>NC_133899.1:21226835-21535264 GCF_964199755.1 Larus michahellis
GTGGCTGCTTTGTGGCACGCAGCCACGAGTGGAGGACAAATGCAAACACTGATGCAGGCATTGATATTGCTTGCACATAGCCTTGAATTAGGTGTAAGATCCTGGGGTTTGTTCTTCACATTCAAAAAAAAAAAAAAAAAAAAAGCCAGCCTTCAGGCTCTGTGTGTTTGTGTAAAGAATGTGTTTGCGATGGTTAAATACAGCATTTCACCTGTTTCTTATGCAGCAAAAAAAATGTGAAGATGCTATAGGGAAATGAGAGAATTCAGTGCCTGGTAAACATGCATGGCTAGGCCTCTATATTTAGAAGGTACTTAGGCAAGCGAGACCTCCCTGCACGTGAACTACTGAAATAACTGGAGTATTGCTGCTTTTGAAGTGCAGAATGCAGTAGTCAATATTATAGACCAAATGTACAGATAATTTTAAGAAATACTGGTTGTTTCTTCCCCTTCTTTAACTGTTCCTTCATATGTAAAGCATATATGAAAAAGAAATTGCAATAAGTTATGAAAACTGCTGCTGCTAAATTGTGTGTATGCACTTTTAGGCTCAAGGTGAGGTATTAAGTATGGCTTCTATATGGGCATTCACAGAGAATTCATCTGTATCTATTTCTGATACAGCTATGTTTTCCTGAAATATAAAATTAGTAGAAATGAGCTTGACAATATTGCTGTATTACTGACGTGGTATATTACAATGGATGTTGATGGTATAGAATTTGCTAAACTGTTTCTGTAGGGGGAGGAAAAAAACCCTGATTTCTCTTTCACTCTCGTCTACTAAATTAGCACACTTGGAGAGGGTGAGGAGAAAGGCTGTTGTTTCTATGGAACAATACTTGAGTGAGTCATTCAGTACAATTGCATAACCAAGAACATCTCGAGGCGAAGGTACTGGATGAGTGCGGCACCAGATTTTCTCTTTTGAATTTACCTGAATAGGACCCGTGTTGGGATGAAGTCTGGGGAGAGGAACACACAGCCCAAAGAAGCATCCTAGGCAGTACCTAGTCCTAAGGATTGCTTTTCTCTCGTTCTTCCAGCTCTTTAGAAAAGGAACAAATGTTGCGGAGACAGGCAGAGCTGGAATCTGCACAGAGCCGTCTCCAGTTGCAAGTTTTGACAGACGAATGCAGCAAACTCCGCAAGCAAGTTCAGGTGAGTCTCACACAGAGGATTCCTTTTCTCTTCAACCTGCCTTTTGCATGTTCCCCTAGAGGAGAGAAGACAGGCTTCCAGTTTTAATAAGCAGAAAGATTCAGTGAATTCAACTGGTAAATCATCAGGAGTATTCTAACCCTCCCAGGCTGGCGTATTCATGTATACTACCTGTGCTTCTAAGATGTAATCAAAATTGCAAGTACAGCTTAGCAGTAGAGGAGTTTTTTTGGCTGTTGATGTTGCAGGTTCCTCCTCAGGTTTTGTGGTGCCTAGCGTGGCCTGGTAATACAGCCCCAAACTTATTCTCCTTATCTTCACCAAAATAAGCTTGGAAAATCTCTACAGTAAACCATAATGGACCTATTATTGCTAGTTAGTCGAGAGCCTTTAAGAAGTAGCTTTGAAGAAGCATGGCTATCTGCAAAACCAAAAGAGAAAAACAACACACACACCCCTAATTTTTTGGTGAAGGTCAGTCAGCATTCTACTTAAGCACCTTCTGGTGCTATGAGAGCTGGCCTGTCAATGGCATAGGCTGTATGCATGGGTTGAACAGCTGCTAAGAGGCTCCTCTGTCCCCTTAGAATACAAATTGCTGAAAATAAATGACTGGTTGCTGAAGGACTGCTTCCTTTCTGGCTCATGCAATACTGGGATATTTTGTAACCCATCACAGCTGCTTTTGCAGGATTTCTATAAATTCTGGACTTTACTGGTGCTTCCAACTGTGAATTATCTGGCACGTTCCACCAGTGCTGGGTTTTCCAATAGCCTATTTCACAGTCAGCTTGCTACTGGTTTTGTTGTATGAAGTAGATGATATCTAATATCTCGCTGTCTAGTAACTTGCTTAACTTTATGCTTTTCTTTACTTCTGGATTTTTTTTATAGCCTTGGCTATTTATGTCTGTACATTAAGCAACATCCTCTTCACTGAAGTCTTCCTGTGTGACGTAAGATAAGGCTTTATAAATTGCTTGCCTAAATTCCTGCATGAAGATCATGAGAGCTAATAAGAAAACTAGTCCACTTTAAACTTTGGCTTAAAGAAAATGTGAATGGCATAAAACTGCAGGTCTATAATGTCTTCCCGCAATTCTTCTGGTGTTTATGATAGAGTATCCAGTCTAAGTGAATTGAAGTCACGTTATAAAGATTAAGTACCCTGTGTTCTTTAAGCTCTGTTTCAGTATTTATACTGCATTCATCACTGTCCTGTAGTGGTTAATGTGAATGCTGGAAGCAATTTTAAGGTGCTTGTTTATACTATGAATAAACTGAATGTAAAACAATTTGCTGGGGAGCAGAAAATCAGCAGGGAGTCTGGAATAAGTCTTTAAGTTGTTTGCTTGTATTTTGAGCATGTGTCTAACGAGCTCCTTGTCTTATGAGAGGTCATCTAGTAAAGCAACTACTTGCATGGAATCGTTTAGGTTGGAAGGGGCCCTAGTTGTGTAACTGCAGCATTGGATTGGGTTGCTCAGGGCACTGTCACACCAGGTGTGGGGTGTATGCAGGCAGATCACACAGCTTCTCTGGCCATCTCATTGTTTGACCGTCCTCATTGAGACTTTTTTTTTCCTAACATCTAATCTGAATTTGCCTTGTTATATCTTGAGTCTGCCCTGGTCCTTTCAGCAAGCCATGTTACTGATAGCACAAGAAAACATGTTTAATTGGCATACAAAGCTGTAAGCCAATATAGAAAACAAAGTGCTGTGGGATTACAAAAGTAATGTGTGAAACGTCTGTACACTCAGGGGGTCATTTGGTATGGCAAAGTTCAGTTGCATAGAACTTTATTGGAATAGTTATGATGTACGTTGGTTGTATACAAACCTTGGTGTCTGAAGTTCTATGGAAAGCAAATACCATTGGTTTTCCCCCTCAAAAGTCATTGTGTGAACCCTTTTTTGTTGCTAATGTGCTTGAGAGCTGTACCTCATCAGCGGTCACGTCACTAGTTATAACCTTTTATATTTGTATGCATTTTTCCTCTGCTCTTGTCTACTAACAATCTTGTCCATTGTACTTCGTTAGAGAAGTATTTAAGATGATTGAGGCTAGAAAAGGGATGGTGTTTTAAGTCTTTAGCTATATGAAAATATATGAGGAAAGGAGGGGAGAGAGGGGTAGGGAGCTAAATAAAACTCTGGTAGATAGCTCTCAAGAGTGTTGTTTCGATATGTGAACCTTCAGTGTGTGCTGTGTGGAGCTATATGCCACTGCGTGGCAGGTTCAGACTTGAATTTTGGAAGTAGTACTACTGAAGCCTTACTCTTGCCTAAAATTTTCCCTTTGTGAGCGCAAAGAACTTGGGAATCAGATGTGAGCTACTGCAGTACTCCTGAATCTGCCAAAATTTTCAATAAAAGTTAGCTAATGATAAAAAAACCATCCCTGGCTTCTGGCATTAATACCATGGATCAACTGGGGTAGGAGATTCATATTTTTTTCGAGTGGGAAACAGCCGCTCTGTTTATGTATGGAGCAGTAAAGGGAGGACTTGCTGGGAAATGACAGGAGATTGCATGCTGCTACGGCAAAGAAAGCAAGTGTAATTGTGAGCCTTGCAGACGTCAGTTTATATTGTTCAATGTATTGGAAAAGCTTTTCTTTAAATAGGACTTTCAGAGCATCCAAAAATAGTTGGATGGCAAAATATCACTAAAATTTGTGACTTTAACTCCTTTAGAAAAGTTGTAGGCTAATGGTTTTAGTGCATAAAAATCTTTCCTCTTTGTGATCACCTCCAATTGGTATCTGGGGAAGATCTAGAAGAAGTAAAACCTGATACTCCATTCACCTGTTACTTATAGCGAAGCCAATTAAAAATGCTCTGTGTCCTTCTGACTGAATTTGAACCTGAACCAAAGGAAGGTGGAATGTCTGTAGTGCTGCACTGAAACACAGTCATGTGTTTCTCTCTTTTTAAATGCAAGGCTGGGGCTGTGTGGTGCAAGACAGCAGGCATGGCTTCTGGAAGAGGTCTGTTGGGAGCACAGCCAGAGAGTGACAGTCATCTGATAACTGCCTGTGTCTTTAATAGCATAAATAGCATAGCTTCATATCAGCTATTAAAACTGTAACCTAATACTCAAAAGGAAACAGTTCTGTATTTGTTGTAGCTGGTGGTTTTCCTTTCCTATGCATTGTGATCTTCTGCTTCTTGCACGTGATCCTCAGGAAGACTTCTGCTGTGTATCGTTGTCTTTCCCCACCCAACCTGTGTGACTGTGTTCATTCAAGCCGAAATCTAGGAGGCAGTCACAGCATGTGCAGAGAGACGAGTGTGCCCTCGAGGCCCTTAGGCAACACCAGGCATCAGGAAAACTCTGCAAACCGCTTAAAGGAAGGCACAGGCTTATACTACCAGAATAGTGTCCTTTTGAGCACAGTTAGTGGAATTTGTTCTGCAGTCCAACACTTCTAATCACCTTGGTAATGTGCCTTCAGTAAGGCTTGGTGATTCTGCTGGGTTTGTCCATTCTGTCTAAATGTAAGCATTGTACCAATAGTCCTTGTGGCTTTAATTCCCTGGTTTCCTTTTTAATGACTTGTGTAAAAGTTGACTGTTGAATGCAGGTGATAAGGGCAATTTTGTAAACTCCCCAGAGCAATAAATAACTTTAATTTCTTCTGACCCTCAGTGGTGGTGGTATCCTCCTGCCTTTTAGAAATAATGAGTTTATTAAAACTTTTTTAAGAGTCACTTTCTTCTAAGTTACTGGTGTTTTCACTGGCTGCTTACTCTAAGCCTGAAGCTACAGCTTCCATGGTAAGCATTCTCGCACAACCCCCCTCCTCTTCCTCCCCAGGTTGTTTTGTCTTTGCTTGCTCTAATGGGATCATCTTGAGCCTTCAGCTTTGATTTTTATTCCCTTGGGGAATTTGCAATGCGCTTGATGCAAAACAGATCAGACCTCTGTAAAATATCAGCGTTGCCCTCCTCTTGAGCAGTTTCCAAAAGTTATAGGTCTTGATGATAACTATTAATGTAGAGCTTGATCTTTGATCTTGCCTCTTTGAGAACTGCTGCCTTTGCTTAGATGCGAGTTAAGTGGTAGTGGCTGGTTCAATATTGAAGCTAGCTTGCAATCTACTAATATATTCATAATATCACTCTTGTGGCCCTTAATTGTTTAAAAATTACATAGTATTTGAAGCATAATCTATGTTGCTCAAACAGCAGAAAGCAAGTAGTGATTTTTCTTAATATATACGCTCCCTCGAATATCTCTGGGGTTCTGTACTGTCTTGTTTTGCCCTTGGATTACACCAAGTTGGTCAAAATGCTTTTTTGGGGGGCATTTTTAGTTGACTGATGATATGTCAGTGCCACTACTTGCATACCCTCTTCACCCCGAAGATCTCTGCGGAAGGAGGAATTCTAGAAGTACCTTGTTGCTGATGGAAGCTGTCCTTGGCCACGTCTCTGCTGAGCATCCGTGAGCACTCATCACTTGAGGTGGAGGAAGAGGGGGGGAGGAGGTCGTGGAAAACAGAGCTGGAGCTCTTGAGAGTTGTGTTGTTCCTGGAATTTGCTGCTCAGGGTTTACAAGAACAGGGTCATCTTCATTAAATAGACTGACTTGTTTCCTGCAACACCCTTTATGTTGAAACTCGAGCTTTTATTTTTTTATGGGGTATTCTGGAAATTCTGGAAAATGGTTCTAATTGACTTTCTCTTGTGGTTTAGCTGCATGTAATACTTGGCAGTTCATTCTTCTTCTAAACGGCATTGATCTGGTAATAATTGTTATTGGCTTTTATGTGTTGCCCGAGAGTCTTCACTCTCACAGGGTCTAATATATACAATAACAGACTTTGAGTACATTCTGCCAGAACATGCATAGCTTTTGAATGCTTTTGTTGCTCACTGTCATAGTCGATGGACTTGGAAATCCAGCGTTTCAGGAACGGTGTGGAAATTGGCCCATGTTCCCCCTCCTTATCTGAGAACAAGTCCAGTTGGAGCATCTGGAACAGACAGCACAGAAGGTGACATCGCCAGTGGTGCATTAAAGCTCTTTGGGTCTTTTTCTTTGCAGGAGCTGAAGGCTCTGGTGGCCCAGCACAATGTGAGCTCTTCTCAGCTGCCTGGCAGCTCCCGCACCTGCCTCCCAGGCAGCCTGCCTTCCAGCCAAAGCCAGCGCAAGTACCACCTGGAAAAGGTTTTTGTGGTGTCTCAGACTGGGAACTGCAGAGTAATGGCATACTGCGATTCGTTGAGTTGTCTCGTGGTATCACAGCCTTCTCCACAGTCTACTTTTATTCCTGGTAATTAAGCAAGTCAAGATTTGGGGGTTCATAGGGGAAAGTTAAATGTGTTTTCTGCTTCCTCCCTGCTCCCCCCCTTCTCTTGCTTGACCTTTGTATGTGCCTTGTAAACTGGGAATACTCACAAGACACTCTGTAGATTATCTCGCCTCTACATTGGTAGCTTCTGCCTAGCCAAGTAGCTTGTTTCCCCTATCACTTCTCCATCAGAATCCTAGCAGCAGGTCCCTGGCACTTCTACTGAAACATCCACAAGAAGGTAAAAGGTGTGTCTGGTGCTCTGTGATGAAGATGACCCCTTGCAAAAAGGTGGGCCTTCTGAAAAACCAAGGGACCAACGCACAAGGGCCTGCAGAGAAGCCTCCGGTGCTTGAGTGAGAAACATTGCTCTCCAGATTGTAGGTAGATTCATCCACGTGCAGCTGATTTGTCAGTACTCTTTAACAAAAAAAAAAAAGGGGGGAAAAGCAAAAAAATTCTGATATGAATAATAGGAGCACTATTTCCCCGTGAGGAAGCCAAGAAGTCATGGGCAGCCCTGTTCTTGTCTCACTGTTATGGCCTGGGGCAAGTGACATCTGGGTCAGCGCCAACTTGCTTTTTTTCAGTGATGTAGATGTAGCATTAGGAGTCTGAGAGTTTATTTCCGAAGTACTTTAATGCTTTCTGAATGATGAAATTTACTTTATTTGGTTAATGGTTTGGAGATTAACATGCCTTATCGAGGCATAGCAAAACTGTTTTCTGAATTCAACTGACCTTATTTTTCTGGCTGTTGGAGCCAGGGAATGAATCTCTGAATGTAGGCTTTGTGGTGACTCTTGTAGCACGCAGGTTGAGTTCACCTGTAAGCATTCTTTGCAGTGACACTTGTTCTCTTAAATAGCCATGTAATCCTACTGTGCGTGGCTTTATCTAGGCAAGAATGTCTTTGAAGAAATCGGCTAAAGAGCAGCAGGCTTTTGTAACAAGAACTGTAACACTGATAGTGAGTTTGCTCTTGCTGGCTGGGATCCTTAGGGATTTAGCCCTGTTGCCATTTGAACTAAAGAATGATTTGTGGCCCTTTTTATCCAGAACAGCAAATAACTTTTATGTGTTCATCCCACCACAGGCTTCATTACAGACACTGTAGTTCTGGCGTAGAATTGCTAGTTCTGCACATATGCCGCTTTGCGATAACCTGCTTTATCCTTCTTCTGTGACAGGTTGTGGTGTTAAGATGATGAGCGTGGCCAACCTGAAAAGCAGTCAGTACATCCCCATCCATAGCAAACAGATTCGGGGACTGGCTTTTGGCCGTCGAGCGGATGGCTTGCTGCTCTCTGCTGCTCTGGACAACACTCTCAAACTTACCAGGTGAGCCCTGCTTGGGGGAGCAGCCTGTCCCAGCAGAGTTTTGCTGCAAGAAACAGGGTTGGATTTTGTTTTGTCTCGTAGCACTTGCTATTCTGCTCTCCAAAAGGTGCTGCTAAGATGAGATCAGGTCTGCATATTCTTCCTGCGTGTGGGAGATAACAGAGAGAAAGTTCATGCTTTCAGATCTTTTACATGGAGGTGTTGTGGAGCTACCCGTCTCTGATAATTTTCCGGTGGAGAATTCAGTGGAAAACGAGTAATTCAACACAGTTTGTCAAAGTTGTGTTGAGGAAAAAAATGTAGCATGATGTATTGATGTGAAATTTACTGTCTGCTTGGTTTTCTGTACTGCAGGGAAATGTGAAGCATGGGAACTTGTATGGCATAAAACAGAAACAAGGAGTGTTTAGGGTGGGCGCTTTCTTCCCTGCCCTAATATTGGCTTTTAAACTTCTTGCAGAGCGTGGAATTCATCTGGGGTATGAAACATGTAGGCAGCATCGTTGAGCACCTGCTAGAGGAACACAGGTTCTCTAGAGCTAGCAGTGACTTGGGAGCAGCACTTTGGAGGCTAACTATGCAGAAGCTGAGAGAAAAATGTGTCCAGTCCTGTTAGAATTTACAGCCTATGAGTGTTTTCTTGCTACTCTGCTGCTCTTCCATCTTTAACCTTAAACCTGCTTCAAAACTTTATTGGCTGATTTGATTCTTATTGAGTTATATTAACACCTTTATGCATACCTGCCTGTCAGTATAGGGTTAGGCAGGATATGTGTCTGTTACATGACTGATTAGTCCCAATTCTTTCCCACGAGTGAAGCAATGAAGAGAACTTAATCCTGCAACAAAAATTTAAAGAATGTTGCTTTCCTATTACCATGTTGAAATGTTTGCTAGAGTAGTTAAAAGTAAACAAAACCGTCTCTGCTGAAGTCAGTGTGTCAGATTTCTAACCGATGAGGTTGATATTGTTTTCGTGGTTTAATCTGGAGAGTGGCTTCTCGTCGCAGTATCCGCTCAGACACTTGACTCCCATATCAGCCTGGGTGGTTGCTTTGGAACTTGTGATCCTCTTGCTTTTGTACTTGATCCCAGAATGTCCTGGAGTTAAGTGTTTGCTTGAGCAGCATCTTCATACTTCTTTCAGTCTCCCTCTGAAAGAAAAAGTCCCTTTTCAGTCATCTTTCTTCTCTAGTTACTGATTTCATAGTCATCCTACCAAAAGGAGTTACCCAAGTTGTCTCCTGTTCTGGCTTGCAAGTGTTTAAAATAGCACCATGACTTGGGGTGTTTTTCTTCTGTTGTTTTGAACCAGTCACTGTTCTGATATCAAACTTTCAGTTAGTTTTCCCCAGCCAGGTTTATCTTTGTGGTTGTTCCCCTTATACTTACCTGCGAGCAATTACTCGCTTCTTGGGAGTTCTGAGCATAATCACCTTCCCCAGGGAGAAACCCGTGTGTTGTAAAGAATATCCAGAGTTACTCTCATATGTGCTGTCCTCTGTCTCGCACTGTTCTCAACATGCTGAGCCCATGTTGACAACACTGCCCTCTGCAAATCCATTCCAATCCAACACCAACTTCATCTGCCATTCTGGGTTGCGCCCCTCTACGTACTCCCCTCTTCTTCCTTCTACAAATCGAGTTTCTAAAGAATTAACACTATAAATCTGCTTTTAACTGTCTTTACCCCACTCGCTGTCTCACTTTTGCTTAAAATGGATCCTTTTGAGGCATAAGCACTATTTCGCTTACGTAAAAAGCGGGAACTAATTGAGAGATGTAATCTGAAGAGATGAGCCCCGTGATCTCAGGAATAGGCGATATTATGGGATTACACTAGAGTCACTTCTCCTAATTGTTTCCGGAAAAGTAACTTAGTTTTGCTTTCCAGTAAGGCAGTTGAGACCCTGCTCTGAGATTTCCTTTCCCAGTCTCCAAAGATCAATCCGGAAAAAGAAGCATTGGCCTGGAAGATTTATGAATCACTTCACAACATCCAAGTGATTATTCTGTCTAGATTTTCCAGATTCATGTCTGGAGTAAAGGAGGAGTTAATTCAGAATTCAGTCTAAAGAGAGATGCTTCTGTCTAAGGACTTTAAAAAGCTAGATTTGCTTACCTTAATTATGCTATTTTCTCATCAGTAGATGCTTGTGCAACGGGCCAACACTTTGCTTTTCTTCTGCAGCTTGGCAACAAATACTGTGGTGCAGACATACAATGCTGGCCGTCCTGTCTGGAGCTGCTGCTGGTGTCTAGATGATACAAACTACATCTACGCTGGACTGGTCAACGGCTCTATCATGATATATGATTTGAGAGACACCAACTCACACGTCCAGGAACTAGTCCCTCAGAAGTCCAAGTATGGCATAAGGATTTTTTCATTCCTTTCAACTTCGCTAATATACATTAAGCTAAACATAGCTTCTTCCATAAATCACACAGTAATTGTAAAAGTTTAAATTGTTTTATGCTAATCTCTTGTTCAAAAATTTGAATTTAGCACAGAAGTGAGAAGTCTCTCATAAGGTTGCATGGTATATGTATCACTTAGTGCAAGTGCTTGGCACCTGCATCTTTTTAAGGCACACAGTGGTCAGCAGTGGACCCACCGGTGCAGCCTAAGCAGGAGAACTGAATTTGGTTTAGAGCTGGTGTTAGTATTTAATTTGGAAGGGATAAATTACAAGAGGCGTGAGACACTGGTACCTCCATCTCTTCTACTCAGGGAATCAAATGCTGATTTACACGCATCTGATGTGGGCTGTCTGTTTCCTTAAAACATAAGGCTCAGTAGCTCCGTCGAATGTCACTTAGTCTTGACAAGTTGGGGTTCCTTGCTTGAAGGATCATTCTGTAGCCTGCTTAGGCCCTTTCATTGCAGCGTGGTTGGAGAGAGGTGGGGCAGGTGGCCAGCATGGCTGCAGCTGGCAGCACTGACTCTTGCCAATCACACTTTCAGGTGCCCCATGGTATCGTTGTCCTATCTGCCCCGAATGGCCTCGGCGTCACTGCCTCACGGTGGAATCCTGGCAGGGACCTTGGAAGGAGCCTGCTTTTGGGAACAGAAAGCTGGCAACTCCTACCGGCCTCATCACTTGCCGCTGGAACCTGGAGGATGCATCGATATTCAAACAGAGATCAACACACGGCACTGCCTCGCCACGTACAGGCCCAGTACGTAATGCTGTGCATCTACAATGTGTTTGTGGCCACGTTGCCCCACTGTTTTTTGAGTTCAACAGCAGCTCTGGTGCTGAGGGCACAGCAGAAACGTGGTACCTGCCCCCCTAGCCGCAGCAGTGCGCATTTGCACATAGATAAGAATTGGGTGAGGGCAAAAGGGGACAGCTGCAGGGTGGTGTTGCTTGTATTCCTACAGTTAAAAGTTCTCTGCAATTAAACGTTCCAAAGGTCACCTTTTTATTTCTGCCACGCAGGTAAAAATAACCCATGTGTGCGTTGTGTGATGATGGAACTGACTAGCAGCCCTCTGATGGAGGACTCTGAAGATGTGGTGTGTTCTTCTAACCCGGTTCAGACTTTCAGCGCTGGGCCCACCTGCAAGCTGCTGACCAAGAACGCCATTTTTCAGAGCCCAGAGGAGGATGGCAGCATCTTTGTGTGTGCTGGCGATGAGGCATCTAATTCTGCCCTGGTATCTCTCATTCCTTTCAGTGTGTTGGAGGGTTTTATTGCAATTCTTAGGGGAGAAGCCTTATCGGTCACAGCAGCAGTGTGTTTTGGTGGGAATTGTCTTGTCACGCACGTTACCCTATGCAGGTTGGTCTGTTGTACTTGCTATAGCAGGTGTAACTCTGATAATGTGGGACACCCAATATTAGCCAAAGCTTGTGGTCCCCATCCGTCGAGAGGAATGCAGGCACTGAGCCCCTGGATTCCATCAGAGGAATGCAGTTGGGCACACTGGCACAACTGGGCGCCAACTGGTATAACTTAGACTTGGCGGGATGGCTAATGTGGTAAGTGCTGTGAGGGATGGCTGCAGGCTTGTCAGGAATGACAGGGAAGGTGAGGAGGAGGAGAAGGGTTGCCCTTTGTAGGAAAAAGCAGCTCGGATGCAGAGGGTGGACAACAGGCTGCATGAGAGCTCGTGATTCGGGGTCAGAGGAGAGGGGAGGGCAGTCAGGGTGACATTGTGCTGCGAGTCTGTGAGAGACCATCTGAGCAAGGTGTGAAAGTAGAGGAAGGGTCCTGTAAGTAATTCGAGGAAGGTCTTTTCTCTAGCGAGAGGAAGTTCTGTTTGGGATGGGAGGGGGAGGATCCTGCGGTGTTTGACTTTGTCTGTCCCACAGCTATGGGATGCTGGCAGCGGCTCCTTGCTGCAGAAGCTGCAGGCTGACCTGCCTGTGCTGGATATCTGCCCCTTGGAAGTGAACCAAACCCACCTCCTGGCTACGCTGACTGAGAAGACGGTGAAGATCCACAAGTGGCAGTGAGAGTGGTCCCTGTGCCTGCCGCAGAGAGACTTCCCAAATATGCTGCTGATTTAACCCTACAGAACCCCTGCTGTCCTGCTTGCGCTGCTTACAGGAAACGGGAATCACTACAGCACCTTGCTGGCAGTAGGCTGGAACTGGGACATGCTGGTGCCTGGAGCAGTTCCCTTCTTCTTCCATCTTCCTTTTTAGGTCTGCCCTTATTTCTTCTTTGGACAACTTTTTTTCAGTCAAACTCCGTAAGCTGCGACAGCACGGCAATACTTGGACTATCTCCAGCCTGTGTTCCTGCACTTTTTTTTTCCGGTGTGAATACAGCACAAGGACTCGCAAACTTTTCCTACAAATCAACAAACTAAGAGGAACTCGAAGACCTGAGACTCCCAGTGTGCTTTCTCATGGAGTCCTGCTGTGATAACCGGGTGATGAAAAGGTGGTAATATTGGCATCTCACTAGCATGGCTGATGCTCAGCGTAAAAGCAAGTTCGCTGCTTTGGAGAATGTACTCCTGTGTTCTTTTGAAGGTCTAGGGTCAGTTGGCAGTTACTCCCTTATGAGGACAGACCCTGTTTTGTGGCCATGGAGAGAACAGGCCTGGAAAATCTACAGAGAACACTTTTCTTCTGTGGCTTTTTTCCATGAGCATGTACTTTGCACTGTAATTCCTTAATTCTCTGTCCCCGTTGCTTTTCCCTCCTCTCTTCCCTGCTTCACCCGCAAGCGAACTTGGGACAGTTTGGTTGTGGAAAATGAAACTAGGGAAGCACAGGTAAAGAGGAGGAGATGATTCGTGTACTTCCGGCTGCTGCAGCCCATGGTGGCCTTCCTTAAGGACAGCAATGTACTGAAACAGCCAGTACCTTGGGAAAGAATGAAGAATGCTGGTTGCTTTTTTTTTTTTTAAGTTGGGGTTTTCTTTTCCCCTTTGAGGAACTGATGGAAACTCAGGGATTTCATCAGCTTGCTTTCACTGACCTTTTGCCTTCCTTAAATCCTATTTGCCAGCTCAGCTGCCGGTTGGATTTGTGTGCAAGCGTGCTGCGGGCTCGCTGCTTCAAGTAAATCTGAGCCCCTCGGGTGGGATCCCAGCTCGGGGATGCGTGCTGGCCCTTAGCACCCTCCCCATAAATATGCTGAGGCGGGTGAGAACGCTTATCTCCAGGTCAGAGCATGAAAGAGGACTTAGGTTTCATTTTATGTTTAACAAAAGCAAACTTTTAAGGATGTGGGAAGCTGCCAGGCGAGTTCCCTGTGCTGGAAAGGTGTCCCTGGCACACCTCCGCCTCTGGCCGCTGTAAGCAGCATCCGTCCTGTTCGGAGCGAGTGTGCCACCACTTAAAGTACCAGAATGATTTTATTTTCTGAAGTCTGGGGCTTGCGCAGGATGATCCCATTCACGTCTTACCTCTTAAAAATGAGATTGAGATGATCTCTGCTTAACTTTATATTTTTCTGTATAGTATTTTGTTCTTATATTTTTATATACTGTAAAAATAAAATGTTTATAGTTACCAAATACAACTGCTGCTGCTGCACTTTAAAAATATGTCTCAGCAATATACGCTGCCCATCTTGTGAATGTAAATAAGCATCCCCAGATGCAGGTAAGGTTTTTCATGCTTTGTATTATTTCCAAGTCACACTTGGCTTCAAACCGAAATAATGGAGGGATTTAGTGAACAGCGAGACCTCGCTGAGCTGTGCCGCTCTGACCAGGTGAGGGGAGAAGAAAGGGTTGTGCAAAGTCAGGCTGCACACCTGGGACATCCTTTTAATTGGACATTAACTCACTGAGGTGAGACTTTTTGGCATTTTTCAAAATGATCAGAAACAAAGGGTTAGTAGAAAGAATATCATGCAAGGTCTCCAGTATCACCAGCTAAAACCAGAAAGAGCAGGCTGCTCTCTGCCAGTTTAGTGCAATGAGCTGCTTGTTCTCAGCCAACTCTAACCTCTTCCTCCCATGAGAAATTTGGAAAATTTTAAAGTCATACAGGAAAAGGAATTAAAAGGCCTCGCAGCTCTTGATTTTTCTAGGTAGCACTTGTTTTCTACTCTATACTGCCCCACAGGAATAAGAGGTGCAAACTTAAATGCTATTAAAATAATGATGTAAGATGACACTTTCATGTTCTCTCAGTTTTCAAATGCAGAATTTAAGAAAACTTTTAGAGATTTGAGATGTGAAGAACCTTGTAACGCTGCCCGAGTCACAGGTTTGCAGCAGGCTCTGGGAAAGAGCACCTAAATTGCCTGCAGAAACCCATCAGCATTGAGGACTGATAAAAGGTCAAACGTGTTAATTAAATATTTGCTCATCTCTGGCTGGAGTCAAAGGGGCAGATTCTGGGATGGAAGGAAGGAAAAAATCAGTGTCTCTGCAGGATGCAGGGCAGCTGTCGTTAGAGGCTGAGCCATTTCTCTGGTGTTTTAGGCAAGAAGCCACTCTGTGGCTATTTCTGCCTCTGTCTCTGGGAAGATTTTGTTATCGTGGAGGAGGGCAGCCCCTTGGCAATTCCTGTAGTAAATCTGATGCGTGGTGATAGGTGAAGCTGGGCAGCGCTGTGCTTCCTGCACAGGCAGTTTTTTAATTTGTTTTTATTTTTCCAGGCTGTTGCAAGGGAGCACCTCTCCTAATTTTTTAATTCTTGAAAAAAAAAAAAAAAAAAAAACCAAAAAAAAAACAAAAAAACAAACCACAACAGGCCTGAGGGACAGTGGGACAGTGTTGGCCAGAGCTGGCTAGGGGTGGCAGCTTGGTGTTATTTTATTTCAATAAAAATAATCCAAAATGCTGCGGAGGACAAAAGGGAGCGTTAACAAAGTGTGAGCGAAGAAGTGAGTGCAGCTCCGTGTGCCTGCACAGAACCTTTGCTTGGCTCTGGCTGCGCCTGCCGCTTCCCCGAGGGCAGAAAAGCGGCTATTTTATGCGTCCCGAACCAAATTGGATTAAAACCAGGCCATGCAGCAAGTGAAACAAGCAGCTTAATCCAAACCTGGTTATGCTGAGGTAGCCAGAGCATCCCTGGGGCATTTCATTTCAGTCTCCTTTTTTGGTTTGCAAGGAGCCCTGGCCAAATTTTCTGCTAATGTAGATGAGCACATTTTCTACTAAGGCACTAAATCCCATAACAGCCCTGGCTTTCTGCTGGTTTATGAGGAGCGAGACTATGCGGAAAAGGAGTTCAGGGAGGAGGAAGGCGGGGGGTGAGGGGGGGGAAGAAGGAGCGAGAAAACTCACATTTTCTGTTGGGTTTGATTTGCGTGGAACAAGTAAACGGGGAAGAACAGATTTCACTGCCCAGACAGGCAGGGGGAAAGGGGCAAGGGCTCCCCTGCTGGGATGGCACTTCTGACTTTTATTAGCAAATCTGCAGTTTCCAGCTGAATTGTGAATTAGCTGAGTGCTCAGACCTGCTTCGAGTCCAGCCCCATCCCTAAATATTGCGGAGTTACCTGCAAAATCCCACAGAGGGGGGTCACAGCTCCTTGGCCGCTGCCCTCCCTTGTGAGCGCTCAGCCCGCAAAGTCAAGTGTGTTGGTGTGAACAGCCTCCCTGAGTTAAGATAACGATATTTATTGTTGTTTGGTTGCTTTTGAGATAAAGATATTTCAAGATAATGCTGAGAAGGCAGAACTGTGGGTGCCTTGCATGTTACCGAGCACGGGGTGCTGCGGGGTGGGTGCCCGCAGGAAACTCGTGCTCTGGTACAGGGGAGGAGTTCATCACATAAAAACACTTATCTAGTCCTTGGGACAAATTTAGCAGGTAACAGACCCTGTCCAGCCTGTGCTGGTCAAGAGGAAAAAAAAAAAAAAAAGTAGTCTCAAACTAATTTCAGTGATTATCCCACCCAGTGAAGCGTGATTAATTTGAGGGTCCAGGGGTTCTTAGTCTCACATCAAGTCCAATTTGGCGTTTCCGCTCACGGCAGAGGTGGCGGAAGGGGGAGCGAGCCCCCCGTGCCTCAGACAGCGTCACGCTGGGAGCAGCGCTGAGTGCTTGGCTTGAAGGCAGAAGCCGCGCTGGGAAAGAATTGTGGCAGGTTGGAGGAAGAGTTGGAAACTTGCCCACTTTTAATTCCTTTTTTTTAGAGGTAGGTGGTCACTGCAACACAGAGCTGTATAAATGGGGGGTGGGGTGGGCAACAGGCTCTCCAGGAATGACCTGGGGCTTCCAGTGCTTCGTGAAACAAAGATGTGTCAACAGCATCGCTCCTTTGTGAAAAACACAAATGTCACGTCGGGCTGGATGAAGAGTTGGGCGTAAGAGGCACAGAGCTCCCCTTGCGCTCGCTCACGAGGTTATAACTGGAATATTGTCTCCTGTTTGTCTGCAGCTTCCTCGGAAGCTAAATCCTGCTATGGGCATCTGGTTGTTTCCTAACGTGGATGAGCAACGGTGCTGCGGGACTCTGACCTACAAGAAAAGCTGAAATAAAGTGGGGCTGAACCTGTGTGTGTTGTGCAAATAAAACACAGAATACCAGGCCTTAGCCATCAGGAAAAAGCGATGAATGGTAACCGTGACGAAGCACCCGAGTGGGTTCTCCACAGTAGCGTGTGATGGTCAGTTGGGACAGGCAGCGCTGAAGTTTTGGGGGACCCTTAGCACTGGAGGGGGGCAGCTGAGCCAGTCTGTGTGAGAGGGAGAGCGTGCTGTGTGAGGAGCCAGCCGAGATTCAGAACGGTGCCCATGGGAGCGAGCAGTCTGTATCCAATTAAAAATTGGAGCATCTCCTCTGCGTGGACCAGGGAGGAGCTTTCCTTCTTCCCAAGGCGGTGAGCTGGAGGGCGAGGACACTGCTGGGAAGGAACGAGAGGCGTCCCCAGCAGCTTGGCTCACCCCTGCCTCTCTCTGCAAAGCCGGGGGCTGTATAAATGGGTTTTGTTCCTTGAAGCGGTGAGGCTGAAATGTGCTGCCTGCTCCAAAAGCAGGCGGCTGCAAGCACTTAATGCAGCACCCAGCGTCTGAGCGCCTTGCTGGTAAAACACTTAAGACGTTGCAATAAGGCAGCGAGCCCGTGCGGAAACAGAGGGGCTGCAGGTGCTGTGATGAGCCTCTGGGGTTATTTGCACGGGCAGAGATGTCGCTACCTGCAAAGAAATAACCTCTTCCTTCTCTAACTCGCTGCATGGACATGGTGACTGTAGGGCTCTTCATGAAACGCTGATTTAATGGCGGGTTGCGCAGGGTGTTAAAAGCCAAGGTTGGGAGGAAGTTTCCGCTGAGCTCAGCAGAAGGATGGGGCGAGTCTCTGGAGAGCACCAAAGGCTGTGGGAAGGAGAAGGGAGCCGTATCCCTGCTCCCCTCTATCCTTGTCCTGCGATGGATGGAGGAGCGGAGCCAGCTCTTGCACTGGGCCAGCTCTTCAAACAGCTTCCACTAAGCCAAACAGGCTGCCAAGCATGGATGGATTTCACTGGCTTTTGTTTTCAAGCGTTCCCAGCTGCGCGGCCCTGGGTGCCAGCACAAAGCCACTTTCCCGAGCACTGTGTCCCAGCATGATACTCAAAGGCAAGAAGCGTGGGGACTTTGCTGGCTGATCCCCCCCTCCTGTTCTCATCTCCACTCGGTCGAGGCGGATGCAGGTTGGTGGCCACGGTGGGCTCCAGCTTGCTCTGGTGTGGGTAAGATGGCTGGTGGCATCCCCAAAAGGAAGGCTTTGCCCAGGCAGGATGCAGCAACCTGGGGCGAGAAGGGAACAGCCCTACAGCTCGGCTTCGTCCCAGCTCACCAAGCCATGGCAGACCCACGGCGTGCCCTGGCATCCAGGCAAACGCCTCTGATTTTGGACCAATGCCAGCTTGTGCTGGGAAAACTGCTCCTGGAGTCAACCAAGCAGAGGAATTGAGATGGGGTTCTCCCCGGCCCCTGTTTCCATCTGCTGTTGGAAGCAAAGATTTTGTGGCAGACCCATCCCGTGAGGGTGCTGTGAGCTGGTCCAGTGAGATCCTGCTGCTGGGAGACTCTGAGGGCACCCAAAAAGCCTGTGTTTGCTGGGCTGGTGGTGGACCTGTGTTCCATCGCTGCTGCTGCTGACCTAGCACCCTGACGGGTATTTTTTTACTGAGAAATTCAGCAGTCTCGCTGCCGGGGTGGAGGGGGCTACGGCACTACCAAAACACCGCTGCAGCAGAGGTTGCAGATACGGCTTTTAGATCATCCGCCACCAAATTCAGCATCCAGCTCCCCCTTATTGCCCTCGCAGGAACTTGTAGATCCCATCTACAATGGGATCAGCCACTGTAGATCCCGCTCAGGGGACGAGATCGCTCTTACTGGAGCGCCCGTTTCTCTTCATCTTTGCATCTTTCCATGAAGAAAGGCCGGCGCCGCAATCGAGCACGACATGCCAAATCCCAGCCCCAAAACGGAGGGTCCTGCACTGAAAGGGCAGGAGGTGCAGCCAACCCACCAAGCCCTCAAACAAGCAGCCTGGTGGCACCTCCAAAATGTTATTTTTCTGCCCTTTTATGGCTGCCTGCTCCCTGAAGGGTAGCCCATACCCCAGGGCTGGGCTACCCCGGCCTCTCAGCCCTTGCCCCACGAGCATTCAGGCAGTCATGAGTCGACATTTTTGTTTTTTTTTTCCCCGCAATGTTTCATTCAAGTTTGGGGGGTTTTATTGAACAGCTATTCAATATTTTTTCTTCATTGTTCTGCGTGCAGCCCCAGGTTTTGTTAGTCCAACCCTGCCCCAAGCACCATTTCCTCACAGCCATTCCTCCGCCCTCCATCACCAGGGCAGCCAAGAGCTTCTCAGGCGTTCAATGACCATCCCCAACGCCCCGAGGAGGGCACTGAGAGGTCCGTTTCGTGGGTGGGAACCAAGAGATTTCAGGCAAAAACTGGCCGCAGCTTCTGCATTCCTGCTGTGGGGAGGTGTGGGGCCGGGCCAACTTCTCTGAGGGGGGTGTGTGTGTGCTGGGGGCACGGCCCCTCGCATCCCCTGCCACCGTCCTGTGGGGCTGATGGGCTCAGGGGGCCACCGTGGGGCTGTGATGGCGGCTGGGGGTCGTGATGGCCGTCGGGGGCTGTGATGGCGGCTGGGGGACGTAATGGCGGTCGGGGGCCATGATGGCGCCTCGACGTCCTGAAGCGACGGCAGGAGGGGCGGGGGCGAAAGGGGCGGGGCAAACTCAAACCCCGCCCATTCGCCCCGCAGGGAGGCGTGGCACGGGGAAAGGGGCGAGGCGCGGTGACGTCAGCCGGCGCGCTGATTTGCATACGGCGTGCGTGCCGCTAGGTGGGCGGGCCGGCTGCGCCGGAGGTGGCGGATTCAAGATGGCGCCGTGCGGACGTGTCCGGAGCCGTTGCCCGGGCCCGGCGCTCCTCTTGCTCCTGGCGCTGGCGGCACGGCCCGCGGCGGGCGGCGGCCTTTCTCCCGTAGGCCCCGCCGCCGGCGGCAACCCGCCCTTAGCGGTGCAGGCGGTAGGGCCTGGCGCGCCGGGCCCGCGGGTTCCCCGCGGCGGAGGCGGTTCGGGCAGCGGGTGGAAGCTGTCGGAGGAGGCGGTGTGCCGGGAAGACGTGGTGCGGCTCTGCTCCAAGCACAGCTGGGCCAACAACCTCGCCGTCCTCGAGTGCCTGCAGGACGTCCGTGAGGTGAGGGCCGGGCCCCGGGGCCGGGCCTACCCACCGCGGCGGCGGCGAACAAAGAGCGGGGCTCCGCGCCGCCCCGCCGCCGCTCCGCCCGCCCTTATTTACCTCAGAATTTTGCTTTTTAAAAGCGGGGGTTGCTTGTAGGCAGGCGCCGGCCGCGCTTCCCGGCCTGTGGTGGGAAGTAGCTGTGGAGGTTTGGTGTGAGGGGGGACGGGACGGTGAGGGGGGACGCTGAGGGCAGGGGGCCCCGGGGGAGCGTACCGCACTTTCTTGGCACCCCTGGACTCTGCGCTGCCGCCCCAGCAGCGCCCTCCTGGGAGGGAGAGGTGCCGGTGGGGTGGCTTTGTTTTGGCTTCGGTGCCTCAGAGGTGTGGGGAGAGCCCCGTGTGGTGCCGAGGAAAGGTGCCTGGCTGGCAGCGACCTGAGAAGATTTTTATTCAGGTTCATATATTCCCCCGCTTCGCGTAGAGCTCAGCTGCGGAGGTGGTTGGTTTCCAGTACTTGTTTGTGCATGTATCGGACTAGATACACAATCTATAGACCTGGCTTAGTTTCTGCGGGGAGGTTGGCTGGGCCGTCCGTTGTTCCCAAGCATTTCCCGTGAGTGGTTTAAGTGTAACTCAAGAAAAAAAAATGAGTTGCCACCTCAGGGTCTTTTCTAGCCCCATCGCTTCATTCATTCAGTTTGAAAGAAGGGGGAAGCGTCTTTGAGCCGATTTGTTATCGAGGTCTCTTTCGTTCTTGGCTTCTCTGCTGTGAAGTCCAGGAATGTCCAGCTGGGTCAGTTTTAACGGTGTTTTATCTATCAAGTGGCAAACGCAGTCGGGGAAAACCTGTGCTCTTTTCTCATCCGTCATTGCAGAGACAGCAGATGGCAGTGACTTAGTGGTTACTCTCATCAAGGGGGAGTCTTGAACCAATGACTGTCAGTGATTACTTCCTTGCTTAAAATCCAAAAATAATTTGGACTTTTGTCTAACTTCATGTTTTAGTTTGGGGCAGGTAGTTTAGTAAGACACTCATGGCAGAGTTTTTAAACGAGTCCTGATGCAACATCTGTCACTGTTACAAAGTGCTCTGATATTTGCTTTATGAATAACTTGTCCCTTACTGTTTTTTCCACCTGCCTGTGACCTTTTGGGCCCCCTGATAGGGAGGTACTATCTCAGAAGCTGCCCTTAAAGGAAGTGGCTCACAAGCTACTAGCCTGCCAAAAAGGCAAGCTCTTGTTGTTCCTTTCTTTCCAGTTGTGTGGCCCCTCCCTTTTCTTTTCATAGTTCCGATGCTTATTGGTTTTCTGCCATTTTGCTGAGGTGCACCTTTTTATCGTCTAGTTTATCATCTTTCTGCTGGAATGGTTTTGTCGTTTTACTGAGTTAGGCAGGCTCACAAAGGGAGGTGAATACAGGGCTAGGGCACAAGGGTGTGCAGGGAGAAGCCAAAGCTGAAGGGATGCTTTGCATCACACTTTATTTTCAGCAAGTACAAGCACTGACATTAGTTCTGCATATCTCACAAAAACTCCACTCTCTTTTGACTGTTAAGTCTTGCTTGCCGTCTTCCTTTTCCCCTTTCGAAGCTAGCCTTCTTGTCAGTAGTTTGCAGGCTCTTGGTCTTGTCTAGCTGTAATGCTGTCTGATATCCAGCGCCGAAGGTGAATGGTTTCCTGGGGTGACATCCCAGGCGTCGATAGGACGTCTCGGGGTTGTTTGGGATTGAGTTTTCTCTCTGAAGGTGCCTGCCTGCAGCCTTGTCCTTATTTGTCTGTCAGCCTGTAAGGAGCCCTGTCAGCTGGTCTTACACTTAACAGTTCGCCTGCTGTATCGCAGATGTGGTGGGCTGGATCCTGACGTAAAAGTGACTTCCCAGAGTGCTGCTCTGAGAAATTAATTAAAATAACTGACTTCTCTGTATCCCTACTGTTTAACTCTTGATATTTAGGCTCTAAGTAAAAATATTGAGTTGTAAACATTGGGTGGCACATGGGGTGATAGGGAACCGGGTCAAATGTTGTCTCAGACGTTTCCTTGGTATTGGAGGTGACAGCACAGGAAATAAGTGACATATTGGCTGTTACTGTTGTTGATAGAGCTTTTCATTTTGACCCTAGAGCATCTGATAGCTTGTTTGGACAATACCAGAAAAGTGGCTGTTACATTTTAAAATGGATGGGGAACTAGTCTTAAGTCATACAAGCCCATGAAAAAAAAGTTGGGCTATAGTAAATGGAGGGTTTTGGGGAGTTGCTGCGCGTGCAATAGCATCAGTGAGGATGGTATTTAGGTGCTGCTTTGCTACAAGTAGCACGTAAGACTTTTAGATGCACTTAGGCTGTGGAAGCAGCCTCTCTTCCATAGGTGTTTAAGATGATCTTATTTTACTTATAAGAAATATTCTCCTAAAATGGGAAAACCTTCAATTTGAAACCGGGAGCCTTACTAAGAGCCATTTAGATTATCAGTTGATTTTTCTTCTTGGTGGAAAAGCTAGGACACTAGCTTTTGTTGTTTCAGGGGAAACAACTACTTGAAACCTTTCCTTTGAGTCCATAAACTATAGAGGAAAGAAAAGATGTGCTTGTTTTGTTATCTAGTGTGAATGCTGATTTATTACCATGGGTGTCCTCAAAGTAAGTTCTCCCTTGTTCTTGCTGGGTGGTTCTCCTGAATCTAAATAACAGGAGTGTTGAGTCTGTGGTTGACTGGTGGTACAGCAGCCTGTCTTTTGAGGTGAATGTTGAGAGAAGCTGTTTAACACAAATACTCAGCTGAGAGTTGTTTGAAACAAGAGAAAACAGTAAGAAAATAACCAAAATCCTGAATTTTAAAGTTTTGGTCTTGAGAGGTTACTTGTAGACTGTCAATTTAAGGTATTATCAACACAGATGTGTAAGCACTGCATATTTTTAGCATTCTTTTTTTATAAAAAAAAAACCCCAAAACACAAAGCACCAGACTCCCAGACTGATATCATATACTTTGCCACTGATTTTCCACCAAGTCAATGAAATGCTTAACTGATGTGGTGCAGAGTCCACTTCTGCAGGTGCAGAACTCTTGTGAAAGATAGAAATCAAGGGTCAATCGTGCTTTTCTGCTTCCTTTCCTTGTAGGAGAATGGAAATGGTGCTCCTTAATTGGAGGAGGTAGTGGTCAGAACTGAGCAGCTTAATCATCTTTGACTGTATTCAGAAAATAGAATCAAACGCAGGTTTTGGTGCATTTTCCAGATGAATTAATTTCTTTCTAGTTAAAATTATTTGTGCACTAGATACATTACTGTTTTGAGTCACTTAAGTTTTGTCATCAACATTTTAATTGTTATCCAAATAACTTTATGCCAAGATATAAAAAGAGTAGAATGGGGTGGTGTATATTTCTGTTTTTTTAAAAATGAGTGTTTAAATTGTTTTTTTCTGAAATGATTCTGGTTGCTAGCCTGTTTCTAGAGAGACTTCAGAGCTTGCATTTCACTCAACATAAACTGCAGCCTTTAAGCCCTTTTTTATGGGCTGCCTATTAAACTAATTTTCATGGTGGTTATAGTATAAATAAACCCATGAAATATTAATATATTTGCTAGGTAAAAATTCTTGCATGATTAATGATGATTTGCATTTAAAACATGACTGAGTTGTTGAATTTGAGGTAGGAAACATGAGCAGGTATGAAAATACCTTAACTGGTGTAGCTTTCTTTTGTGGCTTATTAGTGAGTGTAATTTTAATGTTAAAACATACCTTAGGTCTGATTAACCAGTGAATTAACTTGATGTCATAATTGTTGAGCTTTACTTGCATTGCATTTGTAGAGGTTAGGTAATATTTAAAGCGTTATATCCTTCTATATAACCCTAATGCATTATAGGCTAAATAATTTTTCTAAGATCAAACAGTCCTGGTTAAGTTGGGATTAGAGATCAAAGTTTTGGACTCCCGCTACTTTCTTCATCCTGAGTGGTTCTGTTTCTTTGGTAACACCTTTATGGTAGGGACGGTATAATTGAGCCTGAATGCTCTGCTCTCTGGGGAAAAATAAGGCTGTCTTGATGTTGAAGATTGGGTTAAGAATAAAACAAGTTGATCTTAAAAGCTGTGTGCTTTAAGAATAGTATTTTTCCTGTTATTTCAGATGCACAGTCAGCGTAAAAGGCCAGAAAATTCATTTGATGTGACTTAGAGACTAGGAACCGTGTGACACTCGGTGCGTTGGAACTGGTGCGTTTCTTCCATGTAAATGTTTTATTCCTCATTCTGTATCTACCTGAGCTCCTTAAGTGATCTGATAAAATAGTGCCAGTGAAATTACCTAAGTTCTAAAATTATAGATGGAAAAGAGAAACCAGACAATAATGCGTGCTTGGGGTCTTCATATCTTTTGGTAATACTGTAGTTGTAGGGAAAGTCATGTGTGCGCAGTCCTGTGCTTGTTCTCTACTTTCTTGCTAAAGCTATTGGAATTGTGAAGGCCTCCCTGGAGTTGTTTGGTTGCATAGAGGTGGATAAGTATCATCTGTTCCAGTAGCTCCATTTATTTTAATTTTTCCCCTTTTTTGTCTCTGTAATATACTGAGTTGAAGGACAAAGGTTTTGTTTTGACTCTGCGTGTGATGTTATCTCATATTTGAGCACGTACTCATGTTATTTCCATCTCTCGCAGCTTTCCCATGAACAAGCAAAGGCTGGCATTTAAAGTACCTTTTTTGAGATGTCTGGGCTGTGGCAGCAAATGACTGTTTACCTGTCCAGAGCTGTAAGTAATTGAGGGCTGTGGATTAAACATAGCACAGGGGTGGGCTAGTTTTTAGGAAATGCAAATAGTGAAGATGCTGTTTACTGAGTTGGCCATCTCCTTCAGTCCTTATGGTTTGTTTTTATCCCACGAAACCTCTAGGCATTCTCCCTGGCTTTCGGCTGAGCTCTTTTGAATGTTTCTCAGGGTGGTAAGTACGTAGCTGTGGGATGGAGGCTGTTCTAGTTCTCTGATCATTACTATTGCAAAGGAGTAGGCAGTTAGTATTCTGGTGATGCTCTTACAGTGCCTACAGCATTATTATCTGGTTCAGATATCAACACGCAAAGGGGTTTGTTTTTTTTAAATGCAGTGATCAGAAACCTGGAAAACATACCATAAGCTTTGCCAAGGACTTTGCTTACACCCGCTTTTCTAAGGGATATTGACCTGGTGATGATTCAAAGCCACCTGCACAGCGCACGGGAGTTTAGGAACTCATATCCTTAAGACAAAAAAAAAAAAAGGAGAATTCTTACCTGTAGTTGAAGTTTAGCTAAATTAAAGTAAAAATGTGTTTTGATTTTTAAGAGATTGAGTTTATTATTGGGCTGTAACTGAATGCCAGAATCTGTATGAGTCGAACCCTGTGCATCTGTATTATAAATTTTCAGATACTATTCAGTCTCAAACTGAATTTAACGAAGAATTTACAGTGGTTTGTACATTATGCACATTAATTTGAGTGGTCAAGACTGGTCCCTTCTGCTTCTAACATTCATAAGATGGAAGATGGCTCCGTCAATGTCAGTGGAAGGGAGTGGTTGGACCTAGGAGGAAGGGATTGAGGTTATGAAGTTTTGAAAAAAACGTATGACAACAGCAAAAGAGAATGATGGAGACAAGGCTGTAACACTCAGAAGTTTTTTCTCCTGAGGCTTAGCTTCTTAAGTGAGATTAGCCAAATTTTTTTGTTCTGAAGTTCTTGTTTTTCCTAGTGTTCGGATAGTGTAAGCCCAGTTTCCTCCTGGCCTTTGTAGCTAAGCCTTAAAGTAAAATTCTGAGTACACTTTAAAAGTCTGATTTGTGTTTGGGTTACTTTGGCGTCGGCCTTTGGCTTCATCTCAGGATGTGGCAATATTTAAAAGTACCCTTTTCGTCTTACTAAAGGCATGTGTGAGCTGACTAGAGGGTAAGATGGGCTCTCTCCTGACAGGTTCTGGACTTACTGTCTTGTGAACAGAACATTAAACACACGTTCTTAGTTCTCTATATCCTCAGCGATCTTAACATCACTGTGCTTCTGCTGATATGAGAGAGTTCTTTTTGTGGGTTTTGGAGGTGGGGTGTGTTTGCTTTTTTTTTTACTTTTGTGCTGTTCTTGGCATGCTGATACTTGTGGTAGTTGGTTATATATCAGTTTGGCCTGGGATGTTTGGCTTAATAAAAGGGATTATCTTACAAGGCTGCTTCCTCTAGTGAGCTGGCACTCCTGTCCTGCTGCGGCTCTGAATACCGAGGAGGAAAGGAACGGAAATGCAAGGGGAGAAGTAAGGTTCGATGCAGACTGTGAAGTCTGAGCTTGGCTCAGGATGAACTGAGAAAGCTGTGTTATGCAGAGGTCTGGCTATGGGGAGGTGATTTACTGAGCCAAATAGCTGAGTATATTGAAAGGCAGAGGCTCGGTCAGTTGTGACGTTGGGCAGCTACAGCTGGATTGTGTTTTTCCCGCTTGCATCCTCTCCTCCCTCATACTGGGGGAAAGGGAATCTCTCCAGCTCTGCTTTGGGTTGTCATGGGTGGACTGGAATGATTTTGGGGAAAGATAATTCTAGGCAAATTATCTGCTGTCTGTATTTTCTAATACAGAGATAATGTCTAGATATTCTTTATATTATAGCTTTCCTGCATGTGAGCACCGCTTCCTCGGTGGACTCGACTTGTTTTGGTCTTTGGAAAATGTATGCTTACTTTTGAAAAAGCTTTGCGGTTATTCTTCCTAATAATAAACCCCAAAGAATTGGATGAATAAAAGGTCTAGGTAATTGCCTTTTTATTTGAAATCTTGCCTCAAAATAGTTTTTTTGATCTTCTGACTAATCTAGTTTTAAGGTCTGTGAAGTTGGTTGCTATGGTATTAAAAACATTCAGTTCTGTTAGCTGATAATTTTTTGTCATCATGGGATACTTTCATTTTCTGATGTGTAGTTTATCAGTATCCATAGCACTGTGTTAAGTGAGGAGTAGAGATCCTCCCTTCCCCAGGTACCAGCTTGTAGCGTAATGGCAGCCTCTCTCCATCAAGCTGGTGCATGAAACCCCACACTGTTCGGCTCCCCAGCAGAGGTGGCATTCATAAAAGCTGTGTCCTGGCACGCTGGTGTCTGAACGTCTGCAGTGCCGAGCTGAGGAATTTCCTTCAGTAGTTAGAGAGGTGTCTCTTTTCTCCACACTGCCTTTTTGGGGGTGTAGTGCCTGAGCTTGTCTTACTTTTTTTTCACCTTTGGATAAGTGTATCTTGTAGCTCTTAACAGCTTTGCAAGCTTAGATTTCATGTGTTTGCATTAGAGTGCATTACTTGGTTGTAATACCTAAAATTTTGCCTTAACTGTACATTTGATATCTTTATTATTGTCAGTGCTGTGGCTTAAGACTAATGGTACACATCTAATATCTCTTTTGCCAGGTAACAACATAGAGACAAATGAACGTTTATCATGCAGGACAGGAATGTTTATTTGCTGCGTTTGTTATTATTTGCATCTTGGCCTGAAACAATGAATAAGAACTGCTGAGGTGGCAAAAAGATAGTAGTTATTGTCATAAGTATTCATAGTTTCTCTACATGCCTGAAGTATTTTACTATTTTTATTTTACACTTTTGCGGTTCGTGGTAGAATTGTGTGCTCATCTGAAAAACTTCTTGTAGTTGTGTTACTTCTTGTGTTACTTGATTCTCGGGAGTTTTGAGTCTGTTCTAGAGAATGCAGCTGGTTATGTTGATATAATTAAGTACTTATATGTAACAGGGTAGGTTAATAACAAGTAGCTGTTCGAGCCCTGCTATGCAAAATCATTCAGGCAAATGTGCTGTCTTTTGTTTAAAAAATAATGCCTAGCTTAATCCGGTGGCAAGTTTGCTGTCTAGATCTCTTGAATCATAGCAGGAGGCTCACCAGCCTTCATCACGCTCGGTAGTTTGCTAATTGAGAATTTCTTTTCTAGAGTGTCCTGTTAGTGCAGGAAAAAATACTTTCCACCAAGTGAACTGCAAAACAAACTCAGCAGAGCATGCATTCTTTCAAGTGTTGAAGTAATTGCCCTACAAAAAGTTTTGATAGAATTAAAAAAACAAAACCAACAAACCCTGCTTGGCTTGTAGACTTTCTGTAACAGTCTGGGCTTGATTTGAGGTGAGTCAGTTTCTGTCACACTGCTCTCAGCTGAGTTGAAATAAGATCTGGAAGAAACTTACAGTAAGCTCTTTCATTATTAAATTGATTTTTTTTTTTGCTTCTGTCGATGTCTGTCTGTGTGGCCTAGCTACATATGTTATAAAATCAGAAAAACTAATCACCTTCAAGTAAAATCACCTCCACGCCACAGTTGTTATAATTTACAACATGAATTGTTCATGAGACTGCAATTCTTTAGTCATGTTCATGGTGATTTAAACAAATCAATATTAATGTAATCCTCGTGTTGTTGAATTCAGACAGGCTAGTCAAAATCTGGTCTCCATTGATACAAGGTCCTGAGGAAATGCAGGTGGAGACAGCTGCTGACCGTGAGTTTTATTTGTCAGGCATTTTATATTGCTATTCACGTATGACATTGACTCTGCTGCTTTTTTTGATTGTTACTTTTGAACTGATGCTAGGAGCGTGGTATTTCTGATGCTTCAGTATTTGCGACACCTGAACGGTGAGATGTTGGGTCTGTCATCGAAACACAGCTATTCAAATTCATGATGACGTCTGTCTTACCTTACTGAAGTCTGTAAGAGTCGACTCTGTGTAAGCAACAAGTAGCTGATGCAGCCTTTTCTTGCTGCCAGTCTTCAGACCAAAAGTCCGGTCTGCTTTTCAGCAACGTGCATACGTTGCAGCTAGCGTCACTAAAGAAGCGTGGAAAAGTCTTCGAGTTGCGTGTTACAGTTGGCAGCCGGAACTGCGTTCTTAATGAGTGCTGTAGCACAACATACTGGAAAACCTTTTTAGCCAGTGTGGACCTGGACAAACTCAGTATGCTGTAAAGTGTAGTTTGAATGGAAGATTTCTTATGGCAACCTTAATGATCCATTTTTTCCTGCTTAAAACAGTGAGGTGAGTTTTCTGCAACTGCTTCTGAGGCAAGGGTCCAGCAGGATAACAGGTCAGTGCTTACCGGAGGGAAGTATACGTTAGAAAATACTTAACAGCAGTTGCTGCTATGGAAAAAAAACCAAAACAAAAAACCCCAAAACCAGAACTGTTTGAGTCACTATCTGTAGCAGAAGAAGTTGTGAACGTAGTAATATTGCTTATTTTTTTTTAACTGAAGGCTTCCAGGCAGCAATCAGCAGCCACCTTCACTTGTTTTTTGTTTAGTTGTATGAAGCAACATTTTTTCTTTTAAAGCTAAAACCCAAAAAGCTGAAATTTTAGTTTATGCTGTAAGTCTTCCCTGCATTTTTATGAAACTGAGAACTGAATGGGACTCCCATGGCAAGTGTTTGTCCTGTCTCTAGGAATCCCAAGGATAACAGATAACAGCATCACCTGGGAGGGTGTGGTACTGGGGAACATACTTCTCCCTCAAACTGATTCACAGCTCTAAAGGTGTATGCTCATTCTAATGTTGTTGTTAATAGCCTTAATTAGATGTATATGTGCAAGATACTAGTTGTGAAGGGATGTGATTCTGGACTTCCCTTGTAGAACACAAACAAAGCCTTGCTGTGTTTCCTATTTTTGCTTCATGACCCTTTAAGTGTGCTTTAGCAGGCACCAGACATACGGCGAACCATCTCTGACTGTTGACATAACAGCTGTGTATAGGGCAGACTTCCCTGGAGTAGCAAGGAGTTTGTTCTAGCTCAGGTACTCGGCAGTGTGGCTTGAGCTTGTCCACATCAAACCCCTTTCATGTGCTCTGAGGCTACATTGGCTTCCTTTCTATGAGCAGCTCATTGGTAAGGCCTACACAAAGGGAAAAGCATACAACAAGCCACAAACTACAGGGGTTTTTTGTTTCCCTCCCTTCCTCCAGGCATTTGTGAACTCCTCCGGTCTCCTGTAGTATAAAACCATAGTCTAAACTTGTTCTGCTAGGGAGAGTGCTTGTGGAATTTAAATTCTTCTCTTTGTATGTCAGCTCTTCCCAAAGTAATTTCCCTAAATACTTTCCTCCCTTGTGACATTCCAGTGAAATCCGTCATGATTTTGTGATGCCCTCAAAGATTATTTAATAAATATTGTCTTCTAATGTATGTTCTACTCTCTAGGGTTCACAGTATCTTAAACTTAGAATAATTGCAAAAGACATTTCCTGAAAACTTTCTAAGAATACTGGAGAGCTTGGGTTGGCTGTGTGGTGTTGGGAGGAGCATTGAACCTGTATTTCTCTGTTGTGTAGTTGAAAGAGAAGGTGAGAATCGGTGCTCCAGTCACTTTACCTGCTGATTGTTGGCTCATCGTAGGTGTATTATCCAGTGTGTTTTCTGAAGTGGCTTAGGGCTAAGGGAAGTACGCAAAAACCTTCCTATGGCATAGAGCTGTTTGTCATGGATAACTTTAAATAACATGGCAGTGTGTTGTTGCCATCTTAAAGTGATCTTTGGTCTATTGGGAGATTGGAGTTTGATCTCTTCTGCATTACCTAGTGGAACCACTAATTTGGAACTGGGATTGTGTTTTGGAGATCAAAGTTTTGGCTTGGGGGGGGCGGGGGGAGCAGGGAGGAAGCCCCTTTGTGAATCTAATATTGAGCCATTCAAGCAGAATGGTAAAAAAGGAAGATGTTAAAAGCAAGGCAGCAGAATAGCTTCTAGCCTGTTAGATATTAAAATGTTTGAAAACCTCTATATATCTTAAACTTTATTGCCTCAAGTTTAAGGCAGACTATTATTTCATATATGTTGATTGTTCTGATCTTAAATTGGCCAGAAGAGTCTTTCCCAACTGAACTTGGGGAACCATTTAAAATAAACTTGTGGAGGCGGGTTAACATTACGATTCACTACCTTGGGAACCATGTTGCTGAAAGTACTTCTGAACAGCACTTTTGGGGTCTGGCATGGCTTTCTGTAACTTCTTTGTTTGTATGTTGCATGCTTTTTGTAGCATTAAAAGCCATGGAACAAAATGAATCAACAGGTTTTCCTTGAAAGGTATCTAAATCAATACCTCAGAGCTGTCAAAACATTGCACATGAGTAAAATTTGGGTGGTGTGGGTACAGTGCTGTTTGCTTCCATATTTACAGAGCTTGTTGTTTTGTTTTGCCCTCTATTAGAAGTTCATCAGTTTGGGTCCTATTCCTTGGTAGCACTGTTTTGGGTCTGTTTTACTGCGCAATCAGATTTGAATCCAGGACTTCAGTAATGAGATTCCTCCTGTGTGCAGCAGTGAATCTGAAACCACGTGGACAAGTGAGCCGCGTGGGTTGTCTGTAGATCAGCATCTTTATAGGAAGGGACTGGGAAAGATGGAGAATGGAACAGCACAACAACTTTTCCCAGTCATGAAGCTGTCTGGAAGCGAAGGGAAGGACGACCACGATATTGGGGTTGTTATCTCTGCACTTCTAGAAGCTGATGTGCGGAAGTCGAGAGGATCCAGTCTCAGGCAGGCAGTGCTCTTTGCCACTCATTCCCAGCTGGGACTCCTAACGTCTGCTGGGATACTAGGGATACTAGAGCACTAGGCTTGAGTTGAGCATCTGGGCATGTAGCCATCATTAATAGTCAGGGTGGACACTCTTCTTGGTTCATTTTGGTTTTTTTTCAACATGGAATTTTTCATATCCCTTATTACTCAAATGTCAAACCACAGCTATGCTAGCCAAGTCATCTTAATTAAGTCTTTCCAGGTCAAGGTGCAGGAGCTGTATTATTTTAGCTTGCTCTTGTGTGGAAGGTACTTGTTTTTCTAGAAATAGACTGTAATCTTCCGTGATACTGATAAAATCATGTAATTGGCCCGATGACAGTGAATACACATGCATTCAAATGATTGATTTCATAGAGAAGCAAATAAGAGGTTTCTGTTGGAACCTCTTCTTGCATCGCATGGCATACTGCTGGGATTTTGCCCTTGGAAGAATTTATCTTGAAGCTTCGATGTTTTTTAGTTGGATGTGATAACAGTAGAAGGATGCTGCCCTTCCCTGGAAAAGGTAAGCGATCAGGTGAATCTTTCAGAATAACAGTGACTCGGAAAGGATAGAAATCCTTTCTGTCCTGGTGTTCTAGGTAGTGGTAGTTGTCAGTGGCCACCTTAGCAAAGCACATCTTGTTCTAAGGACTGCTACAGCCCTGGCGCAAGGGGTAGAAGAACTTCTACATCGGTTGCATGCCTCATGGATATGCTCTTAATTTGCAGCCTTGTCTGGTTTCTTTTGTCTTACTGGGTTGCTCACATTTGTTTTTTTCCGAGTCTGTCAGTCCAAGCTGAAAAAGGTACTGTAAATCCAATGGGTATCCAAGGTTGATGACATTTTGGGCTGGAGCTGTGTTATGGTGCTGCGTCACTTTGGGAGCTGCTGGTTAAAATAACTCTGCTTTGGTTTCCTCAGCTACAGTACTTGGCAACAGTAGAATAGTATACAGGCTGAAAGCGTGGGCAAAACAGCAAGTCTGTCTCCTTGCTGTGAACAGAGGTGAGGTGTGGGGTCTTTTGGCTTTTCAGCATTATGTGTTCCATAACGCTTGAGCTTTGCCCATATAATCTTGGGGATGAGTAGCATCTCTTAATGGTGAGCAAATTGCTTATTTTTAAAAATGATTAGTCTCTTCAATGAATGAGACATAGTTATGTTTGTTCTTCTTCAGGGGAAAAAAAAAAAAAGAACATGTTTAACATTTACTGGCAAGAGTTGCTGTATCAAAAGATAACAGCGCACTGGGTGTAGATCTGAGTGACTTGGTGTTTCACATCCTTTCTTACTGTTTGTTGCTAGTTGTAATCCATGGAAGGTGCTTTGTGGAATGGACAAGTTTCATTTGCGTCTTAGTCTTAAAAACATTGCGTGGGATTGAAATGTTGCTTCATCCTTTTGGAGCAGATCTGCAACTTGGTTTAGTCCAAAAGGAATTCTAGAACTACAAGAATAGAAATATGCTATTTCTGTAGCAAAATGCCCGAGGCTGTTGTCAAATAGGATATTACTACCCTGAAGGGCTTATTTGTTCCTAGATATTCATGTGCCTGGTAAATATTTAGTGATTGATTGCCCTAGCCAGTGATCCTTCACGAAAGCTGGAACTCCTTTTAATGCGACAGAGACCCTGGAAGCAGCTATGGAGGAGGGAAGGGGCACAGGCAGCTTGTCCTCACATTCTTTAGACAATGTTTCTTAAGCTTCTCGCACGTGTTTATGAAGTCGCATGTCATCTGCAACAAACTGAAGGTCGTCTCGAGAGTGTGAGAGCCTGAGATGGGTCTGTGATGAATACTGCAGTGCTCTGTATTTCCCTTGGCTGTAACACTGTGGGCACAGTCAGGTTGTTTTATCAATGAAAGTCGCCGCTTGCTGCTGAGGAAAAAAAAAAAAGTGCTCATTGAGGAAGAAAACAGATAAAAGTTATCAAAATAACCCTTGCTCCCTGGAGAGATGCTGGTGGAGAGGGACGGCTGTTTGTCACACTTGCATTTGAATAACATGACGTAGCATAATCTGAAACAGTTTAGGAGGAAGGGAGCAGGGGGACTGCACTTCTAGCCCCTCAGGGTGGCTTTGTGTTCAGAGCTTGGTTGCTTGGGTAGGGTGTGTGGGCTCTAAATGTAAAATCGAGCTTGATAACTTTAAATCTTGGCATGTGTTCGGCTTGTTCAAGCTTAACTATACTGAGTGCAGAACTAGAGTGCGGGCATCTCTTACATGGATGTCTCAAAGTTGACTACTTGTTACCGATGTGATTGGGGCCTAATTTTTTATAAGGTGTTTGAAGTTTTACAAATTGTCCTAGTGAACCTAAGCTGAAATTTTCTCTCTGAAATGTTTAACAAATTGTGAGTAAGCTGTTCTTGATTTTGTTTTGTTCTTTTAAAAAGACTCCCCGGTTGATTTCACTTAGACTTGTTTGACCATTTACTTAGTGTTGAGGTACCTGTGTCCCAAATGGTGATTTTAGTGGGTGTTTCAAATAGTTTATGATGTAAGTTAGGGGCGATGCTATTGCCGATGGCATGCAGTGGCTTTGCCTGTGGAATGGTGTGGAGGGACATGTTGGCCCATCCAGCTGAGTAGCGAGTTCTACAGCAGGTGGGGAAATACATGCTAGAGGTGCGTCAACAGCTGAATTGCTGCTTGAGGTTTCAGGATTGCCCTTTTCCCCTAAGGGAAACAATGTTGCCTTGAATTTCTTTATTAACAATCTCTTTTTCTTCTGTTTATGGAATAAGCTGGCCCCTCTGGTCGTTCTTCAGAAATGTTACAGCATAACATTTTCTGGACGAGGTGGTCAGCTCTTTTCCCGGGAGTGATTTCTCTGGGTAAAATGATAGGTGTATAGCTTTCAAGTACTCGATGCAGCATCTTACTGCAGTTGATTTGCCCCATTTGTTTCTAAGCTGTTTGGTTACAGAGCTTTTCTCTGGTTTAGTGCTTGTTTGTGAAGAAGGGGTGGTCTCGGGGATGTATTTGGTTGGTTTTGGGGAGGAGAGGATAGCATGTGTTCCCAGGGATAGAAAATTTAGTTTGTCCTCTTTAACACTGCCCACCGTGGCATTCAATAATGACAGTAATAGTTTGTGCTAATTGTATGTACATTTTAGGGTTTTCCTTTCTGAACCGAGCACTTCGTTTGTCGTGTGCCAGGGAAAGATGATTAAAAGGTTCTAACGAACCTTTCCTGGAGGCTTTTTGTGCTTTTACAAATGCCTTGTTTGTAAGGTCAGCATTCCCTGGAGGTTTGCATGCCTCAGCCAACCCTTGATATCTAGCTCTTGTCCCACTTTTTATGCTGTCTTTGCGATGCTTTAAAACCTCAGCAGAGTATGTCAGGGGAGAGCATTCTCTGAAAAGCCATGCCTTGCTTTATTTTGCCACGCTTTGTGATACTCCTTGGAATAGTGTTTTTGGGAGAGGCTGCAGTGTGATGGCTTGCTGGCGAGGTAAGGCTGCTTCAGCTGCTCAGCGCTCTGGTTGAGTCTCGGAGCTGATGGGATAAAGATGCTCTAAAAGCGCCTGTTAGAGCTAACACACATAGGGAGGTAAAAAAAAATAAATGATCTTATCATTATGCACTGCATATTATTAACATAAATCACAGTGATGGGTAATAGTTGTAGGTCTAGGCAATAGATATAGTAAGCATTGATTTGACTCACAGAAGCAAATTAAATGCGGGAGTAATAAGTTTCTAACAGTTGCCTACTTCACTGCTAAAGGCTGCTGCTCCTGTTGCTGGAGTGGCTGATCAAAACATGGAGAAGTTCTTGTACGGGGAAAACAGGCGCTGGTTTCAGTGTGTTTGGCTGTGAATGGTGGCACTTTGGAGTGGCTTCACGTGTGTCAGTGGTCCCTGGTCCAGATACGCTCATCCTTGGAGAGGCTTGGACAGTGTCAGCTCATCCAGGTAAAACCTTGGTGGCTGCAGTTGCAAGTCAAGACTCTTTGGACGAGCTTGATACTACAGTCAGGAGGAGAAAATACTTTGGTTCCATGTAATAGAAATAGGACAAAGACTCAGTGAAGCCTTGATGGGGAAAAAATGTCCATATTATGGGAAACTGGGTGTAAGGGGGTTAAAATTCTGCGCCTGTGGCACATAGCTGGGTAAACGAATTCAGATTAGATACCTAGGGAGGCTAATGGAGGCATGTTTTAATGAACCCTAGCTAATTACTCTATTAAGTTCTTGATCAATACCCAGGAGACCTCAAACTGCTTGCAGATTGTTTTTAAAAAACCCTGCTATATATATTTTTTAAATCTTCTGCATATAATCAAAACAACTGGAGGCATTTGGTTTGTAGAGTTCTGTTTCACCAGGGCTTTACATATTTGGAGGCCATCTGTAAATTAAAGCTAAGACTTAAGCACTTCCAAAGTATTAATTGTGAATTTTTGATGGGAAGTACAGATGAATAAATAGGCTTGAGAGAGCAGATAGTAGGAGAGAATATGAGTTTTTTTGAATAATCTTTGCTATAAGTGTACTGAAGTGAATGGGTTTCATTGGTCTTTAATGTGGTCTGTTTTTTGCTTTAGGCTTGGAACCAGTCTCACATGCCTGGTGTAGACCAGATGAGACAGATGTATGTGGTTTCCTAAAAGAGGAAAGAGTTCTTGTAAATACTTGCTGGCGTATGTATGTTCTTAAAGTGACCTATATAAGGACCACTTCTTACGTTATCTCAGAAACTTGGTTTTCTCTAGAATATTGTGTATGGATTTCAGTGGACTCAACATTAATATTAAATAAAAATATCAGGTGGGCAGCCTTACCCTTAAGGGAAAAAGTACTGTCTTTGAATTGGTTCATATTACAGAAGTTGGAATATGTTTAGTCTTTTCTGATTGAGCTAATTAGCAAAACTGTATTGCGTGTTCCTAGTTAATATTTCACTGTGTGTGCCAATGGATAATGAATGCTTAACCGCGACGAGGAAAGGTAACCTTTCAACAAACAGCCTGCAACACCATCTCCTTGAGTTTTGTTTCATGAATTCTTTGCAGTTATTCAGCAAGAAATGCCAAGTCTGTCAGACAGATGGCTTTTATTCTTGTGTATATTCAACCCATCGCAGCTTCTGGTCTCCATTGGTAGCAGCACTGATTTTATCAACGGAAAAGTACCTGTGCAGCCAGCTTTGACTGGGATAGCAAGGGAACGGACTGTGCACAGGAAGGCTTTAAGCAGCCTGTTGGATGCATTAATGATCTACCACTTGCGGGCTTGCCCTCTTCTATGCTTTGGTGGCAAAGGGGTCCGAGAAGAAGCATGTGCCTTGTAAAAAGAAAGTTAGGAGCCTGGGGGTCTCATTAAAGGAATCCGAAGTAGAGCATTTTCTGTATGAATGAACATCAGGTGGTGCAACTTAAAAACACCTGCAAACCCCAAGTTGTAGGTCTTGCTGAGGGTTACAAGCCCTGGCTGCTGCCCACTGCAGTGATTTAGTGGTTAATGGGCTGACTGAACAGATCCTGTGCTGGGAAGCTTTTCAGAATTGAAACAGACAGGCAATTTGAGGAGCCCGCTCCTGAGGTATGAGCAGTCTGTTTAAAAGCTTTTTTTATTAGACCCCAAAAATTTGTTAACTCGGTAGAACCCTCGGGAGGGATGTTGTCACTTGCAGCCAGAGAAACCAGAACCCAGCTGAGTCTTGAACTTGAAGAGAGAATTCCCCGGAGCAGGCAGTTAGCAAACAGGGTTAAGAGGTGACATAGAAATCACGGGACCTTCTGAGGCAGAATCCAGCTCTTCCCTCTCTTACAGAAAACTGAACGCACCCCTCATAAATTTGAGATCCTCCATCCTGTGCGATCTGACAGCAGCAGTTGTGTCATGTTAGCATACGAAACAGTATGAAGATTTCAGAAAGATCACAAGATTGAAAAACAGTCAACGAACTTTGTTCTCCATATTCCTTCAGAAATAAGTGGGAAAGTTGGAATTTTATGCTTTAGTGTAACCGTAGAGTTCGCTTTCCGTGTTCTCTTATCTCCCATTTAATGTTGTTGCTTTTGTGCCTAACTCGTGTCTGCTTTGTTTCATTGTTGATACAGCTCTCGTTTAAAAAAGGAAAAAATCCCTGTTATGTTATCAAGGGATTGTTCAAGCATGACTGGAGATAAAATTAACTAGCAAGTCAGTGCTGTGTGCTCTGAGGAGCGGCTTCAGATGATGGCTCACATTCCCATACTAAAAAGGACCTGAGGCAGTGATATAAAAAGACAGGGGTGGGCAAGGGATATCAGCTGGAGTGAAACTTTTCATCCAGTGGTGGATATAAAAGGACAAGATCTAACCTTAACAGCGGGTCAGTGAAGACAGCTTTTTTTATATGCAGAAGTCTAACAAATAATTATTTGCTATTTATCACTCTTCAGTGCTTTTGGTGCTTGTACAAGGCATAGCCAGTCTGGCTCTGGGCCTTTACAGAGCCTTTACTGAACAGCTTCAATAAATGATTGTAATCACAGTGGTTCTTCCCTGCAATCTTATAGTTAGTGTCTTGCAAGAAGGTGGGGATTAAATACAGACAGGGTTTCTAACTGCTGGGCTTGCCAGTTATTTTTTTTGTTAATACCCTTTTCACCTACGTTCTCCTGGCTGTGCTGAAGGAAAAGAAACTGCTGTACAACTGCGGATTGTATCAAAGAACTTCAAATATACTGGCAAATCTTTTGAGAATAAGCAAACATGTTCTGTAGTTTTACCGCAGTGAATTCCTAGTGCGGATCCCCTGTACTGGCTGAAGGATTTTCTCCCTGTGTCATTTGGTGTCTGCTTGGATTTCCAGTGGCACAGCTGTGCTGGTGACAAATCTTGTGTCCGGTTCATGTCATGCTAAGAAACATGTAGAAAAGGCCATAGCCATTCAGACTTCTTAGGAGTGAGGAGTTAACACAGCAATGGTACAGGGTTTTCATCCTTTACTGCTTAATTTTGTGTAGTTCCCCAGCTAAGAACGTAATTGAATTTTAAGTTTTCCTCAACCTCTTAGGTACTTGAAACAAACGCAGTTTTTTTTTTTTAATGAGTCAGCTACTGGCAATTGTATTCATTGATGAAAGTGTTATTAAAGAAACAACACAGCTGGTGGTCCACAGCTTGGTATATTGATGGCTGTGTTCAGATATCTGCTTAATTCTGTGGTAAAATTCTGCTGGATATGTTGCTGTACGCAGGCTCCTTTGCAGGCTGTCTGTGAGTAGTTCAAAAGCTGTTGCTGCTTGAAAATCAAAGAGAACCTTGCAGCCAGCTAATCTGATATAAAATCCTTTTCTTGATCTCTCAGCAGCTTTACGTTCTCCTGCAAGGATATCCTGGACCACGTCTTTGGAGCTTTAGTTCATTCAACCAGAATGTGTTGACGTGAAATGCTTTCTTTGCTGTTGCTGGTTGATGAGGAGTTTCCTGCACCGCAGCCTGTTGCTGTGTGCTGGGTTACGCCGGTTGAGTTGCTGGCAGGACCGAGCTGTGGACTGAATTCCTGACTGAGCCGGGGGTTGTGGGGTGGACCCAAACCTCTGATCAGCTATTAACTCGAGCAGTGCAGCTCCTGAAAAGGTTGTATTTGTGATGGCGTTGAGGGTGCTGGCGTGAATGAAGAGCTTCAGATTGATGGGGGATGTGCGGAGAGTGGAGCGGGGCGGATCCTTAAGCCCGAGTTGAACTGCCGTGTTTCAACTGGTTTGGTCTCCAGAGTGGAGGCAAGGTCTAGCAAGTCCCACAGGCAAAATGGTCAAGGAGCTGGGCAAGACTTCTTGAATGGGTCTCTCTTGCTTAAAAGAGCTCTGATTATAAACATGAAAAATGTATGTGAAGCTCAACATCTGGAAGTCTTAAATCAAGTCCATTGTCTAGGACTCTGTATTTTCAATTTTCTGTTGTTATTGAAATGTAGTGTTAAACTAAGGTATAGCCTTGTAATAGTATTGCTCTCTGTTTTCAAACCATGCGGTTATCGTCTGATAACTTCAAGTGATCAATCTTGGAGGTTCTGGAGAAAACAAAATGAATTCTCAAAAGCTGAGGTGCCTGTGAGTCTCATGTATGAGAAACAGCAGCAATAATTCAGTTTTATTAGACGTGGCAACATAAGACCCCCTAAAACTAAGCTGAAGGGGCATTTGATTTAAGCAGAATACTATATGTATTAGTGTATAAAAGAAGGTTCAAAGAGAAAGGAAGCTACAGACTGCATTTCCAGGTAGTTAAAATGTCCATGACACCTTCTTTCCTTGCCGTCTCCTCTCTTCATAATCCTGCCATTGCTAGTGAACGTGACCAGCGAGCGGAACTGGATGAGCATCAGACTTCAGAGCTGCACGGATGTAACCAGTTGCTGGGCTTTCTCTCTGGCATAGTTCACCTACGCTTTTCTTGGACTTAATTCTCTTTCATTTTTTACTGCGGTAAAAGGAGACTTTCTGGTTAGACTCATTTGCCGTTATTTTCTCTAGCACTGCGCAGACTTGCTGATTTGTTTTGCAAGTCTCAAAAGATGTCTGATCTCAAACCAGTTTTAGCGATTTGAGATATGCGTGTATTGAAATGGATGTGCTCGCTCAACAAAAGGAGCACCTTGATTTACAGTCAGCTGTTGGGTGGCTCAGACACATGGAAATGTGCTTTAAAAGGGATCTAGATTTTATGGAAATGCTTCCTTGTCCTTTCTAGTCAATACAGAAAGGTTGTCTGGTGCAATTTTCTGGTGACCTGTTTCTAATTAACATGCAAATTAACTGCTTGGTGCTGGAGATCAAGCTTGCAAATACTAAGTGCTAATATGTGTTAGGCTGGGAAATCCCCGGCATCTGTTTAAAGCTCCTGCACTGTCTACCTTGTGATTGCTGCTGCCTGCAGAGTGGTTCCCTCTGGAGGAAGAGAGCTACTGCAACCTGCTGTCAAATGGCTCCTTTGTCTCACTTTGAAGAGAAGAGGTTTTAATTTTGTGATGTTGGTGCTCGTCGCCCCTCGTCGGGAGTCATTTGAGTGTATTTACAGCCTGGTTTCTCCAAAACTGGCTGCCGTGAAAACGGGCAAGATGAGCTGCTTCAAATATTTCCCTGGAGGAATCGCAGTGTTCCGTGAAGTAACATATTTCTTCATACTAGTGTTACAAATGCCAACTAAATGAAGAAATTAGCATATTTATTAATGCTTGTCATCACTTAAAATTTAGTTTTTCATTAAATGCTGCTGTACGACTTATATTTAGAAAGCAGCTTTGATCTGACAGGTAGAGATGACTAATTTAGTAAAGGTCTGGTCAAAAAGTGAGGTTGTACCTTTGTCCTTGAGGCATCTGCTTATTTTGATGTTACAAAACATCTTATCTTTCCTCTTCAGCCTTTTTGGGCCAACGTTGCCTATTACCAATGATTGTAACAGCTGATTTAGTAACACATTTTGGCACAAGCTGTATAAGGTACAATAAAACCCCACTTGATTTTCAGATTGCAGCTTGTTTCTGGTGCTGGCACTTAAGAAAAAGATCTCTTGTGCAAACTGAGCAAATTTGAAATGGAAAAAATGAAGCAAGTGCTCAAAAGCCCTTTTCTTCTCCAAAATGCAACTAAGACTTAAGCTTTGTAAGAGAATTATGTTGAAACATCGAACTGTCAACAAAACCGAGTCTATTTTAAAGTGGAGGAAAAATGACTTTTAGCTGTGTAGGTCAATTCAAAGAGTTAATAACTGAACAGTTTGGTTGCAGGCGGAGCCAGCTCTCTGCTCGCTTGGTTCCAAAGCTCTGGTCAAGCCGGTGGTCAGTGTGTGGTCAGTCCTGAGCGGCACTAAACTGCACCAGTGAAGGGGGCTGGAGGTGAACCTGCCAGAAATGATGTGCTCACTAGGTTGGGGCGGTGTAGTAAGAAAATAAGTTCTGTGAAAAATTGTAGCTCAAATTAGCATAGAGGCTCTTAATGAGCCTAATTAAAAGGAAACACTTCTGAAGAACCAGCATGAATGACTTTTAAATTCAGGAGTGTTCTTGCATAGACTATACTTCCCCCCACCCCTAGAAAGAGACTGTAAGCCTGCCTTATTATAGCAGTTAAAGCATTTCAGCAAACTGTGTATCGATGCCTCGCGTTAGCCTGAATGCCGTGCACTTTCCCTGGCGCTCCTGTCTTTACAGTGTAAAGCCTCACTCTGCTAATCCTGCTTCCACCAAAACTTTAAATAGAAGACGAGGAAGAAGGATCAAGTCTTCAGTTCGAAGAATTGATGGATTAACTCCGATTTGCTTATCTCAAAGGGCAGTAAGAACTGGCTTCTAGTAGTAAGCCCCACCTGCGTTAGTAAGATCTCTCTTGTTCTGACCAGGTTTCGTCCTGCACAGCAGAGTCATTGAAGGAGGCAATCTTCCAGAAACGTGTGGGAAACTACCTGGGTGTTTTAGAGGGTATCTTGCTGCAAATAGTCAGCAAAGTTACTGCCAAGTTCATGCGATTGTCTGCTCTGGTTTTGAAGCCGGGTGTAAGGAAACCTGCTATTCCAGATGTTTTGGTACTTCCATGCAGAATCTCTTCCTCCAGTTCTGAAGTCGAGCTGAGCGTGTGTGATAACGTGCTGAGCTGAAAATAGCAGAGTTAGCGTTTGTCCCCTTAGACTGGACAAATCGTGTTGCACCCACCTCCCCCTTCACTAGAAGCAAGCCACAATTAGTCTCAGTTTGCAGAAGCAATTTTTATTTATGTAGCTGTGGAGCTCTCATCCTCCTACTGCTGCGGGTGCTGTGTTCAGCAGGTTATCCTCGCTTGGCTCTTCTTTGGGAATGGGGGGGCTGCGATCAGTCAAGGACGGTTCACTGGAAAGCATGAGAAGAATATACGCTTTAATAATACATTTTCTTCCCAGTTTTGCATTGCAAGAACAAGAGGAACAACTTGGTTTTCTGAAGACCGTTGTCTTGTGCAGTAGGCGTTGGTCACGTGAGGACGTAGGACCATCATCGCTGAAATGGGGTAGATTCATTTGTGCTCTGAGAAGCAGCTTTGCAAGTTCAGATGGGCAGGAACCTTATATGTCTTAAATTACTTGCAAATGTGTGAATCTGCTTGTGGTAACAGGCCTGGGAGCTTACTCAGAGCAAAACAGCCTTTCTCGCAGCGGTTTGAGTTGGGTTTGGTGTAGGGGCTCACTTGTGGTGGTTGCATGTCTCTTATCAACTTGGTTGCCTGCAAAATGCTAGGTTTGCAAGTTTTGGTCTCTAAAGTGGAACAAACATAACTGATACACTTTATACACACAACTGAAACTGTAACAAAAAAATGATAAGGAACAAATTAGCTTTTTTGCCTGTGCTTTTTTTTTTTTTAGAGAAACAGGGCATCTAGCACAGGAAGGCGTATGCAGTACGGTGAAGACTTCAGAATAAGTCCTGAGATTTCCTGATATTAAGCTATAATTCACTCTTGTTTCTCATTCAGTTTGCCTGAAGAATTGGCAGCCGCTCTGGCACAGTGGGGACTTTTTTATTTATAAAAGTTACTCTTTAGAGAGGCAGCCAAGCTGTTTCATCAGCCTGTAAGCATAACTTCCTCGCAGGTTTGTGCCCTTCTTTGGCTTCTTATGGTAAGAGCTGCTCCCAGGACTTAACTTGGTAATCTTGCTGGTCCTGTAGAGAAGAGAATATAGAGACTTTTTTTCTAGCTTCTGGCCTGCTCACAGGTTGAGCTGGGCCTGGGGATTGGTTTTGAGGAGCAGGTCCATGATAGCTTAGGTTGACCTAAGTTAATCTTGTATTTATGTGTCATCTTTCCGCAAAGCATCACTGACCCTGGAGGCTGTTGTGAGAGGCTTCAGCTCAGTGGAAAGAAAGAACCTAGCAGAAAACTCCTTACAGAATTTAAGGAAAAGCAAGGAGGGTAATTTGGGTTGTGGTTTTTTTTTTTTGGATTCCCCCGGTCAACTCATGCGTGTTATAATTCACCAACTATTCATCTGCTTCCTGAGTTCTGATAGACTTCACTTTAGTATACCTAAAAAGTACCGAAAATCTTTTGCTTTGTAATACAGATGTGATGCAAAGCTCTTTCTTGCCGAGAAGGGTTAGATGGATGCTTGCTTGTATTGTGCTCTGTGCATCGTGGTAGTGAACCTCGTGTTATTCTCTGCTAAATGCAGGCAACGGTGAAATAAATGTCGGTGCTTCAGCAGCTTGAGAGGTGTGAGGACGATAGGCTTGTCTACATGGGGGTTCTTTGCCGTACAGTTACACCACCTTTAGTTATGGGTAATACTTCACAAGTGCTTTATTTTGGGGTTAATTGTTTTAGGGTTTGCATTGGAAAAAGGATGAGTTAAACCAGGAGAAGTTTCTTGTGCAGAAATAGATGAAAACTAAAGTTATTCCACAGTATCTTCTCTTCTTGACCTCGGTGTTAAAGCTAGTTTGGTAATTTGCTAGATTATCCATTATAAAAATATCCTTGTTAATCTGGTTGCCTCGGGTAATCTGGTAGATGCTATGTTATAGTTAGAAATGTAAACCCAAATTCGCTAAATTCAATTTTGCAGGCTTCAGGAAGCCTGACAATGTTGCTTTTGAAATGCTTGGCCTGTGATTAAATGAAAATTGTCTGGACGTGGCAGTTCTTAATTTGCTGTAAGGCTTTTCTGTCCTTGCTTCTTGTTTTGGAGGGCAACGAGGAAGGAGGTAGTATATTGCCATGATTGTCTGGGCAAAGAGCAGGGAACCACTAGAGTTGGTGCCAAGCCTAGCACTCACCATGAGCTACAGATTTTCAAAATGCAGCTGATAACTATGTACACAAAGGGGAAGAAAAAAAAAAAAATCTTTAAATGATGTTTACTGGTCCCTTCTGACCGAAACCATTCAATGATTCTGTGATCTTTGCTCTCATTATGTAAATCCTGTCTATTCCTTATTGCACCATTTGAGTCCAAATGTAGTTTGTAGAGAACTGTGTGTGATAACTTTCCGTTTATTGGGGGCTTGGAAAACACCTAAGGATTGCATCTGAATGTTGAATAGTTGCTGGAGAAGATTTTGCTCTTGAGTTCCTTCTCCATCCGCTCTCATGTTTTAGATGCCTCAACCTCTTGTGTCACTTTTGGACATTTACCTGAAAGATACCACTGAAGCTTTGAATGTTCACTTTCAGTAACTGTTTTGCTAAGGTTTAATTTTGACTTAAAAGAAAATAAATAAATGAAGTAGTATGTGTCTCGTAAGAGGTAGTATCAGTTGCTACTGTGTCAGGTATTCTTTCTTCATGCGCACCTACCGAGGTGCTCCTGCCTCTCACTGTTACTTGGGAATATCTGACTTATTTCTGGAGATCTGTTTGCATCTAATACCTCTGGTATTCTGTGGTTTATCTTTCATTGAAAATTGTCATGGGACAACCATATCTCCAGCCCCTTCTCTACTCTGTATTGTATAGTAATCCTAAAATACACAGATAAATCATTTTGTAAGGTTTTTTTTTTCCTTTTGTATGGAGATTGACAAGTTTTTTTGCCCAGAAGAGTTAATTCTCACCCTGAGCAAGAACTTTTCAAGACTAGTGAAAGACATCGTGGAAGACCAAAACAGGGGGGGTTTGTTGCAGTGTTGACCCGTGCTTAAAGCATTCAGTTCTCACCTTGTTTTTGCAAAAGTTGCACTACTCCAACATTTTTTCTCTTATCATTCAGATAGGAATCTGCGTGCAAGGGATTTAAATGCTTGCGCTGGGTGGAAAACTGCTTACCTGAGGGTACTGCTGTCAGCTTTTCCCTCTGTGTCCCCAGAAGTATGCCACTGCCTTCTTGTGGACGTGTGAACTGCATCGTGTCCCTGTGCCACTTGGATAAGAACAAATCAGACTCTGAAATTCCTATTCTCAAGTGTTATCTGTTGGGGAAAACATGTTGATTCTGCTTAGGGGCTGGGACAAAACAATCTCCCCATGTTACCAGGTTCTACGTGAGGACTGTCTGGGCTTTGCCATCAGCATACTGGAAGTAATCCTGAAAACGAGGTATTGTCTGTTGGGCATTTCCATGCCTGCAGAGATTTACAACTTCATCTTTATTTCTTCAGCCACAACTGGGCTTCAGATGATGGGAAAACCTTGCTTTAGTGTGTAACTTCAAATAAGTTAATAGTGCATAACTATATACAGACCACCACCAGAGACTAGGATAAAGTATTTTCTGTCAAGTGTCAGTTGTTGCCGCCTATGAAATATTTAAACTCTGAAGTTCTCTTTTTAGATAGAATTGAAAATTCAAGTTCGAGGAGGAAGAAGGTGTAGCGCTGCCCGTGTACTTGCCCTTCCCGCCTGCCCTGGCTGGTGCAGGTGGCTGGCTTCTCGGTCTGTATTCCCGAGCCTTGTCATTGATTCTGCTGTTTGTCAGAAAGAATCAGGAGGAAGAATAACCAACTGTTTCTAGCGCAGTTGAATTGTTGATTGAATTCCTGTATTTTGACAGGCAAAGATTGTTCAGCAGTGATCGTGGTGGTGGTACCGCATGGAGCTGTGTGTTGGTACCAAGCTGTCTGCAGCAGCACTGACTACCTTAGTGCTTTGCTCCCTTCTCCCTCCCCTGTTATTTTCTCTGTCAGTATTAGCAGAGAAGCTGTAGGTGTGCTCAGTCTCTTTAATTGCAGCTTGTCTTTATTCATAGCTTTTTAAGTAGGAGTTACGGAAACAGTAATTGGAAGGATTTGCGGGCAGGTGTCTGGCTCTCCTGCATACCAGTAAGACATCTTTCTACTAACGTTGCTTTCCAGAAAGCTCTTCAAGCTCACTTTTAAAATCCAGCATCAAACATGGCTTTTTTCTTTTTCTTTTTTTAAAGTTGCTCATCTGTGCAAGACTAGTCAGCTATAATTTCTTCGTTTGGCTTAAGGGAAACTGTTACTGATCTGGCTGCTTACCGTGGTATCATTTTAAATCCTCTGAATTACCATTACGGTCAGAATTTTCAAGCAAAATGCTTGGCTTAACGGCTCTATATAGCTATTGAGCTGAGCAGTTCAAGCTGAAAAACTCTAGTGCTTTTTGGAAAGGAGCTCCCAAAACTACAAAATGCATTAAAAGCCAAGCTTCTGTGGCAGAGGAGACCAGTGCCTATGGAGAAGCCCGATGCAGCTCAGTGCCCCGGGCTTCTCCTGGGAACAAGGTTAATCTAAACCCGTATCTAACCTCGTGAGGAAGTGCAGAGCTTAAATAAGAAGATGTATGTACAGTTTTCTTTGTTTTAATCCTTTAATCAGTGTGGTGAACTAAGGAAAGGTACTTGGTTTGGTCCTGTAAGAGGGCTTTTGTTTGCATGTTCTGAAGGCAAACAGAATTTTTATTTGGTAGTTTGTTACTAATCCCATGGAAACCTTGCCTTAGCAGTGACTGTAAAGACTTATTCATGCTGATTTTTTTTTTTCTGTTGAACAAAATCCAAGTGTTTTTTATCCAGGGTTAAAATAAACATTAGAGTTTGCTTTTCTTCCAGTTATATAAAGAAAACATTATGATTCATCCAGGTGAGAAGTTCTGCGGCTGTGTGCAATACCACGCTGGTCCTGTGCTTTTGAAGGAATTATGCCCAAGCAAAGGAGGAAAAAAAATGCATTTAAATTAGTTCGTGTTTTATATCTAGTCCCTTAAAATGACTTGTGGCTTGCATCTGCCTTTCCCCCTGTATTTTGTACACAGATTCCTAAATAGCTGGAGTGCGCTGTGTGCTGGGAATCGGGCCTGCCAGTGGGTTGATGACTCATTTCCTTATTGGTGCAGATGTGTACAGTAAATGTTGCTGGATAACTCTTTTCACATGAAATGCGGCTCCCCTGTGAGAAATGAACAGACAGCCTTCACTTTCATTCCATGTGCACAAAAACCTGGTCCTGAAGAAAAGCTCACGTGGCTTTTCTCGCTGCAGACCACAGGGTTAGCTTGTAGCAAAGGGTAAGGCTTGGAAAAGGCTGTGTGATGCTGCTTGAGGCTTTTTCGATTTTTTTTTTTTTTTTTTTTTATCATGCTTCTCTGTCAAGCTTAAAAACAAGCTGCTGTTTATACCAGCACAATTCTTTAGGTAAATACACTAAGCCATTTATTTAATCGAGTATGTCATGCTTTTCAAGAAGACTTCTTTTGAATGGTGTGCTCTACCTTTTGGCCAAGCAGGAATGAAGCACGATCGTATTTTTTTCACATCAGTAAAGGCGTTAACACTGTAGCTTTGCTGAAAATCTGTTTCATACGCTTGCGCGTGTAGAATCTAGGTGCGCGTTGCTGGAGTGTAGCAGAGATGAGGTAGTAAGGTAAAATAAAGTGCATTAGTCATGCTGCGTGGTGTGAGTCTCCAAGAAGAGAAGTGGCATTTCTGATTTTGATGCTGGTGCAGAGGTCTGCAGCTGAGTGCTGCACCTTGTAGCTCTGCCGTGAGTCACCCTGCCCTGCTGCCTTTACTTGCCGAGACATTTATAACTTGGTTTAATGTTGTGATGTATAATTTGAATGCAGAATGCCTAACGATGTTGTGAATCAGCTGTTTTCATCTGGTCTTTCTGGTCTTTTCCTTTTTCTTGTCGCGGCTCTTACAAAAAGAGAACCAGACGCTAGGGAAATCAATTTACCACAACAATTTGTGTGGCTCCCAGGCAGATTGATTTAAATAAGCAAGAAGCTTAGATTTGAATAATTTCAGTCTTGCTTGAACACTCTAGTAATCTTTCTGGAGCTTTCTAGTCTGGCAATATTATTTTGCAGCTAATTTTAGCTTTTATTGCTAAGCTTGGTATGTTTCCTGACTAAATTGATATGATCTGTAATTATTTAAATGCTTGCATCTTAATGTTTCTGTCTTTTTTTTAATAATGTTTAAAGATGGCAAGACGTTATCTACTGAATTACTTTTCCATGCATCAAGCTGCTTTTGGAAAGAAATGGAAACGTAATTAAAATGTAGAAAATGAGTATTGTTAAAGTAGAACTGAAGTACTCGGCTTAAATACTGGATCAGAACAGTTGTTTTACATGGAAAAATTGTTAATACATCGGTTGAGCTTTCCTGGTCATTATGACCTTTGAGACCTGAGAATAAATAGATTTTTTTATTTTATATTTCTTTCTAATGATTAGAAAAAAATGATTCTTTTTCTCCTCATTCCTGTTCAGTGCCTCAGCTTCAAGATATTGAAGAGAATGCAGTTGTAATTGAGAACCTGGTTTGTCCGCATGTGTGGAAGAAGCTCGTTTGTCAGAAGTCGGTGATGAGTTCCCAGAGGAGGAAAGGAAAGGTTTGCAGGGGCAGCGCGCTGGCAGGTTCCTGGGCTGTATAGCAGTGGCTTCGAGAGCAGAAGCATCCACCATGGGTCCCCTGTCACGTAGCAGTCCTGTGACGTGATTCCGCCAACCTCCTTGTGAATTTTGAGCTTGGTGCATCTTGCCCAGCCTTGTTGCCGATGGTGTCATCCATCAGATGGACTCGGTGGTTGTTTTTGGCTCTCCGGTGTGTGAGGAGAGAGGACTTGACTTCTGGCTGCTTTTGCGCGCTCGAATTTCTTCAGTTTCTTGGTCAGAGAGGCTGCTGGTGGATATGTCTTTGTGACTGAGGCTTCTGTTGGCTTATCCTGACTGGTGTTTTTTGGCTGGCCCGGACTGCATTTAGCCATAATTCATGTTTCTGAGGAGAACTGCAAATTGAGAGTGTAATAGGAATGGATGCCCTACCCAGCCACCTTAAAGTTTTGAAACTTGTTGTTGAGTGCCTTCTGTTTTGGGTTTGGTTTTTTTTTTGGGGTGGTAAAATTGGTGGTAGATTGTTCTTCATTGTTATTTGGGAAGCACAGATCAATACTACCTTCTGAAGCACAGGGTAGTGTAGGGAGCAGAGGTTATTTTGGACGTGCACCTTGTGGGCAGTCCTTCCCGTACGGGAGAGACTGGGAATGGAAGCAGGGCACCGTGCTGTTTCTAGGACTCCGGAAAACAGCCTACAGCCTTTTCCCACTGAGTTCAGCGAGTGACTGTGAGAATCCAGCAAAGCACATCTCGGGGGGGCAGGGGACAGATAAACTTGTACGGGGCTGGAGAAGTCCTGGCCTGCCGAGGCGGTGTCCTAATTCTCTGTCAGAGAGTGATGTCTCTTGCAAGCTGCCGTTGTGGGCTGTGCTGTAGACCTTAATGTGCATTAATGCTTTGTGCTTTTTTGCAGGTATTCCCACAGTGTACAAAGGCAGTGCTGTTCCTTAGGTGAATTTGATAGCCTCTCTCTGTGACTTTTGCCCCTCCAGTGTAATGGGATGTGCTCTTTTGAATAACCAGAAAGTTTTCAACAGAGGAGTTTCTTTGGGAGAATTGGAGAATGAATAACGTAGCAAGTCCAGCTTTTTTCTGACATAGGGTGATCTCTTAAAATATTTTAAAATTCAGACTTCAGGCCGTTGTCAGTAGTGTCAAGTCGAGAGCTTGTGTGCAGTGCGGCTTAGCTTCTGTGTTGTTGGTAATAATGAATTTACGTTGGAGTGTGTCCTAACAGTGTTTTAATTGTTGTCACTGTAGCATTGGGGAGCCCCAGGCCTCCACTGGGTTTTTGCTGTAGCTGTGCAGTACCTGCAGCTTTTTCAGTGAGCTTGTGAGGGGTGTGATGAGGAAGGAGAGGCTGGATCCAGCTGAGGAGAGGATGGTGGCTGGGCATCGTTGTTGAGCACTTGGGGTAGGCTTTTTTTCATGTTTCGAATAATACCATGGTAAAATTGACACGTACAGGGGATGATAAAACCTGTGGTTGTGGTCAATGCTGAAGCATGAGAAGAACTGAAATGATTTATTTTAACAGCAGGGAGTTGCCCGGCTCAGGGTTCTCGTTCTTCACCTGCCTCTTAACTGCGGGGAAGAAGCGAGAGATGTGTTGGGGCCCTGCGGATCTTCTGAAGGAAATCCCAGTGTTTTATTTCAAATCCAGCTGTTAGAAGGGGCTGAACGTCGTCTGTGCTAGGGCTGCTCCTCCTTTAGAGGGAGACTTCCCTATTGCGCTTAATCTTTCAGGAAGGCAGCTGGGCTGACAGCTGAGGTCCAGGAGACTCTGTGCTTTCAGAAGATCTCTTGCAGGGTAACAGTGCTACAAAGCTGCTGGTGGTGGGTCCCTTGGTACATCCTGCCCCTGCTTTGGCATTGCATGGCGACAAAAGAGATGCTGAGTATTGGTGGGAATTCAGGAGGACATAAGCCAAGTGGAAAGCTAAAATAGTCCTTTCCTTGTAAAAGCGAGGGACTAGTGCTGGGTTGCGTGCAAGAATTTTTGCAGGCCTGTTTATCCACGTGTACCTGCATTTTACTGTGAGGGTGGTGAGCCCCTGGCCCAGGTTGCCCAGAGAAGCTGTGGCTGCCCCATCCCTGGAGGTGTTCAAGGCCAGGCTGGATGGGGCTTGGAGCAACGTGGTCTGGTGGGAGGTGTCCCTGCCCAGGGCAGGGGGTGGCACTGGGTGGGCTTTAAGGTCCCTTCTAATGCAAACCGTTCCACGATTCTATGTTCAGCACTTCTTGGAAGTACTGATGTTAAATGTAATTGTCCCTCCATTACTCTGATCTGAAATACTGACAGCTGTGCTGGAGGTAACTCTAAGTTTATTTTGCCTCAAAAAAATGTGGGTGGGTGGGGTGGAAGAGTAGGGCTCCTGAAGGAAGGAAGACTTCAAAATAAAATTGTTCTTCTTGTGGTTTGTGGTTAAGGCTGGAGTGACTTTTTTGAGGTATTTGATTTTTATTGCCTCTAAGTAGAATAGCTGGCAGGAGTTAAAAATAGCCGAGTCTGCTTCCCACCTGTTTGGATGCTCGTCTTATTTTGGTTCGGAGGTGGAATGTGTGAATGTAAATTACCAGGATTAAAGCAGCGCTGCTTGTGCCCCTGAATGATGGGCACGAGATGCTTATTGCTCCTTGGTGAGGACAGGCACCCTGATTGATGTGAAATGTGTGCGGGAGGAAAATGCTCCTGGAGAAGGATCTTTGGGAGCAGCGTATGGCTTTCACTGTGGAAAATCAGTGTCATGAGCCCACATGTTGAATAACAAAGGCAGAATATTGTCTGATTGAGTGTTTAGAGCATTGTTCTCTGTTTATGCTGAATGAAGCAAGAGCCCTTGGTGGGGGAGCCTGGTAGTGATTAGTGATATTCTCCTGCACATGAGCAATGGGAGTGTAATGAAGCGGCCTGTAAGTGGGGAATGCCGGAGCTTGATTGCTTTGCTTTGCAGCATCACACTTCATTAAGTGGTGGGAGCGGAGAGATGAGTAAGCAGAGTTTGCTCTGAAACCTGCACTTAAGTGCTGCGCTTCTCCTGTGCCTTGGGACACGGGGCTTTGGGTACGAACTTCTTTCTTAGCTTCTGTACAAAGCTAATTTAGAAAGGATTTCTCTAGTTGCAGGCTGCGTGCCTCCAAAATGTTATTCTCTGAGGAGCAGAGTATGTTTAGGGCAACATGCTCCTCTTGGGAGCCAGGGGCTCTGCCGCACCATGTACAACAACCTTTTATTTTGTGTAAAACTAAAGCTTGCTTGTACACTCTTGGTGGCATTTTGGAAGCTTTCTGTCAAGTTAAGCTCAACCTGCAGCGCTGTAGAGTATGTACAGTCAAGAGATGTGAAGTCTCTTTATTGAGAATAAGTGATGAAATTTGACATACTAAGAGATGATTACCGTATTTAATAATGGCTTTTTACTAGCTGTTGCACTGGAATGGTTTGCTGGGGCCTCTTTTCTCTATTCTTCGCTTGTTTCTCCTCTGGATCCCCCAGCAGACACTGCAGTACTGCTGCAACCCATGCTGTTGATTTTACCTCTCTACTGGAATACTCTTCAGTTATTCTGGGATGTTTCTGGTTGTGTTTAAGGCAGAGAGTCATCCAGGAAGGTAGCCTCAGCATAGATTAAATAGACATATGGGCTGGCTGATGCTGCAGGTGGAGTTGCTGCTGTGCTTCCCCAGCAGTGCTGGTGGGACTCCTCCAGAAGCCCATTCGTATTAGCCTGGCAGAAAACTCTAAAATGACAGAGCACTTTCCTGTTATTTGCTGAGTTTTGGACTCTGTTGGCGCGCAGGAGCCAGCGGCAAGGGTGAGGAAGATGTCAGGCTCCCCACCACCTGGGTCGGTGGGGTATCAAGTGGGTTAAGCAGTCTTCTGTGGTTTCACCTTACTCTTCTAACAGCTCTGCTTCTCCTTTCCTCCTCCTTTGTGACACTGCCAGCGTCCTTGCATGCCTTTTGGTCTTTTAAGTTTTTTTGCCAGAGTTGTGAGAGAGCTTTCCAGGAGCAAATCCTGAAGCCTCCTGTCTGGATCTGCAGCTCGGTGTCGACGCTGTACTTAGTAGTGGAGCTGTGTTGTGGAGGAGCATTATGGGAAACATTAGCTCTGGTAGCAGCGCTGCCAAACTTCTGCGGCAAACGCGTAATTTCAGGGTCTGTCTTGCTCCACAAAGCATCAGGTCTGTCTGGAAAAGCCTCTAAGAGGAGGACGAGAGGGGACTAAGGGAAGAACAAACAAACATCTGGGACGAGTTTGCTTTGATTGTGCTGAGTGTTAGAACATGCTGTGATGTGTGGATCAGCATTGCAATGAGAAAGGTCCCGGCTAAGAGGGCTTAAGGGCTTGAGAGTCCCCCATGGGGGGAGACAGAAGCAGCCGGGACAGGAGTAGCTTGTGCCGAGAGGGCTGTTTCGGGCTGTTTCGCATGGAGCAGCTCTGCGGCCCCAGGCATCCAAGCACCAGCCTTGCAGCTTTGCACAGCATCTGCTGGTAAGAAATAACCAGCAGAGAGGTTTGATTTGTTAGGTGAATGGAATCGGTGTGTTCTCTTTAATTGCACCGTCATCTGTGGTCGCTTTTGATGCATGCGAATTAAAACTTGAGCATTTTCTGGCGGTTTACTGCCTATGGTATTTGCAGTGGGAGAAATCTCTGCTGCAGAGGAAGGGCATGCGGTCTGCTGAAGACTTTTTTTTTTTTAGTGTCAAGCAACTGTGAAAAAAGCAAAACATGACAACTTGTAAAATTCCATTGACTTCTTATCAAAGCTACATAGGAAAGGGTAAGACTTGCTGAACTTTCTTGGTGTTTGAAGCAGATAGTAAAGACACTGGATCCTCAAAGTGTGGGTGGAGAAGGCCAGAGTCATCCTTGGCTGCTTTTTCTTTGGCTGCGGGGCCCAAGGGACACACAATGTGTTGTGCTCGGGTTTTTTGATTTTTGCTTTGTGATACCCTTTCTGAATGGTCTTAATGGTTTCATACCCATGGAGGATATAATATGTTAGCATAGGTGGAAAAGTTTGTGGAATCTGCAATTTGCTTAAAACAGTTGCAGAATTTGGTGTTTGGGGTGATTTGCTACTTGAGCTTTGTGTGTGTGGGGTGGCTGAAGAAATTGCTGCTGGTCAGGAGAATTTGACTTTTGTACACAAAGTTCTGTGTGTGTTTTGGAGGCGGTTGTTGGGTGTTTGTGTATAACTGGAGTTATTAAGCTTGCATAAACTAGGAGTGCCTAACCAATGTGGAAATAATTATTTGGTCAAATGATTTGTAGCATTGCAGACTTTGGCTCTCTGTAAGTGAGGAAAAAAAATATTTGTGTGAAATAAGCAAAGCATACGGAAGCTAGGAGCTTGATAACTTTGGCACATGATATCTGCACAGTACCATGCTTCAGACTGGCTTTTTTCAAAGCATGAATGATAAGCATGGAGATTTTTTTGCTGACGTGACAACGCTGGGTTTGTTTTTACTACTAACAGTTCACTGGCATTAGAGTATTTCAAGCTCAGTTTAACAAGTTTAACTTTTATTGTTCACTAAACATGTAATTAAATTACGAAATCTTCTCATCTGTTTTGAACTTAAATTATCACTGGTTTTAACTTTTTTTTTAATCACACATGACTCCTTTAGGATTACAGGATGTGTGAGGATGGTTTACTGTAGCCATATGCTCGTTGGCACAGAACTCCGGGATGTTTCAGTAGGTTTGAAGCATGGCTGGTTGTGTCGCGTGTGGTTTTTCTTCTTTTACAAAAGCTGTGTTGCTTCTTGCCTAGACTACTGTGTCTGCTCTTTTTTCCACAGATTCTTCTGCAGCATCGTTTCTCGTGGTTGCCTTGGGAAGGGATCGGGTTTGCAGGAGCATGGCTCCTCCAGATCTCTCCTTGATCTCTACCTTGCATCTAGCCTCTGCTGTTTTCTGGCGTCCTAAGTCTAGCTTGGTAGCTGCGGATTGAAGTGCTTTTATTGTGAGTTTGCTGTCCCGGCTGGGTGTGTTCGGTGCAGAGGGATTGCAGTTATCTGTGGAAGGACACAGCTAAGAGTCAGTTTTCCCTTTATCAGCTTGGTAGCCTCCTCATTAGAAGCTCCTGGGTCAGCAGACCTGCTCTGCTGTTTCTCTACAGATATTGGTGATAAATGTGTTTTGTTTAGCCGAGAGTGGAAAACTTCACCGTGGTGGCTGGGATCCATGAGCTGCCTATACTGTGAATCCGCATGCATCGTGCTCTGTAGTGTATCGTACGTGGGACAGCCCAATAAACTGGGGAACACCCACAGTCTGGCTGAACTTCTGCCTACCCTCTTTCATAGGAAGGTAGTTGCTTTAATTAACATCCTTTCTTAATTGACTTGTTTGATCTTTTTGAGATCCATTCCTGATTTTAGGGAGATAACATCTACTGGGTTCCTCCCATCCGCAAGCCAGTTGCCTTTTTATGTTGCTGGTTTGCTCCATGCTGGTTCTGGGTGGTTTTTGCTTGAGCGGGTCCAAAGTCTGTTGTCTTCAATGCCTGAAGATTATCCATAGTTAGTATGTGGGAGATGCGTAGTCCTTACTTCTCAGCAAGTGCACAGCTACTCTTGCTGTAAAAGAATAGTGGAAATGTCTGCTGTCATCCCCTGTTCTGCTCTAAGGAGGGGTTAAAATCTGGGAATAAAGGCATTTGTGCGGTTGACTTCAGACTCTCATATTTGCATGCCATTTGCAAGGGAGCAAAGGAAAGGAAGGTCAAGAAGCTGCTGGTGATTAAAATAATCTCTGCAGAGAGTTCTCCCAAGACCTTGAGTTTCATCCACAGTAGCTGATTAGGATTCTTACCTTGCTTTTCAAAATCCAGTGGTGTGAATTATTTTTTTTTTTCAGGCTGTGATGGAATAAGACAGTTTGGTTTGTATACACAGCTGAAAGGGGCTCTGACTCAAGCTGTGGGGGTGACGTTAACTGCACCCCAGGCAGTGTGCTCTTCACTAGATAGTGATACATAAAACTGGTTCATGATGTGGCTACGACTAGATAAGTATTGCTGGGAATCAGCATGATGATGGTCCATTTCTGAAGATAGAACGCCAATGCCTTGTGCCTCCTTGGGCCTGGGTTGTGGTGGTGGGTTGTTCATTTGCTGTATAGTTTTGACCTACTTTATACCACTGCTGAAGCAGAGAGATTTAGAAAGGGATGGCTGTCACGGCTTGTTTCAGTGAGTTGAGATCTGGTGTTGATGACCTCATAGTCTGGTGGTGATATGACTTCATACAAACCTTTGAATTTCTTTGTAGCATTCACAATACTAATGCGGTATGATTTGTGCCTGTTGTACGTGGTTGAATGGAAGGAAATGCTTTTTCTGTTCAACTTTTCTTATAGCTGGTACTTGTGCTAAATGCTGCTTTTCCTGGGAGGTAGGAAGTGGTGCTCATACTCTGGAATGTGAGTGTTAGTGTGTGAAGGAGTTTGGAGAGCTTTTTAGAGAAGTGCAAAGGGAGGCAATATATTCCCACCGAAGCTGCTAAATATCAGAAAGCTGCTGTGAGCCCAGAGGCACATGTACTTTCAGTAAAGTCTGGTTTTAATCCTTCAATTAGGAGCTGTAAGAAAAGTCCTTCTCCTCGCTAATCAGTGGAACGTCCTTGCCATCAGCTTCCTCTCCTAAAATGCCTGGACTAGTAGGCGGTGCTGGGCTGCTCTCCTCCTTCCTCCTGCCCCGGGGGGCCCTCTGAGCATCCCTGTTCCTCAGGCTCGCCACATGGGAATGACACAATGCAGCTTTTCTTGCTCCTCAGCTTCTCTTAGTGGTAATTTGAAACTTACCTTTTTTCCTGACTCTTACTGCACAAGGATATTGTTCTGCAACTGTTCTTGTTGGGAAGGTTTCTTGGGTGGATGTAGCGGAGGGAGGGCCACAGGCTGTCGCCTAAGGCAGGCAGAACTGGTGGAGGCTGTGCTGGGGAGATTTTTCTTCCCCTTCCTCAAATTCAGCCCTTCAGACACAAGATTTAAAAAAAAAAAGGGTTATTTTTCTCCTTTTGCTTCAATGAAATTGGGAGAAGCGGGTCAATATTGCCACTGAACCCACCTCTCCTACACTTACAATGGTGAGAGGGAAGAAGGATCACAGATTTTAGCTAGCAGGTGGTCATCTTGTTCCTTGTGTGAAGGATTATTGGCTAGATGTTATGCTTTTGCATATTTAAGTACTGAACTGCGAATGTATGCAGTACTAAAGCTTAGTTAACATCCCATTTAACTTCCATTACTCTTCTCAGAAGAATAAGGCTTGATTTCTCAGCACTGAGGTTTGCCACAGAGCCCAGGGAAGGCTGGTGTTTCAAAGTGCAGTATTTTAATGTTGTGTGGTTCAAGAAAAGCTTGTTCAAGCTTCCCAAGTCAGTGAGAACCAGTCTCTTACCTTCTTGGGCTCATCTTCTCAGAAAGACTGAGCCTTAATCTTTGGTGGATCTGAAGCAAAGGTTCCTGAAGCAACCAAAAGAAGGGTTTTGGGAGAGTGCTTTCTGGCCCTTTCAGATTCTTCTGCTTGCAGATGCGTTAGTAAGTCCTGTCCTCTGGAGAAGAATTACAGTGCTAGCCTATATATTTTTATAAACTATCCTCGACTCAGACTGAGACAACAACTTCAGTGGAGGGCATTCTGACTCTCAGCTTTTGAAATTAGCTCAGTCTAATACCTCCGTCTGGTGCCAGATGATTAGGATGGGTGCCTAAAAGTAAGGAAAAACTGCCTTGGAAGCCATGGTAGTGTTGGTCTTAGAGGCTGCTTTAAAGTAGTGTAATTTGGATGTCATCTTAGTTTTCAGTTGTGAAAATCAATTCTGCAGTATGAGGATAAGAAGCAGACTTCTCATAGCCTTTAAAAAAAATAGTTGGTATCCTAATGTTCAAATTGATGATTACTTCGGGAGGTATGGTTTTAGATGGTGGCAGTCTGACCAAACTGCAATTAATTACTGTAATCCTTCAGGTACCATTTTGGTTTTTATGTTCTAAGCGGAGAGGTAATTTCTGCCACTTCCCGCTATACAAAATAAAAGCTCTTAGTTAATAATGGCTGTAATTAAGGACTTGGAAACATTTCCCATGCTCTCTTTTTCCCCATAAACTTGTGTTTGTGCTTTTGAAAGCAGCAATGGCATGTGCGTTGGCGTAACACATCGTGCAGCAGCACATGTGTGCTCTGAAAAACTTTTTTTTTTCCTTCCAAAACTGATGAAATGCTACTTCTCTTATGTCATATATCTGAGGTCTAATGTGTTAGTGTCAATGGTGTGTTTAAGCTTTAGTGATTTTGAGTGCCTGTGGCTCTTTGAACGCGTCTGGCATCTTCAATATCAGTGGAAGCGGAGACTTTGTGAGTCAGGGTTGATTTTTCTGTGGGCACGATGGGCGGGTGATTTTTGTCCTGCGATTGTGCTTGTTTGCTATGGCGATGAGATACGGATTTGTATGATTAACTTTTTTTTTCTAGGAGCTCTCAGTTATGAGAGCTACTCGGCTGGAGGGAGGACAGGATGGTTTGCAGCCCGAGTTCTTCCGAAAGCAGCTCCCTGTGGAGCGTGGGCGTTTCTCTCCAACATGCTCGCTGGGCTGGTGGAGGCCGCACGTTAGGACTTGGCGGTTGGGTTGTCATGAGGACACAGCAGTACCTTCCTTACTAGAAAATAAAGAACATAGTGAATATTTTGAAATGATGTGTGGATATTGGATGTTACTGGCTTCTTGTGGTTGAAAGTGCGAATCTCAGGGCTGCTTTGGAGCAGTCCCTTCATGTCCAGGTGAAAGAAAAGACATTGCTTCTCAAATGGGGAATACAAACACTTTGATCGGGGAGGGAAGCGAGTCCTAGTTCTCTCCTTTGTGCAAGCATGAAAGTTATTTTTCATTAAAACTTTACTGCCAAATCTTTGTTTTCCCACAGATGCTTTTTTGCCTTCTTAGTTTGGGCAACTGGGCCAAACACAAGCACATTCGTTAACGTTTTTGCAGCATCTACATAAATGCTGCTACTCTTGTGCCACTTATCTTCTGTAGAGTTAAGACAGCGGTGTGTCAAAAGTACCTGTTATTTCGATCTTTTTGTTACTTGGGTATTATCGCTCTTACTATGTGGGTTTTAAAATTTCCAATTGCTTATGTCAGACTGTTTCTTACAATGAAAATGAGTTGACAGTATGTTAGTTTCTATAAGTTTTGACTCTTCTGTATGTGAAATACACCACATCAGCAGTGAACTGATGCTCCTTTTTTCTCTTTTCAGCCAGATAACGAAATCTCTTCAGACTGCAATCACGTAAGTACTGCTTTCTTTTATTCAGTCTCTAGCTGGGGCATCTGCAGCTTGGATTCCTTATCAGCCTTAGGTATTTTGCACAGTTTGTTAGTTTGCAAAAGGCATTAATCAGGACACGTTTGGATTTCCGTGCTGGCCCGTGGAAGAAGTACACAAGGCGACTTCTTTAACCCAGTTTAGCCACTGTGGTCTTACTGGAGACTTCGTAGTGGAACATATCTAAGAGCTTTATAAACTGTACTTCTGTATCAGAGGAGGACAGCAGACATCTTTCCTATTTTATAGCTGGGGGGTGGTTCCCGTGAGTTACTGGGAGCAATGTGATGCGCTCCTTTTGGGAAAGATGTGAGCAGTACTGAATTTAAACTCTTAATTTCAGCTGCTGGAGCCTTCTGTATTACTTTCACAGCTGCTAAATTCTTAGACTCGTTTGGAAGATGCTGTGGGGGTGTGATATTTAGAGGCAGTTTGAACCACTTGGCTGGTTTTAGAACAGATTTCCTCTCAGCACTGTGTTTAACAGTGAGCAAACTGTTAGCCAGTTTTCAGGCTGTCAGGCTGACTCGTCAAATCCCGAGACTCTTAAAAAAAAAAATCATCAGAGCTAATGTTGGTATTAGGTTTCCTTTGGCTTTTCTCACTTGCATTCTGTTAGAATATGCCTTATCAAGATCCTTAATTGTTTGGTTAGCCCTGGACACAGACAAGCGTGTGCCTCTTGGTTTCAGATGCTTGAGAAGCTGTATTTTGGTTTGTTATTGGAAGATATATTCCAGAAATGAAACCCAGCCATGCTTTACAACTAGTAATTTCCAACTGTGTTTATAAATTAACCTTTTAGCACTGCGCTGCCTAACTTCATGGCAGCTGTAATTCTCCGTCATGCAAGGTTGGATCAGATGAAGGGCACATCATGTTTCTGTTTAAGTCTCTTCTTTTTTTGAAAAAGAGAAAACTTCAGTAATTAAAATGTATCTACCTGACATTTAAATGTGCCAACAGCAATCACCTGAATGAAGAAGGAATTGAGAATTCTAGAAATCAAAGTTGGACCTTTCCTCTGCTGGATTAAATGACAGTGTCTCTGCCAGAAGGCAGATAATCTGGCTGCTGTGGATTCTAGAAGCCATTCAGGAATCGGAAGTGTGGGCAAAGTCTCATTTGGCCAGGCAGAAATTGAAGGGGAGTGATCAAAAGCTGGACCGCAGAGAGATGCCTCATGTCCAGATGTCATCTTTGGCTCTCACTGCGGTCTTTGGTAATACAACAGCTTATCTCCTGGGAAAATATTCCCTAGCACTAGAATCTGGGGTTTTAAACTGCAAGTTTAACCTTCCTTCTGACTGTGGGAAGGCTCCTTTGGAGGGCATCTCACTTTGAAACTCCAAATTTTGAGATTACAAATGCAGAGGTGTATTCTTATGCTCTTGGCCCTCATTCTTGTCCTTCCTGTCCTGGCTGGGAGAGGTCTACAGCACCCTGCAAGGACAGGTTCCCTCTTTATTCACTTTTTTTCTATTAAACCTGTATATTTCCAACATCTTACTCCCTCTGAAATCCTGTAGGATCCCACCATCTCCTTTGTTTAACTTTTCACAACTCCGTGATATGAGGTGTGGAAGGCAGTGCAGCTGTGCTGATTCTGTTTCTAGTTCTCTGTGCGTGCTTCCACCCTCTTGGGGATGACGTAAAACTGCTTTCCTTGTGCATGTGTTTTCTTAGCGTTTTGTGAAAATTGAAACTTCAAAATAAAGTTCGGCCAAACGGTCTATCTTTTTCTATATTGATTTGATTTTGTCACAAAGGCAGAGTATTTGAAATTAATTTTTAAAACTATTTAATCTTTACATTAATAAAAAAGTTTAAATGCAACTTAAGTTCCTAGAGAAAAACAGAGTAAGTAATAGAGCTTTTCTTGGGCAACATCTCAGCTATTAATTTGCTGGGGTTTTGCTATCTTACACTGTATTTTTACTTCGTGGTGCCTGAGGAGGACATCTGGGATGTGTGTATATCTGCAGAGTGTGACTTGAAGTGAATAAGGGACCAGCTGCATTGTCTTCTTCCTTTTTTTTTTTTTTGCTAGGTTTCTATTAGCTTTTCAGCATGAAATCTGCTCATATTGAGGACTTCATTTTTGTTAATCATTTGCATGAGGTGGACAAGCCATGGCACAGAGGTGTGGCGGGGTAAAGACGTTGCTAAATATGCAGCAGGCATCAAGTTACAGCTTTCATTGGTTTATCCTTTTGGTTATATCTAATGAAGACAATTTCGTACTTGCTTTTAATGAGTCAGCTCATGACGTTGCGGAGAGACTTAACAGTCTGAATTTGTGTGGAAGTCATTGCAGAAATGAAGGGACAAAAAGTTGTTGTCAGGGAGACTTTGCCTTGATTGTTGCGCTGTAGAAAGTGATGATACAGATTGGGAATAAATGGTATTTCATTCTTTTCTGAAGCAAAATATTAGTCATCCTCCCTGGGAGGCTCTTAAACCCCCTTTTCTACAAATGCTCTCTCTACAGCTCTTGTGGAACTACAAACTGAACCTGACTACAGATCCAAAGTTTGAATCCGTGGCCAGAGAAGTCTGCAAGTCCACCATTGCAGAGGTAAGCCAGGAGAAAGGCATGGCTGCTATTGTGGCACTAAGGATTTTTCACTTCTTTGTGTTGGTGAATTAATGTGCAAATAATATTTTGGGTTTGACTAAGTTCTAGTCTTACATGCTGGGTACAAGCTGGTTACCTTAGTGGTGCCAGGCAAAGAGGCCAGGGACAGAAATGATAAACTAACAACCCATCAGCTCTTACCTGGCCTTTTATCAGAAGTCTCTTGTGGATTGGATTTGTCCCCTCTTTATCAAGGCTTGGACAATTGTAGCAGTGTTGGTGTAGCCAGGGCTTCCACCAAATTCAGCACGAGGCTGGCTTTGGATTGTGCCTTGCTAGCAGAGAGGATAAGCGCATAGACATCAGATGATTAATCAACTTTTTTTCTTCTTCGAGGCTCAAAGTCTAATTACTCCAAGGACTTTCTGTTAGGAACTTCCTCTGGCTTAATTCAGTCATGAAAACGTGCTCTGAAAAACATCATTTGTATATCCACCAGAATAACTTCACCTACCTGTAAACTTGTTTTTTTAAAAAAAATAGTTTGCCCTAGATGATGGCCCCGTTGTGGCTTCTAAATTAAGTTTTCTTGAAAGACAATCAGTTGCATGACTAGCAGATTGTCTCTCTGACCCCAGTTCATGTTGGGAGTTTTATTTTCCATGGGTCTAGCTTTCAGTGGTGCAGACTTGCTTATTAGACAAGAGGAATATGTCAGTGCTCACAGCAGGTTTAAGATGAGTGGTTCCCCAAGCTTTGATGGAATCGCCTACGTGGTTCCCCATTCTTTACAAAGCTTTCATTTGAGAGTAATGCACAAAGGCCTAAGAAACTGAGGGTGTCACCAGCAGCCTGGCTCCAAATGTTTGGGAATTAGTTGTGTAGTTGAAGGGTAATGGATTGTTTTTTCTTCGTGGCCTGATAGGGTTCTGCTTCTGCTGCTTGGCACCAGCTGAGTTGTGGTAAGAATAGCATTAGTGGGAAACCATTATTTAGCGTAAGGAGAGATGAAGAAAATACTTAATACAAGAAGGCTGGAAGATGAAACAGTGGAAGGAAAACAGGTTGCATCAAAGGGTTACCTTGTGTTTGGAGTTTGGGAGCGAGGGGGGGTCAATCTCTTCTCCCAAGGAACAGGCGATAGGACAAGAGGAAACATAGAATCATAGAATTGTTGAGGTTGGAAGGGACCTTTAAGATCATCGAGTCCAACCTTTAGCCTACCCTGACAAGAGCCGCTTCTAAACCATGTCCCTAAGTGCCCCATCTACCCTTTTTTTAAACACCTCCAGGGATGGTGAATCCACCACCTCCCTGGGCTGCCTATTCCAATGTTTAATAACCCTTTCAGTGAAAAAATGTCTCCTAATATCTAATCTAAACCTCCCCTGACGTAACTTGAACCCGTTTCCCCTCGTCCTATCACTTGTCACCAGGGAGAAGAGGTCAGCCCCCATCTCTCTACAACCTCCTTTCAGGTAGTTGTAGAGGGTGATAAGGTCTCCCCTCAGCCTCCTCTTCTCCAGGCTAAACAACCCCAGCTCCCTCAGTCGTTCTTCATAAGGTTTGTCCTCCAGACCCCTTACCAGCTTTGTAGCCCTTCTCTGGACACGCTCCAACACCTCAATGTCCCTCTTGTAGTGAGGGGCCCAAAACTGAACGCAGTACTCGAGGTGGGGCCTCACCAGTGCTGAGTACAGGGGGATGATCACTTCCCTAGTCCGGCTCACCACACTATTCCTGATACAGGCTAGGATGCTGTTGGCCTTCTTGGCCACCTGGACACACAGCTGGCTCATATCCAGCTGGCTGTCAACCAACACCCCCAGGTCCTTTTCTGTCAAGCTGCTTTCGAGCCATTCTGCCCCAATCCTGTAGCGCTGCATGGGGTTGTTGTGTCCCAAGTGCAGGACCCAGCATTTGGCCTTGTTGAACCTCATATCATTGGTCTCAGCCCATCGGTCCAGCCTGTCCAGATCCCTCTGCAGAGCCAACCTACCCTCAAGCAGATCAACACGCCCGCCCAGTTTAGTGTCATCTGCGAACTTACTGAGGGTGCATTCGATCCCTTCATCCAGATCATTGATAAAGATATTAAAGAGAACCGGCCCCAGTACTGAGCCCTGGGGGACACCACTTGTGACTGGACACCAACTGGATTTAACTCCATTTACCACCACTCTCTGGGCACGGCCATCCAGCCAGTTTTTTACCCAGTGAAGAGTACACCTGTCCAGGCCATGAGCAGCCAGTTTCTCCAGGAGAATGCTGTGGGAAACAGTGTCAAAAGCTTTGCAAAAATCCAAGTAGATAACATCCACAGCTTTTCCCTCATCCACTAAGTGGGTCACCTTATCATAGAAGGATATTAGGTTTGATAGGCATGACCTGCCCTTCACAGGGGGTGAAGGGCACACAGCCTCAAGTTGCACCAAGGGAGGTTTAGGATGGATATTAGGAAAAATTTTTACACTGAAAGTGTTATTAAGCATTGGAACAGGCTGCCCAGGGAAGGGGTTGAGGCGCCATCCCTGGAGGTTTTTAAAAGCCGGGCAGACGTGGTGCTTAGCGATATGGGTTAGTGATGGGTTTTGTCAAAGTTAGGTTGATGGTTGGACTCGATGATTTGAAAGGTCCCTTCCAACCTGGGCAATCCTGTGATTCTTGAAAATGCTCTTTTAATAGTCTGTTTAATTAGCATTTTTATAGAGTGACAGTCTGGCATTCTTGTAAATGATGCCCTCTAAATCTGGGATATGATGTCTAAAAGCAGTGGGAAGAGTATATAGAATTTTAGCTGTATATTAACCACCACCATTCCTCTTATAACTGTGGTGAATGATGACGTGAACTGCTGATATTTTGCCACTTGATGAGTGGTTTCAACTTAAAGAAAAAAAAAGTTGGATAAAGAACAATAATCTTATGTGTTTGATCTTCTGATATTTAATACCGAGGCAGGTGCATAAACCACTCTGCTAATTTTTAAAGGTATTTCTACAACACTCTTTAGAACTAACTATGTAGTGGGCATGTACTGCTAACATATAGTATTAGTTTATTAATATTTTGCTTTAATTCCCATTGACAGGTAGGTGTTTTCTTGCTGGGTGGCTGAGCTCTGATTTACGTATTGCTTTCTATTAAAATACAACTAGAAGAGTATTTTTTTTAGCAGAAGTCATTTGGGAATTGGTGACTGCCCCAGCTGGGTATGTTCTAAAAAGTGTCCCTTTGATTTTATCAGCTAAACACAGATTTAGATTTTGGTTTTTTTTTTCTTGGCTGTTATGATTTTTATAAGTTCTGGCAATAGTTTTAATCTGGTTTTATAGCTGGCTACCAGGTAACGGTGTTTGCTTCAGAAGTGGCCAGGCAATAACGTGATCACTTGGTCTTTTACGCACTTCAGAGGCTCGAGCCATGGAGCCCTGGGGCTGTTGCCAAAGCCGGGCTCTTCCAAAACCAGCACGTAGGCCGTTGTGTGCTGGTTTGGCTGGCGGTGCCTGAAGTAGGACCAAACCCAAGACGCAGTTTTTCGGAGAAAGCTTGCTCAACTCTCTCCCTTTCACCCTGCAATGAATCATATGTGTTTTCACTTCAAAATGTATTTTATGCCTTATCTATAACAATTACGTTGACCTTAGTAACTATGCTTCTCTAATAGCTATATAGAATAAATACAAAATGTTCTACCAGCCTACGTCTGCCTTCAAATAATGGTGTTTAAAATACTGTTTTATTTGTTATATAGAAAGTAATGGCCTCATAAGCTGAGGCAGAGAGGTCTGTTTTATTTGTCTAGTCTGACCTGCGTGAGTCTGTCGCAGCATGCCCCGAGTTAATTCTTGTTTGAATTAAAATATATCTTTCTGGAGATACCTCTTCATATTTTACGATTTCCAGTATAAAGATTTCAATTTATTTGAGAACTGGTAAGATGGTTCCCAGTCTGTTCCCGTAGCACTGCCCTTGCTTGGTATTGGAACCTGCCTGGATTATTGATGGCCGTGGATCTCCCTTTAGATTGATGAGCCCTTCAGTATGTGTACAGGAACAAATCTTTGATGTCACCAACTCAACCCATGTATCTATTGCTTGAAAAACTGTCACTACTGAACTTTGGGGTCTGGCTGTCACGCGTGCTTTCTGCGGCATTGTGGCCATGGTTCTCAGCATACTCCTGAACTGGAGACGCCCGGAACCGGCCAAGTATTTCAACATGGGCTTCCCAGGGTTAAAAAGAGCCTGTGTAATCTTGGTACTCCTTGGAGCAAGGCATTGCACTGCTCCTATCACAGTATTCCTTAGGGAGCATCCTTAACTGATAAGCAACTGTGTTTTCCCCTTCCACTGTCAAAACTGCCTGCATCTTTTACTTCCAAAGGTGACGCTTGTGGCCTCACTGTCTGCTTCCCTGAGCAGCGCAGGCTGTGATTTATACTGGGGACCTGTCTGCTCCTGTACACTGCTTTTCCAGTCCCTGCACAGCTTTCAGCTTTTGTTAGCCATGATTTTTTATTATTATTTTTTTTTAGACCACTGGGTAAAATGGTTTAGTACCAACAATCAGTTCCTATAAGAGCCTGATAAAAATGAATTTGAGGATTTTCCTCTAAGTAATTTTCAGCTTCCAGCAAGTTATAAACAGTTCAATAAATATTGTGTTGCCTTTTGAATCAGTCTCACTCCTAGCCAAAATGTTATATTGTACGAGGTCAGGTGGCTAATGGGGGGTCCAAGTATGATTTAGTGATGCAGTAATACGCTCAGTTTTCTAAATAAAGGTTTGTCAAACTAGCATTTTTCCTACAAATCCACTTGATTGCAGGGGTTCAACGTGATTATTATGAAAGATGATTATTGAGCAGGAGGGTTTATAATCCTCAAGGTCGCTGCGTTTGCTTTCTTCAGATACTGGCACACATGAGGTATTTCTCACTTCTGAAATATTTTCAAGTATTCGGACTTACTGAAAATCAAACTAAAGCCTAGAGGGTTTCTTTGCCAGCAGATTTTGAAGCTACAGATGCAAGTTTTTTCGAGGATTTTTTTTTTTAAGAAGGTTAAATTCAGTAGCTGCAGCCACTGTATTTTTATTCTATTTTTTCTTAAACAGATCAAGGAGTGTGCCGATGAACCAGTTGGTAAAGGCTTCTTGGTGTCATGTTTGGTGGATCACAGAGGCAACATCACTGAATACCAGTGCCATCAGTACATCACTAAAATGACAGCCATTATCTTCAGCGATTATCGGTTGATCTGTGGCTTCATGGATGACTGCAAGGCTGACATCAATCTTCTGAAATGTGGCAGCATTCGACCTGGAGAAAAGGTATTCAGAGAACATGGAGATTGTCGATAGGCTTGTAAAAGTCATTCACTTAAAGAAACTTATGTGGAGACTCTGCAACAGTACTATTGCCTTACTTGCAACTGAGAGAACACACGGCATATCTAATATCTGTGAAAAGGGTGATGTCCTGATTCCGTATAGTTCCTTTGTAATAAATATGTATTTGTTCCTCTCTGAGGGACTGCTGTTCACAGAGATGACTTCCATTTGTCTTTCCTTCCCTTACCGCACCGCAGGTGAGCTGGTAGGGAGTTGTCTTTTTCATCACGCTCTTGTCAGGCTCGACTCGATACGCTGAATCCAAACAATGGGTTTAAGCAGACCTATTGCCAGGATTATTTCAGAGTCTGGTTGGGTCTGACGCAGGAAGGTTATCATGGTGCGATAACCCTTTCTGTTTTCGCAGGCTGTGGTTGATAGACTGGATCAAGAGCTTTTATCTGTTCGCTTCCCCTTTCTCCTGCCCACTTGAAAACGTGTGAAGGGCACGTAGTAGTACCTAATGTCATATTTTTAGTAGTACAGACTAATACTCTACTGCTTTTACTAAATAAATCGGTTTTCTCTTGCCACATGAGACTTAAGCGGAGCTTGGCACAAAGAAGTTTGCGGTGACTAGATATGGGGCTCTTTTGAAGGCTCTGTCTCTTCCTTCCTACTTCAGCGTAGCCAATGCAGGCAGCAATTATGTCGTGCTGCAGGAATGAATGGCTGCCTTTACGGTAATTTTTTATGTTTAGGGATAAAGTTAAAATTATATCATCTTTTTACAGTGCTCTTTAAAATTATAGCTCTTACGTTCTTAAGAATTAGTCTCTTAAATTGGCTATTACTGAGAAGGTAAAAAGATTTAACAAAAAATATACACTTCTTAGGTTTAAAAAAAAAAAAAGAAAGGTCCTAGTTTGAGATATTCACTGCTGTAAGCAGCCTTCCCATTCGTGGTGTGTTAAATTGAAGTACTAGTGTATTCCAGAAGACTTAGCTGAACAACAGAAAGCAGGAAAATAAGGACTTGCTTTCAAGAACAAAAGCAACTGTGGAAGTGGGAGGAATGTGCAGGCACCACAGGTTCAAACTGGTGGCAGCTGAGGAACTTGCTTTCTCCATAAGGTAAAGGCTTGCTTCTAATCCTGGGCTGAAGGACCTTATGAAATGAGAAATTGCTTTTAACCACCAGTATAGAATCAGAAGTGTCGTAACAGGAGTCCTGGCTGTCACATCTACACATTACCTGTGGCCTGATCGAATTAAAAGAAATTAAAATAGTTCTGGTAGCACGGAAGGGGTACAGTAGCCTGGATTTCATGAGCCAAATCTGGTGTGGCAGAAATGAAAGCCGCGCTGCAGGCTTGTGTGCGTGACTGTGCATCTCCTCCCATGCGGGCTGTGGAAGGTAGGATGGGTGAAGGACGAGGATGACCGGGGCACTAAGGTCACAAGGCATCTGGGGGAGGGAAACGAACGCAAACTTTGGGCCACCAAGTTTCCGTGGGACGGCAAAGCGAGTCGCTACCCAACCTCTTATGGGAGTTAGTGCGCTTTATGCATATTCCTCGCTTTCTTGGTACCCAACCCAGAATATTTTGCCTTGGTTTGTGAAAGCGTCGCAGCCTGTCATACAGTTTCTTTTGTTACGCTGTCATCCTTGGCACTTAGAGCAATTGAAGTATTTTGTACTGCTATGGAAACAGCTATAAATGGCTATGCAAGCATTTCTTTTGTTGGTGCTCTGTTCTAGCCCTTTTCTGCTTTGGAGAAATCTCATCTAATTTACTCCCATCAGATGGTGGTTCAGGCTTTATTTCCATACTGTAGCTTCTGAGAGTTGCCTGTAGAGAAGCAGTCGTGACCCCTTTGTGTGACTGAATGTAACTCTGAATTTAATAAATAGGACCTGGACAGCTGAGGAGGAAGATGGGAGAAGAGATTTGTCTCTCTTTTTATATGGAAATAAGCCCTGCTAGACCACTAACTCCATCCACGTCAGGCAGCTAGTAGATTGCAGCATGATAGTTTCATCACAGTAACTGGGATAAACTGGCTTTTTTATCAGTAAAACGCGCTTCACTAGGTATTCTGGAATTACATTGCTTCTTGAAGCCCCTCTGCTAGCTAACCATTCTCCTTTTCTGTACTTCCTTTTTGTTGTTTTAGCTTGCTTTCTACTTCCTAATTGAATTCTGTTCCCGCTGGGTTTGTTGCTTCTGATGTGGTGTTTCCTGTGCTTTCTTTTCCACATTTCTTGTTGGGTTTCTGCTCTGTAGGAGTAATAAAGTTCAGCATGGAAATCTCAACCTGGCAGTAGGCTTCATTTTGCTGTATAAAGCAGAAAGGCTGTGGATGTGTCATTTGAAAGCATTAAGTTTTGTAATACCCCTCTGTTGTGGAGTGGTGGGGTGGTTTGTTGTTTGTGTGTTTGTTTTTTTTTTTAATTCTGGTTAATGGAGAAATATTTAATAGTAGTTCCAGTCACTTTTCCAGTTTCTGTTGTGTTTTATAGTGAATTTGGTGCCCTGACATTGTCTTCATGTGATGGGAATCTAATTTGAAATTGGTAATTGCAACGGGGCTTTTCTTGGGCTGCCTACCAGAACGAGCTGCTTTCCTGATGCTGGTAATGTCCAGAATTGTATCAAACTAGTGGGCAGTGAGTGTGTAGTTGCCTGGGTGCTGGGTTTAGCCACGGTGCCCGAACTGGAGGTGATTATTTGCCATAATGAAGGCTACATAAGTGTCAGTTACACATCTGTTGTAGTACTTCAGCAGATAATAGTCTCTTTCAGATGTCTAAAAAAAGAAACATTAGGAGACCATTGCTTTCTTGCTTTTTTCACCTCTAAGTGCTCTGAGTACAGTTGCTCTTGCTCTTTCCCTAGTTTCATAGAAGTATGGGACTCGGGGAGGGGGGGGGAAGCGAGTCTAAATGGTCAGAGATGGTAACATCCAGCTCGGTCTGTGTTTACTTAGTGTAGTATTATAGCAGTGTACTATCAGCTGGAGTACTGGGCATGAGCTAGTCCAAGAGCCATCCCCATAACCCTGGTGTCTGGTTTAGCCAGGTGGGGTGCTGAACTGGAATGTCCCATAGATCAGCTGGGTGGTTTTCCATAGCCTGGCAGCTCCGGCTGTTCAGCGCAAGGTGCTGTGCTGATAAGACAAGGTTATGTTGTCTACCTGCTGCTCCTTTCTACTGTTGACTCTTATAGTCTTATCCATTCACTTTTCTAGCTTCTCTCTGCAAGCTTAAAACAGTCACGAACTTGAGACACGTCAGGTTTCAGATGGAAAAAGTCTTTTTCTGCAGGAGCTTCTGAAAATGTCAAAAGAATAAACAAGAATTGCAAAGCCTGAACTATACTGGGGGTGGGGGGAATTCCCTGATGGAAAATGAATAGTAAGGACAAGGTTTTTAATTCTGTTGTGGCCTAAAGCCATGTGCCTGGAGTTTAAATTTCAGTCATCGGAATTAAAATCTCCCAAAGCTTTGTGCTTTGGGACACATTTAGAACTTAGCTCCATTTCTTTGTGGCTCAAAGCGCCATAGGATGGTATTGGAAAGCTGCTTGTATCCTTTGTGGATCTAAACTGTATCTTTTCATAAAACTATGCAGAGTTTCAAGGCACTTCAGACTAGATAATTATCTAGTGTGTTTAACACCTCTTTATAACTTGCAGTTAAAATTCTCTGCTTAAGATTGATAGTGGTGGTGAGGTGACAATTCCAAGAAACATGTATGTTTTCTAGATTTAATCTCTGGTGTTTCAGGGTGTTGCACTGAAGAAATGAGACCTAGACTCTGTCAGCCCCTGCAGCAATTTTGGGGAGTCCTGACTTGTGGAGTGAACTTTTAGAGGCCTTCAACTCTGAGGTGGGAGTTTTTCCAACAACAGGGTGGAAGGAAGGATAGTAATAGATAGAGGAAAAGCTTTGTTGGGATTCATTCCACAGCAGAGCTGCAGCAGGTGTTCATACCCTTGTACGCACCAGTGCTGGAGCAGGACTGGGAGAACTCATGCTGTGGTATGCCAACCCTCGACTTTGTTGCCTCCAAAGCTGAGGTAGCCCCACAGGACTGGTGGCACACAGAGTGCAGGTGGTAACAGGCGGCTCTGCGTGGTGTAGAGGCACGACGTGATGCTGGTACCACAAATGCGTGTCAAAGCTGTCCTGCTATCCTTAGGATGAGCTTGTCAAACTTCTGATTGCCGGCTGCTTTAGAAAAAGACAGTTGAGTGCAGCAATATACACACTTGTTTTCCCATCCATTTTGCAATAAGAGATGTACAATCATAAATACAGTACGTGTTAGCCTGTAATTAAAGCTTGAAGTGATATTTCTCTAAACCACATCCATAAAGTTCCGTCTATACTCTGTTTGGCCAGTAGCATGGCTGCCTTCATGCACTTTTGAAGAAATGAAGAGTTAGGACCTCCTTAAACTGGCTTAATTAGTCAGTACTAGTGCTCAGGGACCTGATCTGCCTGAAAACGAACCTCAGATGAGGTCAGTAAATCTCCCAAACAGTGCCAAGTGGGCACAGGAACACTAACAGCATCACAAGAAGGCATGGAAATGCTTGGAGGTAGGAGGGGAGTGCAGGACTGCATCTTTTTGGAGCCAGCTGTGTTCCCTTGTGTTTCTATTTCTGTTAAGTCTGACGTGTTTTAAAATTGCTCTAATACAGGGCACCAGAGCCAGCAGCGCTGCAGCATGATCTACCCAAATGTAAAAATTGCATTTGCGAAGTAATGCAGTAAATTAGTCATTTCATGTTGCGTCCCTGCAGCAGTAAACAATCAGCATCCAGCATATAGAAATCCACTTTGACTGGACTCTTAAAAATAGGTTTACTTTCATATAGTATGACTCTGACCAGGAATCTAGACCCATGCTGCAAGAAACCAGGAAACTTCTGATTTTCCAAGCAGGAAGAGCTTGTCTTGTGCCCTCCTTGCTGGACGTGAGGGGAGGCTGCAGGTGACTGAGAGTAATCTTGGCCTGCCTTGGCTCCCAGCTGCACCCTCACCTAGGCTGGAGCAAAAAACTGCTTAAAATGGTTGTTTTCAATCATTTCCTCTTGCCAGCTCCTCAGTTGTAATTACTGCCTATGGCTGACCACGAGGATTTGCAGAACCGTGTTTGTGTTTGGCGTGGTTATGGATAAATGACAATTTTAAGTAATGTGGCGAGCGTACTACTAACCAGTATTCCTCAGATCCCTTTTGGGTTCAGCCCTGAAGGGACTGTTGATATATAATTACACTTCTTCGAAGAAGCTGAGATCTGGCCAGTATGTGGAGTTGGCCAGTTCCCACTCAAAAGTGCAAACCAAAATACGGAGTTTTGGGATGTGTAGTGGGCTTTTTTTAAGGGGAAAACTACTTTTAGCCCTTTTAAACTGATTAAACTTCTGGGTTATGTTTACAATTTTGTCATTGGCCAATTCTGCTTGTGCTCCAAGTGTCGCAGAGTTAGAACAGGAATCAAAGGCTGCCTGCCCGAGGAGACAATGTCAGAACAAAAAGGTTTGGAAGTTACGTGGCTTTGAATAGACCATGGCCATGTTTTATGGAGACTGCTCTCTTACTCATGCTGCCGCAGCAGCAATGGATGAACCTACTTGACAGAGCGAGCTGAAGGGAGAGCTCCTAAATGGTTACGGTAAATGCCAGGTTGAGTGACTCAGATGTGTGCAAATCTTCATGCCTTGTACACAGCAGATAATCTGATAGAAGTTGAGTAGCAATATCTCAGAATGGCATAATTTAAGGTGGTCCTCACAGAAGTTTGCAGAAGCCTTGAGAGACCTGCTTCAGAAGAGCTCTTGTTTTTAGAGGAAAGAGTCCTTCTACAGAGGTAAAGGGGGAACAATTCCCTTTCGAAACACTTAAGAAGGATGTAGGAAACTAAATGGAACTTCGATCAGCTTTGTCCTGCCTTTTCTGGGCTTTCATACAAAGCACAGGCTCTCTATGTTTATTGCCACTCGCTGGTCATAGTCCAAAGTTGTTCACTGTCCTGCAAGCCTGAAGACGGGGCGTACAGTATTGGGCCAGAACTGCTTTGTCTGAGACTTCATCTACTCTTGAATGCTGTTTTGTTTTGTTTTGTTTTTTAAATTCTCTTAATGGAGGAATTAGCATTGAGAAGCCTACATTGGTCAAAACTCCTTTGTGGTCTTTATGGCATCGCTGATTATCACCACCCAAACTTGAAGGCTCATCTCAGCATGGAGGAACTATGATTTTTCTCTCCTCCAAGTATGTTCTTAACGTGCTGCTGTTGCTTGCTGTTGCCATGGTGCGAAGAGAGCTATGTCAGATTAAAGATAATTTGGCCATTTTGGTAAACTGCTCTGAGCAGTGTGACTAAGCAGTGATAATCTCATTAAGTGACATTAAAACAAACCCAGAGCATTGGAGGGGGGGATTTCAAGGTGACCATCAGCAGGATGGTGATGTATAAAGTGTGTGGATGGTACAGCTACCAACTGTTGCCTCCTCTGAATGTAAATGTAGTTTAGGCTGAACTTTTGGAAGTCTTTGTGTAGAAAGTTTGTCGCTTAATTTGTGTGGTGCTTATGCAGAATCACACATAACTTGTTAACATAAGTGGTTGGTTACAGCTTTTGTCTTGCCCTTCTCATGTAGGATGCCCACTCGCAAGGAGAGGTGGTGGCTTGCCTGGAAAAAGGCCTGGTAAAAGAGGCGGAAGAGACTGATCCTCGAGTTCAGGTTTCTGATCAGTGTAAGAAAGCGATTCTTCGTGTAGCTGAACTCTCTTCGGATGACTTCCACTTGGACCGGCATCTCTACTTTGCATGCCGAGATGACAGAGAACGATTTTGTGAAAATGTGAGTAGTTTCCTCTTGCCTTCTCTTCTACAGTAATCCTTTAAAAAAACCCAAAACCCCATTGGAAGGAGGAATGGAACGGTAGAGTGGAACCTGAGTGAGATCATGCAATACTGAAAACAGACACCTTGCAGCTGTCACTTTGCAATAAATCTGGTGTTAAATTCACTCACCCAACAAACAAGCGTTATTTCCAGTGGGTTAATGAACTGAATTGCTATAAATGGTTTAATGGGCATCAGAGCTGGTGTGATGGGGAGGAGGCAACAAAGGTAAGCGGCTGCTCCCTTGGCAGTGGGTAAGCTGTTGCACAAGGTTAGCCTGGTCTGACTCTCCTCGCAGCACTCCTCGCCCCTGGAGCGATGAGCTGGAAAGCTGCATTGTTCAGTCCCAATTAGCTTGTATCAGCTGAGCGGCTTCTCACTAAAAGGGTGATGGAACACAACCAGATATGTTTTAATGTAATAAAATTTCAAAGATTTTTGTAGTATAGAAGCTATCACTGTCATTTGAAATATTAACTTCAATATATTTCTGGTTTAAAAATAAATCTCTTGAGGTGTAGTTTATCCTGCTCATTAAGCATTACAAGTCTTATCTTTAATGGCGAATGTTTCTGGTTTGTTTCACAGACTCAGGCTGGGGAAGGCCGAGTCTACAAGTGCCTCTTCAATCACAAGTTTGAAGAATCAATGAGTGAAAAGGTAGGCATCTGTCTTAGTGAGACAAATCCTTAATGCAGAAATCGTCAGATCATTCATCAGTCCAGGCTACATTATTCTTTTCCAGCGTTAAGGAAAATCCATCATCTATGTGGCTGGATAACCGACTGCTTTAACAGATGCTTTTACTTTGATATGTTTGTGTTTCCAGCTACGTGCTGATGGCTTGAATTAATTGTGCTCAAGTTACAGTCTTTAAAGTTAAGGATTTAAATAAATCAAAGCTTTTGGCTGGGTAATTTGGGAAGGTAACCGTGGAGCTCAAGTGGTAGCACTGTGATTGAGTGTTTAAAGTAGAAATCGCACCATGCTGTGGTAAGCCTTGAGTAAATGCTGTCATAGCATACAGATTAGAAACAAAAATGCCCAAATGCCTCAGCACAGGCAGCTGGGTGTATTTCGCTTCTGGTTTCAGGGCTATGAGTGTCTTACTATGAGTTCAGCAGCAAATTCTGTGGGAAAAGATGCACAGCTCAGTTACTGATGTTTTCCTGATATTTTTCCTGAAGATGTTGTTTTCAACAACAAAAAAAGTTGTTCTGGAAAGCCAGACCTGAAAGGTTTGCATTGGTGTAGGCGTTTTGGGAAGGCGGTGATGCCTTCAGTGATTTCAGCAGCAGCGTCATAGCGTTGGGGATTATACAGAAATATATCATCTGTCTGAAAGGATACAAAGATGGATATCTGTAAAGCCCTCCTTGGAGAGGCTCTGCTGAACGAGTCCAATTCAGAGGCCTGGAGGGATCAGACTCATTTCCTTTTCTTTAAATATATTAGCTATCTGAAAGCTTAGTTCCAATTAACAAATTCAAAACTGAGAGTGTGATCCCTGTGGGCTTGAAACAAAGCTTCATTTTGTACAAGCACGGTACTGAAATGGACCGCTATTTTTGTTTAACCTGGTTTTGGTGGTAACGGGGACGGTGGGGTTTTTTGAGAGGCCTTTTCTATGGTCAGCTGTCTAAGATAGGAGTATAAGATGCTGAGAGGTCAGACACAGCCGTAGCAGATGGCTTGGTAGGGAGAGAAGAGGGGTGGATGCTCTGAGGGTGCAGTTTGCAGAGCAGGAGGAACACAAAATCTAGTTGTCACTCTTGTGGCTGCCAAGGTTGGACCGTTTGCAAAGTCACTAGCTCTGTAGGAGCTGTTACCCAGTAAAAAATCCCTCCTTGCTGATGGCATCAGCTGCTGCGTACACATGTAGCTGCCAATAGCTGCCTGGTGGGTGGCTTGCTTTGGGTAATCCAAAACTGCTCACCGGGCTGGGCTCCCTGGCTGTGCCTGACCTTCCCTGCTTTGGAGGATGAGGTATCTGCCAGCCTGTACCTCCCTGTGTCCCGAGCTTTGTCTGTCCAGTCCCAAGGTCCAAGTCATGGCACAGAGATGGGAAGCCTGAAGGAGGGGGCGGGAATATATATGTTTTTCAGGTCCTGGAGTAGGTATGGGAAGGAGAGGCGGGCGAAAGTCAGAAACCTGATGTACGGAAGGGGAGAGGGTGATAGGGCTTCTCTGTTCCTTGTGCTGAGATTGCTCCCTGTTCTCCCCACCCACCACGTGCACAATTTTCCTTCCTTTCAAATGGTCTGAGAACGGACTGAGAATGGTCTGAGCTATTTTTAAATGATCTGCTGCCCTTGGATTTAATTTTCGTATAATTCAAACCAAAAGCTACAAAGCGTGGCAGGGTTTTTACAGGCCCTTTTTTGGCTGAAACTTAGAGGGTTGTTCTTGCAGCTGCCGGGTTCGGGTTTGGCCACAGTGCATTCTCCTGAGCCTCACCGGTTGTGGCGAATGGCTAGAAATTCCCATGGTTAGATGGCTTTATCTGCTCTCATCTGTTTGGCACGTTGTACAACAAATCCAAAGTACACACTGTTTTGTAAATGCGACTGCAAAAAGTTGTTTCTTGAGGGCATGGGGTGAGCATGGACCACAGCTGGGATAAATGTCAGCAACTGATCCTAGTTACTGAGAATGAGTCATGCTCTCAGGCATAGCTCTTCACAAAAAGCTGGATGAATGTGCAGTTTTAAGAAGTGCTCTGCGGAGAGCTGCTGCCTTTAAAACCCTTGATCTGTTGACCTCGGCGTGCATTAACTGTGTGGTTTCTATGAGACAAATGAAATTTAACTGCAGTCCAGCTTAAACGCATGAATTCTAAAGCATCAATTGTCTTTTGAAACACAACTTGAGAACTTCGCAGCCACTCTAGCTCTCTGCCACCATCCCAATGTGTCTCCTGCAGTGTCGTGATGCGCTGACCACCCGCCAGAAGCTCATCGCCCAAGACTACAAAGTCAGTTACTCGCTGGCAAAGTCCTGTAAAAGTGATCTGAAGAAGTACCGCTGTAACGTGGAGAACCTTCCCCGGTCTCGGGAAGCCAGGCTTTCCTATCTGTTGATGTGCTTAGAGTCTGCTGTGCACAGAGGTAAGTGGGGTTGAATCAGGAGATAGGACCTTGATTTCAAGTTTCTCTTGGACCTTCAAGTTTAACATGTATTTACAGTCCCCTTCTCCAGGTAACCTTTTCCGAACTTTGGTTCAGAGGCAATTTTCCTCTTTGTAATGCTTTCATCACTTACTTTGAAGGTTAGAATAGCGGAGTAAACCTCTAATGCTGACTCTTATGGTGGAGGCAAGAAGTTTAAAATGCAAAATAGCAAATCCCACTTGGACCGATGGTGTGTAATTGCAAATCCTTCTATTCGCTGTGAATTCAAGCAGCTTTTTTCCTCCTTTATGTAGTAAGTGTTAAATATGCTACTAGGTTAAAACAGAATAGAGAACCTGTTTATCATCACTCAAGGAAAGCCAGGGATACTCAGTCCTCTGTCTTTTGTAAGTAATGGTCTTTCCTTGCAGTTCAGTAGCTTGGGTAATTGGCTTAATTTCTCTAACTCTAGTTTTTCCTATATAGAAGGAAGGTAAGTGTGAGAATATTCTTTTTGTTCATTTAAGTTAGTGTAGGCTGGAGATGTCCTAGCACCAGTGGCTGTCCAAAAGGCATTAGAAGGCCCTGTGCAGCAGGACCATGCTAGAGGTTCTCTGTGAAATTGCCGTAACGTGTAAGACGACATGTTATATCCTCTAGATCTGCACTGGAGTATTGTTTGGTTTTCCCCTCAACATGCAGTTGGGTGGTTTCTGATTCAGCAGCAGGGCTGCATGCTGCAGTGCCCCTGGCGCAGGAGGGAAAGGCCATAAGCAATCTGTGCATTCGTGAGTTTGAATGACTCCTTGCTTCTGATTGATGTGGCAATGGTGTGTCCTGTTTGTGGAAAAAGTTGTAGGTTGGTTTTTTCCCTCCCTTCCGCCTGTGGTAGGGCAGGTGCTTTCCTGAATTACATGCAGAAAACTGCTGTTCAGTTAATAACTTCCACTTTTTGTGGTGGAACAGGTTCTGCAGCATGTGGCTTGTGCACAAAGCCTAGCCCAGGAGGAGCAATAATTATTCCCCACACCTCTGCGTGTCTCTGTTACAGTGCCCGGGAGCCCCTGTTGGTGTGTAGGACCTCTGTGGCGCAGGGCGTTGTACATGTGTGAGTAGGTTGTGACAGAGGGCTGTGGGAGCGCCTAGCAAAAATGCCAACATGTTCCTTTTGACTCAATAAAACCATTCTACATGGGACTGTAGGAAAGCTTGTAGCAGATCTCAGCATTTATTAATGCTAGATTTCTATACGACTGCAGCTGGTTTGTTACACGCTCTGGATATACTCTTGGTAACGTATTCTAATCTGATTTTTTGGTTTCCTGAGCAAGTATGTGCTGTTGCTGTAGAAAACCTTTTCCTCAGATAGTATTTAACCTGCTGTCAGACAAATTCCTCCCCCAGTTGCATATCAAGCTGGTAAATTACCAGAGGTCACTTCTCTTTCCTTTGAGCATACAGGGAGTAGCTGACCTGTACCACAGAACTGCAGATCTACTGAGCGTTTTCAGCTGTTCTTCAAAAGCACCTCCTGGAATGTGAAATTCAAAACAAGAGTCTCCTAATCTTTCAGGAATACCTTTTTTCAAATTCATGTATTGAATCCGTAGACTGACTATTTTACGGGTTCAATTAAATGCTGGTACCTACCATAACTGGTTTAATCCCCAGCATGTCTGCTCTAGGACTTGTTGCAACCTGGTGTTGCCCAGAGTGTGGACATCATCCCTGTTCTTCCAATGCGATGGTAGCACAGGTCAGGAAGGGCTCTGCTAAGCATTAATACTAAATCACGTTGTTTTCTCTTGGCGCAGGTCGACAAGTGAGCAGCGAGTGCCAGGGTGAAATGTTGGATTACCGGCGCATGCTGATGGAAGACTTTTCACTGAGCCCAGAAATCATCCTCAGCTGCCGAGGGGAGATCGAACACCACTGCTCAGGCCTGCATCGGAAGGGTCGCACCCTGCATTGCCTGATGAAAGTAGTACGGGGCGAAAAGGGAAACGTTGGGCTGAGTTGTCAGCAGGCGGTAAGATGCTTTTCCATGCCTTTGCTTCTAGGTTGCTCAGTTGGGAGAAGCACTGATTGTCTGTTAAGATTTTGCCTTGCGATGGAGATTCTACTGAAGGCAGTCTGGCTCTGCTGGCTACCAGGGAATGCCGGAGGCAGTGGTGTAATTGTCATGATATAAAGTGTAACTTGGTATCTAGCAGTGCTTTATTAATATTTTTTTTTACTCAATACGCTTTGGATTGTTTTGCTCTGGATTTTGTACTGGATCTCCAGTAGTTCTTCTCCAGCAGCTCTGAAGCCATGGAATTCTCTCCTGGGTGCAAGGTATATGAAACTTGCTTTTTTATAAGTGTTAAAGCATGCCCTCTCCTTCCCCTTTCACCGTATGCCCTGTCCTTGGAAAAGCACTAAATCTTCTCAAAACACCTTTCCACTCAGTTTTACTTCTGCGGTCTCATTCAGCTTAAACGATGGAAATGAAACTTCAGGGACAGGTAGGCACAGCATACTGCTGCACGTTGTCGTAGTTGCAGCCACTGAAGGAAATATCATTCTTCTCCAAAATACCTTTTTAAAATAGGATGAATCTTTTGCCTTTTTTTAAACTCCGTTTTGGTCCAGGTGCATCCTGTTTGTAGTTTCTTTCAACTGAAAGCAATTGTTTAATATTTGTTCAAACTCATTAGTGCTTTTCAATGTAGTATTACATTTTTGTACTTAGTACCTGCTTTTAATGACCCATGAGCCTGGAAAAGTGACATCAATGTCAAAAATGGCTATGAGTGTTAGTGCTGATGTAGGAATTGGAGGAGATGTATCCTCTTGACCTCCTGCAGTATATGGAACCACTCTAGTCCTTTTTCCATGTACATATAGCTTAAAGCCTGAGCCCAGAATGTTGCCAGTTTGTGTATGTTATTCAAAGATATATTAATATCTGTTAAGTTTTTGTAAAGCACAGGATGCTGTTGTGACAAAGCTTTTTTCTGCGTAAATACCAGGTGTATTGGTGCAGCAGCTGTACAGTTTGAGTCGTTTCTGCGGTGAGCTGTAGTGCGTGACTTAGGCTTTGCAACATTACTGTGAAAAACTGAATACTTGTTTCTGTTCAAATATGAAATTGAACTCGCTGCCTCAGAACTTGATTATTTGCAAATTGTCAGAAGATAAGTTCATTTTGGGAATAGCTGCCAGATCATGAAGCGCACGTTCAGAACAAGCTGTAAGTCAAGGTTGGGGACCCCCAAAAGTGATAGGAGATTTCAGACTTCTGGAGAAAAAGAATGTCTGTAGAAATCCATAGGGTTTTTTTTTTTTTTTTCAGTTCTCTTATACTTAGGCTTCGGCTTTATTTTTGTGCAATAAGTTGATGAAGCAGCAGGGCTTGACCATGACTCCCCTGCAAGTTGAATGACCTATGTTCTGTTCTCAAGACAGCAGGGGCAAATTAAGTCTTGATTTTATAAAATAGAATTGATTTGTCTGTATTTTTATGGGCAAGAGGAAATAGATGAATGCAAGAATAGGATAAATGTTGCAATGCTCTGTGTTCCCGAGGACTGGCATGGTGCTATTATATAGCTGCCTGCGACTTTTGAGGTACTAAATCATTTATTGTTGATATTTTTATATGTTAATGGTAATGGTTGTCTCAGCTTGTCACTGGTTTTGTTCTCTTTTAAATTATTGTGTTAGAATGAGCTTCTTGCTTTTACCTTCTATGGTAGGTAAATTGTCTTTGTCAGGAAGAGAATATTGTCTGAAACCCTTCCAGATACTTGTGCAAGAGACTCAGACTTGCCTGTCGTACGAGATTGGCCCATATGGCAGACGATGAAGAAGTTAGAGGTCCATCCCTTCCTAGTAGCAGGAGCTGCTTCATTTCCTTTTGCATACCTAGAGACCACTTTTGGCGTATGCTTCTGCTGAGCCGCTGATGCTTTCCTGAAGCTGATTTTCTCGGCTGCTTTGTTGCCATGTGTCAGTATAGTTCTGTCTTTGAGATGTGTGGATGTCTCAGAAGTGCAGCTTCGGTAAATTCATTCGTGGCGGAAAGATTGAGCTATGTTGGGAGTTCTGAAAACTAGTAAACAGACTGCATCAAAGAGCATGGACTGTTTCGGATTGGGGTTTTTTTTTGTCTACAGTGTAATGTTGGGGAGAGCTCCTGTCACTTTGTACCTCCAATGGCTCCTCATCTGCAACTAGGGTGGCTGCTTCAGCCATCTCCTGCTTCCTTACCTCCTTGGCTTGGTCCACATGGCTTCAGCCCAAGTCCAGCTAGACCAAAGCTGACTGCTGATCCTTGCTTTCTGACGTTCTTGGGCAATTCTTATTTCAGGAACATGATGCTAATGCTCTCAGGTAACTGTGATGTGGCTGTTGGTGGTGGAACTAGTGGTCTCTGGCATCTCTTACCTTATCACCTGTGAAAAAAGAGGGGAAAAAGGGTTGCTTTGGACTTGTCCCAGCAGAGCTTTGGGCCCATCTCCACATGTTGTCTTTTCTATGTGGAGTCAAAAACTCGTGTCCTTGTGCTTTTAGTAGCATCGATAGGTAACGCTAATCGAGTATGTTAATTTCTTGGCTAGCCCAAAGCAGTCCTGAAATTCTTCACTGTAGAAGCTGTACGACCAGCTTCTAGGCACGCTTGCCTAGGCTGTTTGCTTGAGGAAATTGGAACGGAAAACATCTGATTTGGATCTGGTTTTGCTTACTGTCTTGTCTGTCAAGGTTTGCTCTGATTCTGCTTGCCTTTTGAATAGAAGATCTGCCAAAAACAACACAAAAAAATCCCAAAACAACAAAACATAACCGAAGAACCTGCATGGTTATTTTCCTGCAGGAGCATCTGCTTGTAGCCTTTCCTGCATGAGGAACATGGGTGATTCTTTGTACTTAAAACTGTCAATGAAATGCATTCTTAAACCTTCTGACACCCAGATTTCTTGATCTGAGCGGTTTCATTTCTCGTGACACCTCAACCAGGATGATCTCACATGTGAGACACTGCTCGCTGTTGAGCAAGAGGCGTGCCTAGACCCAAAACATGGAAGAGCTCGGTGGGTTTTTTGTCTCGGTTTTGATCAGTGAGCTTGCCAAAATGCCCAAGGTCTGTAAAATGGTAGAGGAACGATGGCTTTCTCTGTAATGTAAACAGTTCACCTAAGTTTGAAACAACTCCTGGGTGTTTGGTCAGCCTTACGTAGCCTAACTGTAGGCTTAAGGCCTTGTTCCCCGCAGTGTATCGCAGGTACGCTCTGGCAGTGTGCCCTCTTAAGGGCTGTTTGCAGTTTGTCTTTGCCTGTTCTGAAAGAAAGGATAGTATTTATACTATTTATGTATTTCTCTAGGGGCTCCTGTACTTGACACTGGTGAGGCCTCACCTCAAATACTATGCCCAGTTTTGGGCCCCTCGCTACAGGAGAGACACTGAGGTGCTGGAATGTGTCCAGAGAAAGGCAACGGAGCTGGTGAGGGGTCTGGAGCACAAGTCCTGTGAGGAGCGGCTGAGGGAGCTGGGGGTGTTCAGCCTGGAGAAAAGGAGGCTGAGGGGAGACCTTCTCACTTTCTGCAACTCCCTGAAAGGAGGGTGCAGCCAGGGGGGGTCGGTCTCTTCTCCCAAGGAACAGGCGATGGGACAAGAGGAAATGACCTCAACTTGCAACAAGGGAGGTTTAGGATGGGTATTAGGGAAAATGTCATCACTGAAAGGGTTGTCAAGCCTTGGAACAGGCTGCCCAGGGAAGAGGTGGAACCACCATCCCTGGAGGTATTTAAAAGCCGGGCAGACGTGGTGCTGAGGGATGTGGGGTAGTGGTGGTTTGGGCAGTGTTGGGTTGGTGGTTGGCCTTGATGATCTGAAAGGTCCCTTCCAACCTAGAGGATTCTATGATTTTATGTATTTTTATTAAGAAAAAAACCCCACCATCAGAATGAGATACTACTTCAGGAGCATGTTTCCCTTGTAAAACAAGCTCTTCTTTGCTTTGGGGAGACATACAGCTTGTGTGTCTTCTGGTCATTAAATGGTCTTCTGCAAATATCGTTGTTACGTTATTCATCAAAGATGGAGATCCTGCGCATAGGGAGGGTGGGTCTGCGGTGCTGTAGGTCATCAGACAGCAGATACGCGTGTCCATTAATTGTGAGCATCAGCACATAGAAGGTCTACAGCTGTACTGGCAGCGTCTAGCCCCTATGGTGTCACTTAGTGGAAGCAATATTTCATACCAGAGCTGCTGACAAACTGTTTTTCAAATGAGTGGCTTTTATGTTGCTCTGGTCTCATCTTTGCTTTTTATGTTGAACATGTAAAACTATAATCCTTGCTAAAAGGGCAGATTCTTTTCTGCTTCCGATTTCTAATACAGCCAATAAATTGTTAGTGAATTGTAAATTTAGCTCCGTATCAGGGTAAAAGTTCAGAGGATTATAAAGGTTATCCGGCTGCTTCTCAGCTGCAAGGGTTTGTTATGAGAGGGAGGAAAATCCTATAAAACCTTCGCTTTTATCACCAGTGCCAAATGATTCCCTCGCCCCTGCAGTCAGGGCAGCTGGCTCGCTGCTCCACATCTTGCACGGGGTTGAGGATTGGGACTGGGAATCCTGCAGGAATGCCCAGTACAGGGCGGAGCGACTGGGAAGTGAGCTGGTGCTTCTCAGCTGTCGTACCAAGTGGAAGAGGCCAAAGTGCACCATATGGCAACACAAATACCCCATAAACGGAGACGTGAGGAAGAATCCTGCGTATATAGTGCTCTGGCCAGTTGATTTAATCCCTGTGTGTAAGAAAGTGTCAGGTTTGAGGTTTTAGTTCACCCGTTTGTCCTTAAGGGAGGAATTCCACTAATCGTACTTGATCCCTTTTCATATGTAAACATCTGACATAAAGCATTTTATGTGCCGCGTATATCCCGTCCATGCAGGCTGGGTGTGTGTGCCAGCAGCACCACCGTATTCTTCTCCTTTTTGCTTTGACTCTTGCTTTGAAGTCTGCGAAGGACTTACCACTTCTCCCTTCTCCTGCTGATTAAGGTATGGCTCCCTATTATCAACTGGATCCTGTATTGGCTTCTGTTTGACTACTTTCAGAGTTGTGTAAATGTTTCTTTTTTTAATTATTATTCTTTAGTGAAAATATCCCAAGAATTTTTGAATCAACAGCTTGTGCCTGCTAGGCAGTGCTCTTCCGAGCTGCCTGCATCCCTTAGAAACCAAGGCTGGGCCTAATTAACTTTGGCCAAGAGCGAGTTGCAGGAAATCCTGTGTTCCTCCCAGGCAGTCTGGGTCTGTTCTCTTGATTACAGGTTTCCTATTGGATAAATAGCTCTAGCTTGTATTTTCTACAGCTCTCGGATGCTTTTTTTTCTTTTGTTCTTCTCTGTTTTGTGATGTTAGGGCTTTGCCCCTCAAAGTTTCCTGGATGGTGTTTAGGTGCAGACTTTGAAAGATGGAGGATAAAATTGTAGCTGTGCTTTTCACTTAGTTGGGCTGGGGGCTAGTAACAAAAATCATTAAGCGTGTGTCAAGATGTTAACAGCATAGACCGTTTGATGTCACCCTGCAGTTGTCTTCTAAGCAAGCTCTCTTTTCTTAATTTATTTTTTTATTTTGCTCCAAATTTGTCAGCTAAAAATGTTTGCCTGTCGAATGATGATACCAGCCCTATGTGAAGTGGGCTGTGGGGGTCCTGGGCTGAGTTGTGGCCCAGAAAGCTACTCTTGTTCCCAAACCTGTAGGTTGAGACTGAGATGTACCCAAATTCCCTTACCTTCATGTATATATGAAGGTAAAAACAATATCATACAAATAATAAATTGTGCACTATCAACCAAATTGTGGTTACCCTGCCTTCCAAAAGCTTGAGCAGGCATGTTTGCGGAAATGATATTTCATGGGCCGGCAGAACAGGACACTTTATCCCATATTTCAGTGAAACTTTTGCGTCCTCTCTAGACAATTCCAAAATGTTTTTAAGCTTTGTTTGTAGTTAGGTAACTGGTCTTTAAACATTGATTTGGTTTTCAGTTTGGAACAGTAGATAGTCTTCATTGAAAGGTGACAAATTTGTATGTTTAGTGTCGTCAGCTTTATGGGATGAGGGTGGATCAGAAATACAATATTCAAATCTTAGCATTTCTGTTTTATAAATTGATATATAACTAGACCAGGTTTACAGTTGACCTACAGTATGCGACCGGTCTCATCCGGTGCTGCTGGGCTGCTTCATAAGGATAATTAGGGTTCAGCAGCGCTGGACTCCCATGTCTGATAATTGAGCTGGCAGCACAAGCGCTTAAAATAATCAACTGGAGAGCAGAGGTCGTACCTGGTAGTGCAGTTATAGCCGTAGAATTGCCACACCGAGAAGCTGTAAGCACTCTCATTTTGATCATTATAATTTGTTTTCCTATACGCAATTCCTTTCTTCCAGCTCCAAACGCTGATTCAAGAAACTGACCCTGGTGCAGATTACCGCATTGACCGCGCGCTGAATGAGGCCTGTGAATCGGTTATACAGACTGCCTGCAAGCACATACGGTCTGGAGATCCAATGTAGGTGGCTCTCAGTGACAGCTGGGTTTTGGTTCTTTTGGGCATCCAGGAAGATTGTGTGGCTAACCAATATAGATACTAAAACCTGTCCAGAAATGATGGGCTCCAAACTAGCAACTCGTACAGGGTTGGAGGTGTTAACCAAGCTCTGTCTTCGTTCTTGCTGTATAAGCAAGCTAGTATTTTTGTAACAGGGCAGGTTTACCACTGGTGAAGGATGTAGCTATCTCAGGTGCTTAGATTAAATTTGCAACATTTGATGTGCTAATTTTTCTTACGCCATAAGTCTTTAGTGCTGTCACAAAGAAAAGTAACAGGCCTTGAAAGGCCAGTTAAGCAAACCCATGCTGCAGGGACAAGTCTTCAGGTGTGACATATACTGTCTCCTGATCCAGATTTTATATAAAATAGTCCTTATGATTTTGTCCATCAGACTTGCTGAGATAGCTAAAACAATGGGATTTAAGAGGGTACAAACGTGCTATGCGGTTGTTGTAGATGTAATCTTGAAGGAAGAGAAAGATCTTCACTGTGTTTGACTGTCTTATCTACAGTTCAATGGAAAGACTGATTTGGCAACACCAACGTTACAAGAAAACTCAGCATGATAATAACGGGCTGTTGCCTAACTTTTTTCTTCTGTTCGCAGGATTCTCTCCTGCCTGATGGAGCACTTGTACACTGAAAAGATGGTAGAGGACTGTGAGCACAGGCTTCTGGAGCTCCAGTATTTTATATCTCGTGATTGGAAGTGAGTACTGTAAAACACAATGTATCCTCACTTGATGCTTGTATTTAGGGTTTGCATGGATTAGCAGTTCCCTGTAAAATGATATAGCTTATGCTTGCTCAAAAGAGGACTTCTGTGATGCCAGGTCTATAGGGCATTAATGCCTGTCTAGAACAATAGAAGGAAAAGCTGCTTGGAAAAAGTGCGATGCCCACTTAAATCAGGTACTTACTTAGAAATGATGCAGCCCCAAAATAATCTCAAGTTTGAGCTGTGAATTTTTCAATGCATCTTTAATTAAAGAAGTCTGTCTGGCCATATTGAAGTTGAAGGTCACTTTCTGTGCAGGTGGCAGCCAGCTTTATCTGCTCTCAGTGCTACAACAGGGGAGTTAAGAAAACCACACTAATAAGTATAACAAAGAACCACTGTGTGAGAGGCTCCCTGCTTTCATTTCTGCCTCTTTTCAAATTCTCTTGCTGTGATTACAGCCTGCAGAGCAGATGTAATTCCCTTTGGAGCACAGCTTTTCCAACTTCCGCATCCAAAGATGGCAGTGCTTTGTTTTAAATATATACAGAGCCCCTTGTGTCTGAGTGGGTTAAGATGAGGAGAGTATCAGTTTGATAAACGTGACTAGTGAGGAAAAAATAAATGTTTGGCTTTTCTTCTGAAGAAGGCTGAGAGGTGAGGAAGGTAGAGCACCTCAAGTGGGGTTGCTGCAAGAAAGAAATGGAATAACTATTGTCAGTAACCACAGGTGTGGTCACTAGTGGAAGGCAAGAAGTCATGGGCTTTGATTACTGCAAAGGGTATTCAAATCAAACATTAAGAAAATCCGATGTGCAGCTGTACCTATTGGCAGCATTGCCAGTAGTTAAGAGCTGACTGTTAAGAAGCTCTGTGAATCTTCTGCCCTTAAAATACATGGGGCTTCATGGACCAGAGAGTTTAGGGCTTATCTCAATAACTGTCTCCATAGGTAGACAAGAATACTTAATATTTTTTTCCTCCTCTTCCTGTTTCACTTCATTGCTGGTTCTCCTGCCAGTGCCATGTTTCCAGCAGGTAATTCATTACTTGAGACAAACTTAAGTGATGGGAAGAAGGAAGACTGAGTATTTGCATTTTGCTGGGGGTAAAGATAATTAATATTGCAGGCTGGGCAACATTAGCTCATCTTTCCTGTTTTAACCACTGTTTCCTAGAACGGGCTTATAAAAACTGTTATATTAACTGTGCGCCTAGGACAGATGCACAGAGCAGAAAGGGTTTTCCTACTACTCTTATTATCTGTATAATTGTGTCCACTAATATCACTTGATGCTTGCCTACTAAAGTGGTGTAGAAATCTGAAGTTTCCATTTTGGGAAGTCGGCAATATCTCACTTAGTTTTAATATAATTAGATGTCATCTTAAGTGATCTGCACTTGCAGTTTCCTTGTATGCAAAAGCAAGAGATGCTGAGTCTTCAGTTAGCTCAAATCTGGAGCAGACAATAATTTATCTAACTCGGATTTTTATGAAACTGGCATTTCAAAATGGCACCAGTACAGCGTACACGTAAGGTATTATACAAGCAAGACATGGTAGGTACCTGTCTTTTTGCTGCTTTAGGATATCAAGGAGATGATTTCTTTTCTCATGTGTCAGCACTTGGCTGGCATGCTGCAGAAGAGAATGGGAGGCACTTCAAGAACTGTTGAAGATTTAATCTGTAATTAAAGATACTTGTGTATTTTTGCAAGACTGGGGAGTTGACACCAAGTTGAGCGACAGGCGTTTTGCCACCTATTGGCTGGACACCGCTGCTAAATGATGTGGTGGTGTGTGAAATTTGAAGTAGATTTTTCTGCCTCAAAAGCATTTCAGAATATGAAAAACATTAAAGGCTTAAATAAAGTGCTAGTGATAACTTTTCTGTTTGCAGATTGGATACAGTCCTTTACCGCAAGTGTCAGGGAGATGCCTCCCGTCTCTGCCATACCCATGGCTGGAATGAGACTAGTGAGCTGATGCCTCCAGGGGCTGTTTTCTCCTGCTTGTACAGGCATGCGTACCGCACAGAGGAGCAAGGAAGGAGGGTGAGTGCCACTAACTGCTCTTTGATCTGTGATAGAAGGGTTGCACGTACGTTTGGAAGTTGGACACCCTGTGCTAAAACTGCAAGAACTTGCAAAAGCTACGTAAAAGCACTTCCCATAGGTGGTACTTGCACTGCTCCGGGTGCACAGGTCCTCCTCAAATGTGCCTTGAAGGACTATGTTGTTCTGGTAAGGCAAAAGAGCCACATCAAGATGTGACAATTGCCCGCAGGGGGAACTGTGTGCTGACAACAAGGTATGGCTATCTGTTCAGACACAGCGCAAGTCCTCCCCCTTGTCTTTCCAAAGAGGAATGTGATTACTTGTAAATAGCTAGCATAGCTGCAAAATTGGTTTTACGCAAAAAGGAGTTCCAAGCCCAGCTTTCCTGGGCTGTTTCTAATTAAGTTTTGGTCTGAATACAACTTCAGATTATACTCCATTAAGTTCTTCCTATTGATATAAAGCACCTTTCAGTTCTTTGGAGCATACTGAACTGCTAAATGTGCTTATGCTGCCTTTAAAGAAGACAGTGGGGATGTGGCTTACCACCCTGCAATCTGGAGATCCACCGTAATCACACGTTTTTTTGTTTAGATCTACTCTTTCCAAGTTTGCTGCCCTCTCGTGCCTTTATCAAGGCACTCCCTTGAAAGCAGCTGGGTACTTGGTTCCATTTCTTTTGGCGCTGTAGTGTACACAGCCCCGAGGAGTTGGTGGGTTTACACAATGGCCTGGCTCAAAAATTAATTTCTTCATCTTGATTTAAAAAGTCTTTTGTGGCAGAGGTCAAGTATTGACTGAAAATATCTCTCTTTTAGGAATAATTTTTTTAATGCAGTTTCTTAGTGTGCTGAGTTGAGACTTCTTAATTCCATTTTATATTAGTGCTGACCAAAGAAATCAATAACCACCCTGCAAATAATCTATCGGAGAAAGAAAAGGCTTTTAAATGTATTTTTCTTGTGGAAAGTAGGCTAAGGGGGAGCGGCTGTCATTTTGAAATTTAGTGTTTGAAAGCAAACTCATCAGGGATTAGATCTGTACTTTTTTCCAGTGCTGTCCACAAAATGCTAGGTGACTTCTAGTGCTTTGGATTCTTAAATGCATGACGTTTCAAGCTTTGACTGGTGCGTTTTAGGTCTGACAGGCACCATACAAGTATCCCTTGATTTTCTACAATTTGTTTTTTTCCTCGGTCTTGGCAAATGCTGGCTCTGATGTTCTGCTGGGCGGGGTGCTGACAAGAAATTACAGCCGGACTATATTGCCTTATTCTGGGCTTCCCTTTTGTTGTTGAAGGCACGAGCTGGTTTGACTTGCTTCTTCAGAAGCAGCCTGTAGCTTTGAGTGAAGGGGGCAATGTGTGAGATAATCTAGGGACCTGCTTTGACATCTCATTTCAAAAGCAATGTGAAAGTTCAAGAACATAAGATTTATTTTAGCGGAATGAAAGGAGCCTTCCATTCAAACTAAATGAAAAAGCTCCAAACTCTCTTGGAGCCTGGGTTTCTTGTGGGGGTCCCAGCAGGCTCATGCTGAGCAGTACAGGCCGACTTCTGCACTTTCTGGGGTCACTGGTAGTGTTTGTGGTCACTCTCAGTACGTTGTCAACTGACAACATCTTCTTTGCATTATACGGCTCTAGAGCTGCCGGATGCTAAATGCTCTTTGCCGCCTTTGCAGCTATCGCGAGAGTGCAGAGCTGAGGTGCAGAGGATCCTCCACCAGCGTGCCATGGACGTGAAGCTGGATCCAACCCTCCAGGACAAGTGCATGATTGACTTAGGGAAGTGGTGCAGTGAAAAAACGGAGACAGGGCAGGTACTGTGCACAGTAGCTTCGTTTGCAGAGCTGGAGGGGTGGGATGGGCAAAAAAGGGGATAAAGGAACATCTTGTTGTTAGCTGTCTCTTTATACCTGAGGGTATATTAAAAATGGATGCAGTTTGAAATGTAATCTACACTAGACTGAGAGACAGAGGTGATACAAAGAAGCTTTGCACCTACTGCATGGCTTCAGTAGGCTCAAATGCGTAGTGGAATGAGGAGGAAGGGGGTAGTTAACAAGAGGTACTTTGATGAAGCAACCCCACCCCACCCTGACTCTTATTTGGAATATTCTATTACAAGCTTGACATTTCCCACATAAACTTTATCCCATTTCCATTTGGCAAATACTGACGTGCTTCCTGTGTTTATAGAGAACTGAACTAACATCTGCTGCTACTTAACAAAATTTCAACAAATACTCTTGTGTTAAATTGCTGTGCCCTAGCAGAGCTGTCAGGGAGGAGCCATTCAACAGCAGATGCAGTAGAGCATATGCCATTGTCTCTTTCAAGTGCCCATCATAGGTTGTAGTTTGGCTAATTAACGTCTCATTAGGGTTATGCGAAGGGCAAATTAAATGTGGTATTTCAGAAGTGGAAGCACATCACGCAGCTTTTGAGAACAAGCGGTAACATCCTAGACCAACATCCTTAGGAGGAGTGGGATTAAATGAGATTTAGGACTTCACAAGGAGGGCGGCAGTTTCACATGCGTTAACAATATTTCAAGCCCAAATTTTCAAATTCTTGCATCACACACTAAAATACCTGATTTTCTAGGAGCTGGAATGCCTTCAGGACCATCTTGATGATTTGGTGTCTGATTGCAGAGACATAGTGGGAAACCTCACCGAGCTGGAGTCTGAGGTGAGCGATTTGCAACCTGGGGTAAAGGGAATAGTCAAACATGTCTAGTTAAGCATGTCATTTTGATAGTGATGGAAAAAAAGTGAGGTTAGAGAAGTTGCAGAAATGGAGCTCTCTGGGATCAAGCAGAGACCATCCATTCTGACCCGTACGATGTAAGTTTTCACGTAGGGTTCTTGAGGAGGAGAATTGAACAACGGTTCGGGATTTTAGGCTGGTGATGACATTTCTCCTCCTTTAAAATCGGTTATGGTACTGAAGCTAAGATTTCTTGCACAGGTAACCAACGCTGTTATCTTTAGTACAAGTCAAGATAGGTCATGGGACTTCGTTTTTTGGGTCTTGCTTTCAAGTAGTTTTGAGTACCATATTGCAACTTCCCTCCCCCTGTCTCAAATGTTGCAAGACGTAACTGCCAGCTGCATCATTGGAGGTTTTCAGTGAGGTCAGCAGCTTTACTTCTTTTATGAAGCTGCATATTTGATTATCTTGCCCCCAGCTGTTCCCCGTATCTCTTAAAATTCACATTCTGCCCTAGGGAAAACTTCCTTCCAGTGGTTACAAAATGGTTTGTTCAGAACTATCATTAATCTTTAACTCTGCCTAGGTGTAAGGTGATTTCTAGTGCTGTAGCATCCAGATGGGTGAAGGTTGGCTGAAATATCCAAGCAATGAGTTTCTGTGGAGACCAGGCTCTTCCCTTAAGCTGTAAGGCTTGTCTTGCATTTGCCACGTTGTTGGCAGGAGTGAACCTTAGGATTTCCAGAACTGGAAGGGTAAAGCTGTCTGGATTGCATCTTTCCACATCCTGAAAACTGGGTTGAGTTTAACTTGTTATCACAGGGTTTTTATCAGAGCCTTTTTTCTTGTCCATTCATTGTGAAAATGAAATATTTCGTGTTTTCTGCAGGACATTCAAATTGAAGCCTTGCTGATGAGAGCGTGTGAGCCCATTATCCAGACATTCTGTCATGTGAGTACTCTGTAATCGTGTGAAGATATCTGGGGGAAAAACACTGTGTGGGAAAGGTTAGAGGTTTTTAGTATTAGTTCTTGGTGTACTTTCCACTCTTCAAAAGTAAAATCAGACATAAGCAGTTACAAAAGTCTTTAATTAAAAAAACACCCTGGAGGTATTTAAAAGGCGGGTAGACACAGTGCTTAGAGATAGGGTTTAGTGATGGTTTTTGTCAGAGTTAGGTTGATGGTTGGACCCAATGATCTGAAAGGTCCCTTCCAACCTGGGCAATTCTATGATTCTATAAAACAGAAGTTCTTAGTTCCATCTAGTGCTTCTGCTGTTATCGGAGCCCTAGCATAAAAGCTAAAGTTTGAAGATGCAAATTGTCTTGTAATTGGAAAAATCACTCTTTTTAGAGTGGGTTAAAACCTAAACTTTTTCCTTCCCCCTCGCCCGCGAGCGGTGCGTCCTGCTGCCCCACTGTGTGCAGCTGCTCGGGATTGCTGAAATAACTTCTCACATTGCTGTGGGATTGAGTAGTTACATAGTGGTGAAGGCATCTAACTGTACTACTTTATGTAAGCATTGAGTGTCTGCAGTATGTTCTCCTCAGTCTGAAGTGGGCGTGTGCCTGAGATGATTCTTTTCTGAACTATATCTATAAATACTTGTGTGGTACAACTCTTGGGTGGTCAGTTAATAGTGGGTGTAAGCTCACAGTAGAGAGTGGGACCGTAAGTTCCACTATTTCCTGGTCACGGTGGGCTCCAGGAGCATAAAAATCATGACTTGGAAGAGTGGCTCATTTTTAAGCCTTTCACCTCTTCTTCAGGAGGTTGCAGATAACCAGATTGATTCTGGGGACCTGATGGAGTGTCTAATACAGAACAAACACCAGAAGGAAATGAATGAAAAATGTGCAATCGGAGTTACTCACTTCCAGCTGGTAAGCAGCACTTTGCTATCAATGGAAGCCTGTTTTGTTCCTTGAGGGTGTTGACAGGAATTAGCTATTTGAGATTGATTTCCTGCTGTATTTAAAGTGCTCTTGTGAATTCAGGCAGTTCATAAATGTCTGGTCATAAATGGTCACTTCTGGAGATGACTTATTCAGGCCCCCTTCTTCCTTCCTGGTGTATGGTAGGGAGGGTCCCACCTTCTGTAGCAGTGCAGCGTTCCACATTAGTAAGTTGTGGGCAAAAGCATTTGCTGATTGTATAATTCAACAAGGGTTCTTTTGGGCAGAACTTTACTTTTTTTTTTTCCCTCTCCAGGTGACCAAAGGTTTTGGTTTTTTTAACTCATTTCTCTCTTGCAGGTTCAAATGAAAGATTTTAGATTCTCATACAAGTTTAAAATGGCTTGCAAGGAGGATGTGCTGAAGCTTTGCCCCAACATCAAAAAAAAGTGCGTAGTACCTGACCAAGCAGCAATGTGATCTGGTTAACTTTATTACGTATTTATACAATACTTCACAAAAGGGCAGCAAATGCTGGACTTCCTTTAAAGGCTGATTGTTTTATGTGTTTTCCCTTAGTGACTGTTCAGCAGATGCTTAAGGTAGAGGCATTGTCTGACTCTTTAAAATTACTTCTGCTTTACTCTTGCGTACAAGCCTGTCCTCTATTTTTTCTTCCTCTGAAAATGGCTAATGATTACGATTAGCGGACTGCGTGACCCAGGATGTCTTTGAGCTGAGAGGGCCGGGATTAGGGGCACAGAGTCTAGTTGGAGGTCAGTGACAAGTGGTGTTCCCCAGGGGTCACTACTGGGTCCAGTCCTGTTCAATGTATTCATCAATGGCCTGGATGAAGGGATAGTTTGCTGATGACACAAAGCTGGGGGGGGTGGCTGACACAGCAGAAGGCTGTGCCACCATGCAGAGAGACCTGGACAGGCTGGAGAGTTGGGTGGAGAGACACCTTATGAAATTCAACAAGGGCAAGTGTAGGGTGCTGCACCTGGGGAGGAATAACCCCCTACACCAGGACAGGTTGGGGGCTGAGCTGCTGGAGAGCAGCTCTGTGGAAAGAGACCTGGGAGTCCTGGTGGACAACAGGATGACCATGAGCCAGCAATGGGCCCCTGTGGCCAAGAAGGCCAGTGGCATCCTGGGGGACATCAAGAATAGTGTGGCCAGCAGGTGGAGGGAGGTCATCCTCCCCCTCTGCCATGGCCCTGGGGAGGCCGCATCTGGAGTGCTGTGTCCAGTTCTGGGCTGCCCAGTTCAAGAAGGACAGGGAACTGCTGGAGAGGGGACAGCAAAGGGCTGCCAAGATGCTGAGGGGACTGGAACATCTCTCTGATGAAGAAAGGCTGAGGGACTTGGGTCTCTTCAAGTCTGGAAAAAAAGACGACTGAGGGGGGATCTTATAAACACTTAAAGGGTGGGTGTCAGGAGGATGGGGCCAGGCTCTTTTCAGTGGTGCCCAGTGACAGGACAAGAGGCAATGGGCACAAGCTTGAGTATGGGAAGTTCCTTCTCAACACGAGGAGGAACTTCTTTCCTGTGAGGGTGGCAGAGCCCTGGCACAGGCTGCCCAGAGAGGTGGTGGAGTCTCCGTCTCTGGAGACATTCCAACCCTGCCTGGACCAGCCCCGCGTTCCTGTGCCACCTGCTGTGGGTGACCCTGCTCTGGCAGGGGATTGGACGGGATGATCTCCAGAGGTCCCTTCCAACCCTATGATTTTCTGATTTCCTTGCTAGATTCATCATCTTCTAAGGTGCAGGCTACCGTTGTTCCACTTGCTGATCTAGGAAGGGAAGACATCCCGCTTATTTTAGCCGGTTTGTTCATTTCAGTGTAAGGATTTTTTTTAATGGCCTACTGCAATGACGTAAGGCTAAATTACACACAAGGTCAATCCTGTTGGTGGATATCAAGACTATTTGCATTTTATGATATAAATGCCCTTCCCGTAATGCTGAAGGATTGTTTGCAGTATCATGTAGGTGTTCACCTTCATCTAGTTCTGAGTTAAGGAAAGCTTTTTCAAAAGTGCTCATGTGACTTAAGAGCAGAGGTCTTCCTGGGCAGGAGTGTGGTGGCATATTGAATATCTTCCTGGCTGCTAATCTAGATTCCAATTAGATAGGATCGCATTTAGGTTTTAATTGTGATCCAGTTACTCTGCATAGAGCTGTACCCAGGGTAGAAGCAAGCATAGCTGCACAAGGACTTTATGTTGCGTTTGGATTTTTGGGGTCATTTTCTTCAATGTGGTGATCCACCACCAGCCTTGGCTGGTCTAAGTGAAGGGTGTATGAGTAAAAAGCTGTTTTCTTTTCTGCAGGGTGGATGTAGTGATCTGTCTGAGCACAACTGTGCGCAATGATACTTTGCAGGATGCCAAGGAACACAGGGTCTCTCTGAAGTGCCGCAAACAGCTGCGTGTTGAGGAGCTAGAGATGGTAAACATGCATGAAACTCTTCTTCTTCCCGCTCTGCTAGCAAGGTCCTTGAATTAAAGCTTCCTAGTTTGTCCACCCTGGGGAAAAAGGAAGCTCATTTGTATCTAATTTATTTTTTCACTCTTCTTACAACACGAGGCTCAGCTGCCCTTCACGGTGAAAGTAATGATTGTCTACTTTAATGCCTTAAATATAGTCTCATGAAGGCTAAGGCAAGCTAAATGGTCATTGGAATTTCAGCTAGAAGTGATTATGTTTAGTGTTAGAGAGCAACGTGCTGCACATGCTGATGTTGTCGGAGTCCTCTAGGAGAGAATAAAAGCTTCATTTTACAGACTGAGGAAACAAGCACAGATGAAGCAACTCGCCTCCAGCTGCTCTAAGCTGCTCAGTTGGATAAACAGGGGTAGTGTGTGTTCCAGTAGGCAGGGCTGCCTCTCGGCTTCCCACTGCAGTGCTTGCAGCAATAAACTCCGAAGGTCTTTGGCCAGTAGATGCTGCTGGAGTGTTAAAGCTTCACCCTAAGTTAGGCCCGTATCAGGAGAGACAGCACTCTTGCCTTTGTACGGAAGAATTTGAATGCTGGGCGTCATGAAAAGCAGGAAACTTCATTCAGGTCACCCAATAAACGAGTGGCTATTAATATGTCCTTTAACTTTAACATGAAAAGATTTTAGCTGTCTGGGACACTTGTGTTGATGCCCTTTTAGGAGGAACAGCGGAAACAACTTGGCAGTTCTAAGTTCATTTTAAACCCTTCCTTGAGTGTAAAAAGCCTGCATGTGTTTGCAAGGTTGATTTCCTACTTCTCACACCCCAGACCCTTAAACTCAAAGAATCTGACCTGCCGGTTGTGAGAGTTGCTTGCTTTTTGTGAGTAGAGGGCTCTAGTTAATAGATTAACAAAATAAAATAGTCTTTAGTGTCCTACTTCATACTGTAATTTATCCTGCAGACTGAGGATATCAGACTCGAACCAGAACTGTATGAGGCTTGTAAAAGTGACATCAAGAACTACTGCCAAAACGTGCCCTATGGCAATGCTCAGGTAATGGATTTTTATTAATAATTTACAATTTAATTTGTATTTTCATTTCAGAAAACTTTTGAAAACCACTCTTGCCCCTGTGAGTGCAGTGTTAGATTTTCATTTTGATACCACTGAAATCTTTCATTGGTATTTTGAAGCATAATTTTTTCTCCCCACTGGTTCACGAGCACTGCTATTGGGTGAATGCGCTGCTGTGAGCAGTTTGTTCCTCAGTTAATGAACTCCTAATGCTAGTTTTAAGCTATTAGCAGCTGGTTACTGTGAATGTTGCTAAAGATTTCTTAGGTGTAATGTCTGCAAGATGAGGCTTGGGGTTTTGGAGTAAGTCCAGGTGACCCTCTTCATCTCATTAAATCTTTGTGAGAAAAGATGAGCTTAAAGCAAGTCCTGGAAATAAGCGTTGGTAATGACTTTTGATAAAATCTAGACATTGGGAACTTAACTGCATAAATCGGGTGAAGATGGCTATTAGGGGAACACATAGCTGTGTGTTCTGAGCAGCGTATGACAGGATCATATTAACGATGTGTCTGTAATGGTTGTCATACTGGGTTGTAGATTATCGAATGCCTGAAAGAAATCAAGAAGCAGTTGAGTACCCGGTGCCACCAGAAAGTGTTTAAACTGCAGGAGACGGAGATGATGGATCCAGAACTGGACTACACGCTCATGAGAGTCTGCAAGCAGATGATCAAGGTAACGGTAGCGTGCTGATTTAAGACAGTGAGGTTGGGTTATAAGCGGTTTTGAGGTTCCTATAAAGGCTTGTAACAATACTGCTGTCTTGTTTCAGAAGTATGATTGCTTTCTTGCAAAGTAATGAGTTTCTTAACTCTACATCATGCTGAGGTTTCTTCAGGGCTCTTCTCTTTCAAGTTTACTTCCTCTACTTATCTGATCAAAGTCCACACACTGATAAATCCGTCTTTCCAACTGCCAGCAGAATTAAGGAGGAAGTCTGTGCTGAGGCTGTTTAATACAGTTTTCATCTAGTCGGTTTGGATTTGGGTTGGCTTTTAGCAAAGGTGAAGAAGTTGTGATTACAGAGAGCAGTAACATCGTCAGTTCGCTGCAGACCTGATGCACACAGACTTTCATCAAACTGATAAAGCAGGCAAAACCATGCAAAACTTAACATGAGCAATGCTGGCTTAAGGTGGTACCACGTGGAAGGCAGCAGTGCGGGTTAATACAAGACACTCTTGCACAGCAGCCAGAATTGCAAGCCCTGAAACACCAGTGCGTGTGGTCCGTATGCAGTACCTGGACTCCCTATTGTGGCCGAAGCAGAATACCTCAAGAATTTATTGCTTTCCAATGCAATTTCATAATTAAAAAAAAAATATACCTGTAATCTCACCAAAGTGGTGAGGATTAAAAGATGCAACAGCCTTATCTTACGCTCACAGAATTAGTTTCTAATAAAAGAAATTAGTACTTTGGTCTGAATTTTGGGTAAGCTGGTTCACTTTTGACTATCTCATTCAGGGTGGGAATGGGCAAATGAGTATCAGTGAGCTCTTCTCTGCTTTCTCACTCTGTATGGTCCTACTTTCTCCTGAGTGTTACTAATGAAGTCTTTACCTATCGCTTTGTCCAGCCAGCATTTATGCAGAACAGCAGTATGTGTATAGACTTAAGATTCCCTTTTTAATTTCTAAAATAAAGGGGCGGGAAAGTAGATGGGTATGAGGCTTAACTTGCTGGGTATTTTTTGCAAAGCGTGCTGTAATTTCAGAATAGAAAATCAAGGCGTATTGCTTTTGATACTGCCAGCACAAGCTGGTGCCTAGAAGTCAGTCAAGGCTGTACAGCTCAGTGCTCAGTCCGTGGGCAGAGATATTCATGCCCATAGTCAGTTTAGAGAGAGCACTGTTCTTTCTAATAGGTGTTGGGGCTAAGGAATGTGTCGGTATACCTCTGGATGGGGCAGGTGGTTATTCTCTTCTTTTAATATAGTTGTGGCTTTGTTTTTTCCAAGTGCTCAGTGATGAAATTTGGGGTTTTTGTGTTCTTTTTTTTTGTAGCGGTTTTGTCCAGAGGCAGATTCAAAAAATATGTTGCAGTGTTTGAAACAAAACAAGAACAGTGAAGTGATGGATCCTAAATGCAAGCAAATGATTACCAAGCGCCAGATTACACAGAACACAGGTATCGTCTTCTGAAAAAAACCCTTAACTTGCCTGCCTGAGCTGTTGAGTGGTCCGTGTGGCTGAAACAACATTTGCTTTGTTTTACTCTCCTTCATGGTTGTCAGTGCACACGCTGACTTTATTCAGTCAAGTTCTTTGAGGGTCAACGTGTGCTACTGGATCCACTTTATTCCTGAAGCTCTTACCTCGCAAGTTAAAATTCTATTGTGAAAAAATACTATTTTTCCCCCAAAGTAAATTCATTGATGGTACAATATCACCCAGGAAACTTCTGTCAAATGTCTTTTGAATCTCTTGTGTTCTGTAATCTGGAGAGACGTGTACTCTGATGAAGTTCTGTCATCTTTCTCGGGTAGACTACCGCTTAAATCCAGTGCTCAGGAAGGCGTGCAAAGCAGACATACCAAAATTCTGCCAAAATATCCTGAATAGGGCCAAGGATGATACGGAGTTGGAAGGACAAGTCATCTCATGCCTGAAGTTGAAATACGCAGACCAGGTGAGTAGAGCTGCTGCATGCCAATGAGAAAGAGTCATTGAGTAACAAATCGAAATTGCGGTGTGTTCAATGTATGTAACAGCCTGTACAGAAATGAGTTTTTAGACTCCTATAGCACTATTAAAGAATATGCAGCTTAAAACGCAACATGATTGATTTATGAAAATAATGGTCACTGAGTGGGTTAATGACTTTCTCTGCTTAATAGCGTCTCTCTCCAGACTGCGAGGACCAAATTCGAGTGATAATCCAGGAATCAGCTCTTGATTATCGGCTGGATCCCCAGCTTCAGATGCACTGTTCTGAAGAGGTAGGAGATGTAGCTCAGCAGCTGCATTTTCAGGATGAAAACTCCCTTCATGAAACAAATTTTGTTTCTTAAAATGTGAACTCTCCTGATAATTAAAAAAAAAAAAGAAAAACAACCTTTGAACTCCTAGCTAGTCAGGTTCTCTGCTTGTGCCTTTTGCCCAGTGTGCAAGAATTGCAGTTTTCTGTGCAGCGCTAATATAAAATTAATTTTTTCATCTGGGATCTCATCAGTACTTTTGACTATGGAAAAATGCTGCTTTCCTGGTATAAAAAAATGTGTGTTAGTTCTCTAGTCTTGTCAGCCTTGACTGGAATACAGTCAGGTTTTTGAGCTTTCGCTTTTGATAGCCCAATCAGCCATGCCTCAGGTATTGCTTATTTCATATCTTAACATTATTTCTATGCTATTTTCCTCCCTGCCTTCCTCCTCAGTACAGCAATATTGACTTCTTGCTGTTGGGTTTCAAAGGGTATGAATATTGCATGAGCCAGACTGCGTTTGGCTCTTAGGATTCTTGGGGGTGAAAGTGTCTCATCATGTGTTCTCTAGCTGCACCCTGTGATGAACTAATATATTGAGATATAAATGTGCTAAAAGGCAGAATGATTGTTGTGAACTACTTATGTTAAAATACCTTTTTCAAAACAGATTGCCAACTTGTGTGCAGAAGAAGCCGCAGCTCAGGAGCAGACTGGGCAGGTAGAAGAATGTCTGAAAGTGAATCTGCTGAAAATAAAAACTGAAATGTGCAAGAAGGTAAAGAAAATAAATTGAATGTGCTCTGCAGGGATGGGATGCCTTTTAGAAGTCTGTGATTTTTTCCAGATCACAGCCCAGGCCATGTTCTAGCTAGTATGAAGCCAGACCTCTGCAAATTTCCTTACACGTCTCAGTTCTGGCCTGCGGTGATTCAATTCAATTTCAATTTGCCAGTGAAAATTGTGCCGACAATGCCCTCCTCTGCAATTCCAGGCTTGGATCCTTTCTCGATTACGATTGCCAAAGTTTCTTGTTACTAATCTGTTTTCTGTTGCTGTCTCCGTTGCAGGCTTCCCGAGTGCTGGGTATGGCCTAGGCATTGGCCATGATCGATGGCTGTATGACTTGCCCTGTGGCTATGGCACCTTATTTCAGTTCTAACTGAAGTAGCCCTGGCATATTGACTTTATTTTAGATTAATATGAGTATTTTAATGCACATAACTATGGTAACCTGTATAAACTGGGACATTTAATCCGGCCTACACCAGCATTCATAGCCTCACCCAGGGACAGTAGTGTGTTTTTTCTCGTGAGCCTGGATTTAAAAAGATGATGCACCTTGCAGAAACATTGAGCAGTATGAATTTTGTTCTGTTTTGTTTTTTTTTTGACATGTACTTGTAATTTCCCCCTCTCCAGGAAGTGCTCAACATGCTGAAGGAAAGCAAAGCAGATATATTTGTTGACCCCGTGCTCCACACAGCCTGTGCCCTAGACATCAAGCACCACTGTGCTGCCATTCCACCAGGGAGAGGACGTCGTAAGTACTTGTGCTTTACCTGTATAACCTCCCAGTCCTGAGAGCCTTAAGCTTCATTTTCTTACCAGCATTACCTGAAGTACAAGATATTTCCACCAGTCCTCTGTGGGCAATAAGGTGGAACAGCTGCAGAGGTGGTAGATGCCACTAGAAGACATGTATCAAGAAGTCCTTCCTTGTGTCCAAGGCAGGACCTGATCTTCACTCCTGATCCTTGCACCCCTTATCTGCAGATTTAATGAGTATATTTTATGTTCCATCATTCATGTGATTACCGGCCATGGTGTGTGATGCCAGATCTGTTAACACTTCTGTAAAATTCCTCCTCAGTTAAATCCTGTTGAAAACTATCTCTTCATACACATGGACTGAAGTACATGGACTCATTTGTCAGTGAGGTTTATCTCCTGCCCTGTATCAGCATCACCCAGGATACAGCTCCCAAGCTTACTTATGAGAGTGTTATATCAGACTGCATCAAAAGCTTCCCTGGGACTAAGCTGCTTCTCGTATAGAAGCAGACCAGCATGGCTTCACAAGACTCATTCTTAGCTAATCCCCTTGGTCCTTCTTTATGGCAGTCTTTGACCATGGTTGGCTTCTTTGTTTCAATATTTGACAGACAAAATTAAACTGAAGTCCTTTGATTTTTTTTTTCCTTCTCTAGTTAAATATACCATTTTTTTCTCATCCAGTATTACAGAGGGTAGGGAATCTTTACTACGTTTTCTAAGTTCACATAGCAGCTGAAGGCTTTGAGAGTTCACCAGTTGTTCCAAGTCCCCTAAGACTCGGTTCATCAGGTTCAGACCGCTCGAAACATCATTTATTTAAGTATTTCCTAACACATTCTTTTCCTGTTTGAGGTCAAGCTCTTGCACTTTGTTACTGCTGTTACGTTAGCTAGCTGGATAGTATGTGTAAGGAAAGTTAGTGGGGAAAAAAGCTCTGAACTTTCCCATCTTTCTGAGTTTATCTGGTGTTAAAAATAGCAGCCGAGTGTTTTCCTGATCGTCATCTTTCATGCTGGTTACTGAATGCCTTTCTGAAATTCTGGATATCCTTTATTTATTTCTGTTTTGTCATAATTCCTTTGATGTGTGTTCTGAGGTGGTTGCACTGAAGGGATGCAGAAGTCTGGGGAGCGATCTGCCTCTGAGTGTTTGAACTGACAATTGTGTTTAAAAAGTCTGGAGTTAGTTTAAAGTTTGCGGCGTGTTTGCTGTGAACAAAACTCTTCACAGCAAAGCAGAAAGCACCCAATTAGGGATTATTCAACTAAGGCAGCGTAAGTCTAAAATACAGATTTTTATGTTGGTGTCTCATATGAGAGCATATAAAAGAGTTTGTTTGCCACGCCGCTCCGTGGGCACCCAGAACATTGTGATCCCGTTTCCTTTTCACAGGGCTGTGTGAAAACTCAGGAAGTTAAACCTTTCCAAAACATTTTGTTCATCAAAAGAAACTCCTGACAAGCCTAAGGAGATAACACTGTGTTTTTTCCTGAGCTGAATGTGATCTTAGTTCTCTCTAAAGCCTAGTGGCACGGAATTTGGAGTACAGCTCATTGAAGGTGCAAATTTGTAAGACTTTATAAAATCTCATGTAAGTCACGTGAATTACATTTGGGATATGTACTATAATTTCTTTTTGGAAGTCAAAATTTCTTGCGCCTCAAAATGCAGTTATTAATTGTGAATCTTAGTGAAATTTCTAGCTTCACGGGTACAACGGGGCTTTGTATATAGTCTGTCAGGCTGGCTAGGCTGGTTAGAGAGTGATGTAACCATCAGCCTTTATGAGAATTGAAGTGTCCTGTTCCAGCAGCCTTTCCGTAGCGTGTTGTTGAAGCCACCGCTTCTAATTTTGTCTCACACCGTTTTCTCTGCATTACAGAAATGTCATGCTTAATGGAAGCCCTGGAAGATAAGCGTGTGAGGTTGCAGCCTGAATGCAAGAAACGCCTTAATGATCGCATTGAAATGTGGAGCTATGCTGCGAAGGTGAATATGTAAAGGATTTCCTTTTTTCTTTTTTTTTTGCATTGGATTTATGAAAAACTTCAACTGTAATGAAATTCTTGTCTTTGAAGCTGATGTTTTGAGTTTGGTCTGGAAAAACTGAAATCAGGTCTCCTTTTTTGAACTTGTGTATTTTACTCTCTCAGTGCCTGGGATGTGTCCTCAGTGGTGCAGATTAAACCGTCTTTTGTGCACACAGGACTCGGTCTCCTGTGGAGAAGGTCTGGGGCCATGAAATAGGGTCAGCAGAACTTCCTGTTATAAAGCCGTCTCCTGAGCAGCAGTTCCCTTGGATGAATCGTTGCAGGCTGGCTTGTTTGTGGCTCAGGCCAAGCCTGACGATGACAAGAGGCAATAGCAGTGCCAGAGACTACACCTGATAAATGCCAAGGCTGAGGGTCACATGGGAAGTGCACCTTTGCTCATTTATTCCCTTTTCCCCTCCAGGTTGCCCCAGCAGAAGGCTTTTCTGACCTTGCCATGCAAGTTATGACATCTCCGTCCAAGAATTACATACTGTCTGTGATCACGGTTGGCATCTGTGTACTCTTCCTCATCGGCCTGATGTGTGGACGCATCACCAAGCGGGTGACAAGAGAGCTCAAGGACAGGTAGAGCCTGGATTGCCTGCTGAAGAAATGCCTGCCCAGTGCCCAGTTTTGTACAGCCCTCCTCTGTATAGTCTACCCACCCCCTCTTGTGAGAGGAGAATAAAAAAAAGAAAAAAAAAAAAAAAAGAAAAAAAATTAGAACAGCAGCAGGTGTTGGCTCAGTTTTCCCATCCTGGATCTCATCCACAGCATCTTCATCCTATGAAAGTTTGTGTGCAACATTGGCAGCCCAGCCAGCAGCTTTCGGTACCCCTTTGTTAGCAGACTCTCGTTTTACCTGCCTGTAGACAAGTCTCTGTTGTACTGTTGGAACTGCCTTCACTCTCCAAATCAGACTGATATGACCTGCAGCTCAAGCAGTTTTTAAGTAAATTTTTAAAGAAAGACATATATCTGCGTACCGACTATATGATTTAGGTAACGGTTTGTACTGAAATCTAGTCGTCCTCTGTGGCTGGGTGAAATTGAGGCAGGAAATTAAAGGGTAAATTGCATCTTACACCACAGTTGGCCTTGTTTTGGACATCTTGCTCATCTCATGTAAAGCATCTTCAGAGCATAGTCTTGGACAACCTAAGGACACCAGTCCCTGGTGTCATCTTCTAGTGAATATCCTGCTTTTGTGACTGTGGATTTTTCTTTTTTTTTTTTTTTTGGCTGAAAAGATGTCCTCCCTTTCTTCCTCTGCCACTCGCAAGATAGAATAAAATACTGACCAGGATCAAATACTCATGTGAGCTGTACAACTTGTATTTCGGTAGATTAAAGACACGGTGTAGTCGCAAGGCGTGTAGAGCCTGTCAACAGTGTACAGCAGTGCTGTCAGCGGGCGTTAGCTGCCCTGATCAGTTCCTCGGTCACCTTTTTTTATTAGCGACGACGCAGTAAAATTCTAACACTCCTTTTTATTTTTACCTCTCTGCTGCTAAGGTGTGACCCTGCCGAATTAACCATCTCCAGGTAGTATTGACACGCTGGCAATAGAGCGCTCTGTCAGCGCTGCAGAAAGCGACTGAGCGCTCCACGTGTTCTACCTGTAAAACGGTTACTTGTGGGCCAGTGCAGTGGTTTGTAACTGGCCTGTCTGGGTATTAATGGTTTGAATGGTAGCACTGAAGAGTGGGGTTTTTCTGTTCCCGAAACCACAATTGACAGTGTGGCATTTCCTGGGATGCGTAGGACATGGGTGCTGGTCCAGAAGGCTAAGCAGGAGTGGATGGGAGGATGGTAGTGTTGTGCGAAAGGCAGAAACATCTGGATTTTTAAGGGAAGTAGCTTCCACAGTGTTACCATCGATGTGTGCGCTCACGCTATATATAGTTAAACTTCCAGAACCTGATACTTGCACCCCAGAGCCCAAAGAAGGTGTTCTAGAAAAGCTGCACCAGTAGTTGTGACCTCTTTTTACCCTCGTCTTTGTTCCTCAAGTACAAGGAGGCGTGGAGGTCGTAAGCCACATGCTTTGGCTGAAATGCTGAGTGTGGTAGTGAAACCTCAACCGTGCGGGAGTCCGTGTGTGCAGTAGGATATACTTTATTGGCCTTTTAAATGTGCACACCTGTGTGTGCTGTGGTAAGAAATCATGTGCTTGAAACTGTCCAACTTAGGCTGATGCTTGAACCATAACTTTATTTTCCCACTTAGCGCACTGCTAGGTAAGACCTGACACTTCCAGTTCTCGCCCTTGTTATCTAGAAGAACAGTGGCGGTGGTTTTGAGACACTTTGGAGTGTGGACCAGCTGATTCTGATGGTGCTGCATGTACAGAACGACGTATTCACAGTACTGTGAGCTTTTGCTGCAGCTGAAGCTTTTTGCAAATGTACCTGCATCCCGCTCTGAGGATGGAGAGCAAACCGTTAGTCATACAGTTTGGGACTTTCGGATGCTAGCGAGTCTTTCACAAACGCTTTGGGCGTTTATATCAAAGTATTATGAACACAAGGCAAGCAGTAGCAAAAGTCTGAGCAATGAAGGTTCAGTGGAGAATCAGTGCATGGTAGGATTGCAATGAAGCAGTTAAGTAGACCAGAAATGAAGCCAGAATTCTTTCTCTCGCCCCTCTTCCTGGGGCTAACGGCGCTTAACTGGCCTCTGCCACTGTGAAGGGGAGCAGCAGAGGAACGGTTTATTGTGTCTCTTGAGGTAGCACGGGTGTGTAACGCCACAAATGTTAGTTTGGCAATTAGAAGTGTGTGTTGTTTCACTTGAGTGCTGAAATTGCTGCTGTAGAGATGGATGTGTTTGCAGAGCTGCTGGCAAGCGAAGTGGGGTCTCTGGGCAGCCTCGCTTGCTTCTCAAAATGTCTATCGGGCATAATTAAATTGGTATTGGAGGGCTTTTTTTTTAACTGTTGTGACTTTTTGAAAAGGCGTTTTGTAATCAGATTAGCTTGAAAAGCCTAATTAGATGGTTTATTGTCTAGAAATAGCATCTTCCACTAAATTCCAAAAGACATTGCGGTGAAAATTGTAGGTTTGTAGCCATAGTTCTGAATGTAAACCCTGTTCAGCTCTGAAGGTGACCTTCTTTGCTTTCAGGTATAAGGCTTTCTGGGGTTTGGTTGTTTGTTTTTTTTTTTTTGCTTTTTAGTTTGGAGCAGGTTAAGGTGCGGGTGCCTGGAGCGCTGCGTTAGGAGCCGGTGGTGTTTCTGGCTGTGTCTGCAGGCTCACCTGGGATCTGGGTTTCAGTGTGAGCGCCCTAGTGGGGTGTCACAGGGGGGTGTCTGGAGCCCTCGCAAGCAAAGCTAGGATACTAAATAAATTTCTGCGTGATGCCCTTTGTCACTGTAAGGGCACAGACCCACCTTTTAAAGGTATGACACCGGCAAAGGGTCCAGGGCCGTTTTATCTTTGAGCAGCGTTATCTCTTCACGTGTTAAAATGCAGCCTCCTGCCACTGCTAATGACGAAATTTGCTTTTTTTTCCCCATGATTAGAAATCTACCAGTCCCAGTCTTGACTGGGACTCCTCCTGCTTTTCACGCATACCTAAAAATCCAGAGGTCTCAAAAGCACAGAAACCCACACAAAGTACTCTTACAAAAATAACCTGCTTGTGCTGCTGCCAACACAACCTCTTGCCTGCAGGTAACCGTTTTCCATTGCGGGGACAGACAGAACTGGTTGTAAGAAACTCTGCCGTTGCCTTGAACCTGAGGAAGCCTTTTAAAATTCTCTGATCGAATCGAGAGCGCTGGAAATAGCTGCCGTCAGCCAAGAGAAGAGTGTTAGTGTGGCAAAAACCTGGGGTGCCCCTTCCCTTTTCGTCACCCTTGCCTCTCGGGGGAGAAGGGAGGTGCAGAATGCAATTCAGGAGGCGGTTGGTGTTGTGTTTTCTCCTTTTCGTCACATGAATCTGCTCTTGGAGAGCTTAATCTAGACCTTGGAGATGTATGGAAGGGGTTGGAGCCAGGGGATGGTGCCAGGCATACAGATCTCTTTTCCCCCCCACCACTGCTGCAAGGGTTAGCGAGCTGTTTCCTGAATGATGGCGTGTGTTTTGGTGATATGGGTAAGGAGGACTCTGCATCTCGTTACTTCCCTCCTGCTAGCCTGTTAGTGTTCATTCTTACTGACATCAATAAGCTTATTTATTGTTTACCTAGTGGGTGTAATCAAGTCTCTGCTGATTTTTTTTATTTTTTTTTTTTCAACTTGGGATTCTCCCCCCACCCCCCATGTCATTCAGGCTGCTGGGTGGGAACAGAATTCCTGGCATTTCCAGTGAGCTGAGTCCCCGTACGTCTGTGTCGCTGCAGAGGGCTGGGAAGGCCCCTGAGGAAGCTCAAATAATTCTGTAACAAAATGGAAGCATTTTGCCCAGAATCTGACACGTAAAAAATCCACGCCAATAGAATCAGCCTTGCTCTGAAAATCCGCAGTAAGGAGATTGTACGAGAAGTGATGGGTTGTGCTGATAGGATCCACAGTAAGCAGGTTGGATGAGAAATAACGGAGAGGAGTGAATGTCTCTAAAACCAGAAACTGATTGGGGGGGGGGAGGTGGGTACGGAGGGAAGAAAAGTGACAAGCTGGGGGGGGTCACTCAAATCCCATAATGTTGTAGAGGAATTGTGTTCGAGTTGGATGGTGACTTCTGCTAAAACACAACTTCTAGTTGAAAGAAGATTGTAGGCCGTCCCCCCTCCCCCCCTTTTTTTTTTTTTTACTTTATGGGTTTTGTTTAAAGAAAAAAAGGTAGTTTTGAGGTGCGTGTGAGTGCATGAGTGTGGCGTGAAACCGGAACATTTCATCTAGCACTTCTGTCCCTATTTAAAACAGAGCTCTGCGGGCTCAAACAGTCGTAGTGTCCCTTTGTATAAAAGGATGTTTTTCATTGGGGGGGGGGGTCCAAAATCTTCCTGGCAGCTCCCAAGTACTTTGAGCAGCCCCCACCCCCCTTGGAGCCCAAACCTGGGGCTGGAGGTGTGGTTTGAGGGGACCCAAATTACACACATAGCAGGGGGAAAAAATTTCAGCCGGTTCTGCTGTTTCTGTCCCGTGCTGGTGGGATTCTGAGCTCCCTGTATGGGTCGGGGCGGGGGGGGGGGGACAATAATGCGTGGCTGCTCGCTGGGCAGGGGCAGATCCCCCAAAATTCATTCCGTAGCTGACCCCAAAGCAAGAGATCCCTCGCTGGGTTGGTCGCAGTGCCCTGAATGCCCCCCTGTGTTCACATACCGAGCGTGGGGACGGTGTGAGTATCACTCGGGGGTGGGGGGGCAGCGGTGACTCTGACACCGGTTCTGGGGAGTTTGGGGGTGTGGGGTGGCACCGCGGCATCGCACAACAGCCCCGGCCCCTTCCTCCTCTACGCTGTTTGAACTTAGTCTCTTTTTTTTTTATTAATTATTTTTAAATGTGACAATTAACGAGACTTTTTTTGTTGTTGTTGTTGTAAATGCTTTTCCCTTTCTGTGTATAAATCCCGGCCGGTCCCTGTTTCGGTTTGTTTGGGGTTGTTTTGGTTTGGTTTTTTTTTATTATTTTTTTTACATGTCCATGCTGTGTAATTTTGAGATGTTACTGAGATTCTGAACATAATAATATGCGGTTTTTTGTTTTTTGTTTTTTTTTTCTGTACAGATGAAACGGGAGAATTTAATAAAAAGAGTCTGCAGGTTTTTACTTGTTGTACTTTATTTCGGGGCGGGGGCGGGGCCAGGGAGAAGAGGGGGCGGGGCATCTCTTGGTCACGCCCCCTGCGCTCGGCGCGCTGGGGATTGGCTGGCGGGCGGGTGACGCGCAGCGCAGGGGGCGTCTGTCGCGCGGCGGCTGGCCGGCCGTAAAGCGCGGAAGGTCAGTCAGGCCTCCCGCCTCCCCTCAGGTGAGCCCCCGCCGACCCGGCCCGCTCCCCCGGGGCCCGCCACCGCTCCCCGCTTCCCCTCCCAGCCACCGCTCCCGCCTCGGCCCGCCCGACCCGCTCCCCGGGGTCGGGGGTGCGGCGGAGGCGCGCAGGCCTGCGCCGCCGCTGCGGGGCCCGCCTTCCCGCCCCGTCAGGCGCCGCCGTGCCCCCTTCTCGGTAGGGCTGGTGTGGGGGGACCGCAGGGCTTGCGGCGGTAACCCGCTGAGCGCAGGCACGGTGTGAAATCCCAGCCTTGAAAATCTCCGGGCTGTCACCGCAGCCGGAGGTGCTGGGTAACGGCCTGTGGTAAAACCAACGCTGTCCAGTTCCTTGTGCCCGTTACTCCCATCACAGCCGTTGTGTCCTCCCTCAGGTAAAGGCCTGACAGTGTTAATAACCAAGCTTCTTTGCACCCTGCTAACTTCAGCCTTTAGGAAAGGTTTCAGAGCCTGTTCTGTGCCGGCTGGCTTTCTCTGATCTGCCTGCTGTTGGTGTGAGAGCGGTCTCACCATTCTTTTCCAGCTTTCATGTGGTCATGGTCAACTTATGCTGCCATCAAAAACGAAGGTGTGATGCTCTGTACCCCTTATAAATTTAAATCTTAATAGCAAGACTGACTTTGGGGCAGAGTAACTGCTCTCCTGTTTGTTTCCTCATCAGCTCTCCCATGTCCACTTATACCCGATGCACCATGTGATGTTTGCCGCTGCCAACCTTGTGTATAATAAGATAAGTGGTAACGTGATTCTCATCTTTTCCTTCCTAGAAGGAGTGGTGCTGAGGTAACATCTGAACACATCTAGGTGGTGCTTTAAGAAAGCTGACAAATAGCTGTCGGGATGTTTCTCCGATTACTGTCAGATGTCCGGTGGCGGGCGGCTAACCCAAAATGGAGAAGAACAACCTGCTGCCGGCGAAGTACCTCAAGCACAGCAGAACCTCACCCCGTTTCCTTGCCAGCGCAGGCGCAGGTTGTCATCTGCGGTGGCGGAATCATGGGCACCTCCGTGGCATATCACCTCTCCAAGATGGGTTGGAAGGATATAGTCTTACTTGAGCAGGGCAGGTAAGGATTTCTGGTGAGAAAACCCAAGAAACAGGACTTCTATGTGTAGCAGCATCTGCTGTAATGTGTTATTTTTACCTCTTCGCCTGGACTTCGTCCTACGGAATGAGCTTATTCTGAACATTAGCAACGACAGTTACTGCTTCTTTCCAAGTACAGGGCAGACCTGCAAGGTGAAGGCTGTCCCTTGCCTGACTGTGGTGGGTTAGCCTTGGTTGAGCGCCAGACTCCCATACAGCCACTTGCTTTCCCTCCTCGGCAAGACGGGGAGCAAGTAGGTTGAGAAAGCTCATGGACCAAGATAAAGACACAGAGATTGCTTACCAGTTACTGCTGTGAGCAAAACAGACTTGCCTTAGGGAGAATTAATTTCAAATAATTAAGTAGTTACTTTATTTCTTGACGGTTAAAATAAATTCAGGTAGTAAAAAACAAAAACCAGACACTAACACACCACCTTTCCTTTCCCATACTCCACTCCTGCACTGCAGGGTCTTCTCCCCACCCTTGCTCCCCAAGAAGCACAGGGGGTGCACGGTGGGGGTTTGGTCAGTACTGGGGGCCAGTGGGGGTCCTCCATGGGCTGCAGTTCCCCTCAGCAAAACTCTGCCCTGGCCTGGGTTTTCCTTGGGCCGCAGTTCCTTTGGGAGTTATCTGCTCTGGCATAATCGCAGGTAATCATGTAAAACACAACACAGCTGGCAAAGATGGACTGTTTTAAGAGGACTAAAAATCTGTGTAAATCGTCCAGCCCCCGTTGACTGTCTCTAGAAGTAGAAGGCGAGACATATATAAAGTGTTGCACCACTAACAAAGCTCAAAAGAGATTGCAGGAGGTTATTGTGGAGGTTCTAAGCAGACCGCACTAAAACATCACCCTGTAAACTGGTTAAAGGCTCAGATTATCTAGTTTGTCTGTTGCAGGATTTAGTGCCTACCTGTAAAAAGGCCAAGGCCGTTACAGTTTGGCTGAATTCAAGTCTTTGTGTGCGCCTTGGTGAGTTGGGTCTGCAGTCTGTGGTGGAGTACATAGATCCTGTTGAAAGCTGACTCTTGCGGTCCTTACCTGTTTTTCAGATTTCTGTTTCAGAGGTAGATTTGTGGTGTTTTCATTAAGCAATTTGGGGACCTTGGGCACGAGGCAGTGCTAAGACTTTGGGGGTTTGAAGAGGTGTTTATTGCAGCACCTTCTGGCACCTTAAATAGGTGCTGGACTGAGGATATTTGCTGTCTAGCTTAGAGCTTTCTGCCTGATGCTGCCTTGAAGAATAACAAGCTGTGCTTCCTTGACTTCACATGGCTGGGAAGCAGGTAGTATCAGGTTCCTTGTAATCGCAAAGAGAGGAAATCGGGTACTCTCATCTGAGACCTTGTGAGCAGTGTCCTTCTGAGTGAAATTAGCTGCCAGGCTTCATTTGTCAGGAAACATAATTGTTACTAGCCTGGAGTGGGGTACAAACCCCCCGTTACACATCTCCGTTGAGTTAGATGCTGTACAAGCTCAGTCCATGTGCATGCTCAAGGCAAAAAAACGCTATATTAGAAGAAATGTCTTAGGTGAAGCACGGTTCAGTGGGACCATGCTTCAGCTGTTTTGGTTGTGATTGTGTTGGGATGTAGCAAACAGAATGCCTGACTCAGCTGATTCTTACATTGAATTTCTGAGAGAATATGGACACGCTAAGCCAAAAGCGGGCTTGTCAAAGGCTTCCATAGGCATGTGGAAAAATGCAGGATTGCTTTAGCAGCAGGGAAGGTGGCTTGGAAATATTGTGGAAGCAGGTTGCAAGGGAGATGCTTAAGTCTAATTGTCCTCCCCTGTCTATGCTGCGGGGAGTTTTTAATAGATTTCTGTCTCTACAGCAGCCCTTCAGCAATTAGCTACATGGGCAGTGGGTTCAGGGCAGTTTAAAAAGGGACAGTTGTGTGTACCTATCTGTGGCAGTTGCTGCACAGTAAGAGGGACTTTTTCTTACTGTAAACTGCAAAGAGTAAGACTCAAATCCACATTCATTTTTATTTGATGGAAACCACGCTTTGGAGAAAGGAAGAATCGGGCAGGTTGGCTTAACCATAAGGTTGTGGGGTTTTTTTAAGTGCTTTCTTCGAAAAATTTCAGCGTTTAGCACTAGTTAAAGAGAAATGGTTGCGGGATACAATGCGTTTTCCAAAGTGAGCTAAAGGAAGAGCATTCTAGAGGTTGCGTTATCACAGCTTTTGGTCTGATACGTTTCGGGGAGAGGTTGCCGTCTGGTTTGTGCTGTCGGCAGAGCTGCTGGTGCAGCCTGATGGGGGGTGTTTGCCTGTCAGCTGGATGAGGCCACCTTTGCAACTTCTCCTGCAGGTTGGCTGCTGGTACCACTCGCTTCTGTGCGGGCATCGTGAGCACAGCCAGGCACGCGTCCATAGAGCTGAAGATGGCAGACTATTCAAACAAGCTCTACCAGCAGCTGGAACAGGAGACGGGAGTAAACACAGGTACTGAAGGTGTAATCATTGAGTAATCTCTGGGAAACTGAATCAAAGTATCGACGCTGAAATACGAATGTCATTTTACAGCGTCTTAAGAGTCGGTGGTTCCCTGACTGAATCGGATGCAAAGTTACTAATGCGATCAGAAGAGTGGGAAGAAGGGTATCAGATGGGCAAGCGGAAGGCAGACTACCTGCAGAGTGTGACAATTGTTATGTTTTCTGTAACTTGGGCAAACTTAGGTGAATTTTCACAAGGAGACTAGAAAGTGTATTGCAGTGACCGAGCAAATTCACTTCCCAAAAAGAGGAGAAGGTTAACGGAAGAACTAATGAATACGCAAAGCAAGGTATTTTGCTCTAATCTCACCCTGGAAATAACGAGAAAACATGTTGAAATTCTCCCTCTCCCTCCGAAATGCTCAGGCACGTACCTGCTAGGAAGACCTTGGTCACTGTAAGTTTTCTGCTGACAAGGACTTGTCAGACTCAACAGAGACTAATAGCCGTGCCTATAGTTAAAATTAGTATTAGTCTATTGCAGGTCACAAAACATCCGCATATAGTTGCTGAGGTTTTATTCTTCTGAGTAGTTATTAGATCACTTTTTTGCCAGTAACCTCCCTCTCTTTTAATAGGTACCATGTGTGAAGTTTCATTTTTTTTTTTTTTATAAACACGAGTAAACGTAGCAGAAAGAGTTAGAACACAAGTCAAAATTAAATTGCTTTTACGAAAAGGTTTTTAATTAATTAAAAATGCAGTTTTTAATTACTAGCTTAAAGTTAGTTGGGGATCTGGGATTTCCAGGCTCCTGAGCAGTGGAAGCAACGGGTCTGCAATTATATGAAAGCAGTGGGTCTGAGATTAAAAGAAATTCAAGATCCTGTCCAAATCTGACTTGACTTTGGTCATTGTCATAGGGTACACGAAGACAGGCTCTATTTCACTGGCTCAGACTCAGGATCGACTAATCTCTCTGAAACGCATTGCTTCATCGCTGAAGTACGTATAAGCAGGAAATACAACTGATCTGAAGTTTGCACCAGCACTCCTGCAGGACTAATGACGGCCTTTTTCTTATGTTCTGTGACAGTGTAATGGGGATACCTTGTGAAATTATCACCCCAAAGCAAGTGGCACAGCTCCACCCACTGATCAACATCCATGACCTTGTGGGGGCCATGTATGTGCCAGAAGATGCACTCGTGTCATCTGCCAATGTGAGTCTGGCTCTGGCAACCGCTGCCTCGCGGAACGGTATGAGGTTTTTTTATCTATAGAGTGCCCTCCTGCATGATACTGATCTTTCCGTAAAAGAAACTTACGTTCTCCATCTCTCTTGGTATTCTAACTGAGCACTGAAGACCAAAACTTAGTTACTTCTGTAAGGTTCAGATTCTTTAAAATCTATTTTTTCTCAAAAAACAGGCTGATTATTTTTTTTAAACATACTGAATCTTCACAGACCTGCTGTGAGGGATCAAGCACCAGTTTGTTGTGCTTAGTGGTTATATATTTCTCTGACTAAGCACACACTCTTTTATCATAAAAACAATCCTTCATAGGACCTGACTCAAAATTACACATCAAAAGAGTTTTAATTACCTACAAAGGTAAAGGTATTTTAATAAAGACATTTTAATTACCTACAAAGGTGTGACTGAGTCCTTGGGGGATATTTCATTGGGCATATAGGCTTTGGAAATGGGTTTGGAAGTGTAGTAATAAATGCTGTTTTCCCAGCACTTTGACAAATTTGGAGCAGTCTAGAAGTGCGAGAAAGATTAGATATGGTAACAGAGATGAAGCTCATTAAGGATGAAAGTCCATCAGATGGGAGGACACTCCTTAGGAAGATTACCTTTCAGTTTCTTTTAGTCCAGCTTTTTTGTGTACTGTTAATTGATTTTTTTTTTTATTTTTTTTTTTTTCTTCACGAAATGACTGATGTCCCATCAAAGAACCAGTCTGGCCATCTTGAAACTACAGACTTGGTTGCATAAAGGAATTGTAATGGAAAGAATTCCATAGTTGAGTTGGTTTTTTTTTCGTGTTGTTGGTACTGGCGTCTGTTAATCACCCAGATTGTCACATGAGAAAAAGTACTGTAATTCTTCACCATCCCAGCCTTTAAACGGTGTAGAAATTGTATACATGCTGTTTTACAAGTAACAGGGTTTCACATAAGACTTACTGGGTCAAGAATGGAAATTTTGTCTTAAAGAGAAAATAAGCATTTAGGTTGAGTTTGAGGGTTTAATGTTAGCAGCCTGACAGATAAGGAAGACGGCTTGTGGTAATACTGACTTTCTTCTGTCCTCTTCAGGCGTCCAGATTCATGAACGGACGAGTGTCAGTCATGTCTCGATCCAGAAGGGTCGTGTGACTGGAGTTGAGACCGACAGAGGACAGATTCAATGCCAATACTTTGTCAACTGTGCTGGCCAGGTTGAATTATTAAAATTTTTCTTTCTTTTTTTCCTTTGGTTAAGAACACGTGCGCTTTCCTCAGGGTTTTTTTTTTTTTGCTTGTTTTCCCTTTTTATTGTTTTACGTTTGTGCTCTTGCATGGCTTACTGGAGTAGATCAAAGTCATGTTATTCAGCTGCTTAGACCAGCAGGGATGTGAAGGAGGAAAGCGGTGCTTGCTGTTTGCTTGGCACCGAAGACTGGACGTCACCCTGCTGAGGAGCACCCTGCAGCTCGTTGGTGCAGCTCTGCCCGTGGTCTCTGTCCTGGGGGGTGCGCCCTTCTGACAGGGTGAATTTGGCTTTGGCTCTTAGTGAGACAGTTAAGCCTTTCTTTATCCTTTCCCTCTCTCTCACGCACACTGGAAGTTCCTTTTCTTTTTGGTTATTTTTCTTAGTGTTGTGTCTTCTCTGGTCTGAAAATACATCTGCCAATTGCTGTTTCTCAGCTTGCGCTGGCTGTCTTGTTAGTGTGGACTCAGCAATACGGGCACCTAAATCCTGACTATTCTGCATCTAGAGGCTAGTGTTGACTTTGGTGTACAGATCTTAATTTGCTTTTGTATTTTGAGTTGATACTTCTTAGTCTTGAGTCAGGGCCCCCCTTTTCTATATCTTATGTGAGGAACACAAAAACAATTTTTGTCCTGAACAGCTCAACTTCTATGAAAAGATTGAAAAAAAAAAAAAGAAGTGTATGTTTAAGGTCTCGGGGGACTGAACCAAATCTTACTTGGTCTTTGATGAAAGCAAACCCACAGAGAGGACCTGTGCTTTTGTCCTGACTATTTTTATTGGAGATAGATAGGGGGTTTTTATTTATTTTGCATTCTGACATGCCCTTTTTTATTTCAGTGGGCCTATGAGCTGGGCCACTCTGGGGAGGAACCAGTCAATATCCCACTCCATGCCTGTGAACACTTCTACCTCCTGACACATCCTTTGAAGGAACCTCTGGCAAGCAACTTACCAAGTAAGGATTCTTCAGCTCTACCTCGCTTTTCCTGGTAAATTATATCAGCCTTTCCAAGGCGACGTGTAGTTTATGATAAAGGCCAACTACGGGCTGTCAGTTCTCAGCTCATTTGGGATTGGGAAGTTCATTCTAGCTGAGTTGCTCTGAATATCCTCTTTCAGGGGTAGAATCTCTTTGCTTTCGCTGCACAAATTGATTTTCAGAGTTGTTTATCTTAGTAGGAGAATGACCTTGACTAGTAGGTGTGTCTGAGACTTGGATTGTTGCATTTGTGAGCTGGAGAGGGTGCTAGCCTTGGCACTATGTTTTCCTTGCAGGCTGCTGTCCCCAAATGGCCCATCTATTCCTTTCCTCCAACTGAAGCTAAGGCTTAACAATGGCATTTACATGTCTATGAGCTGTAGGGGCAACCAAACACTTGAGGTAATTGCTCCTCCCCCGTGTTCTGGCTTCTGGATCTCTTAAAAAAAAAAAAAAAAAAAAAAAAAAAAGTCCTTGCATTTGAAAACTGTGGTTGGGAAGTAGAAAGCTTTGCTTATTTACTCTTAAGTCTTTAGCAACAGTTTTTGCTTCTAGAGAGTAATGTATAGAGTCTCCAGGGAATTTGGCTCTGATCAGAGTCCCCAAGTGCTTCACTTTTACTTGACTGAGTAATTAAAAAAAAAATGTGTGTGGGGTGTGTGTGTGTGTGTATATATATATATATTCACACACACGTGTGTGTATATATATATATTCACAGCTTTTCTGTACGTGGAAAAAAGTGCTATGGAACGTGTGAGGTGGAGTATCATAAATGCTTCAAGCTGACTCTACCACTGGAAGACGCAATCCAGACCTGGCTGCTTGTCCTCACCCCAGTGCTGCCCACCTTCTTTGTGCTGGTGGCCTGGAGCTAACTGGATCAGTGCCGCATCCCCATTAAAATCAACTGTTCTTGATATAGGAAGAAAAAGAGGGGGAAGGGCAGGAGATCTCATGGTGGAAGGTCTGATCTCGGGTACAGTTCCAGTGGAACTAAGTGCCGAAAGGGATCTGACTCCCTCATGTGTCCTCCAACTCCTGGTAACACTCTCCTGCTGGCTTGGGTGCTCTGCAGTTTGGTTTACTGCACTGCCCAAAAGTTAACGTGTGTGGTTGTGGTGGGAGTTAATGCTGGTTTAGTAACCTAAACTGGCTCACCAAGGCGTCACGTGAGAACCACGTGTGAAAGTGTGGGGCTGGGGGACCGAGACTGTCCCCTCTCATGTCAGGGGGCCGCTAGCTTGGCCCAGCCCATCACCAGACCCTGTCGTTGGTGTTTGTGGAACAACAGCCTGACACAGCGACCCTTTCTCTCAATTCCCTTCCCACCTCTTTTCTTTCCTTTGCAGCTATTGTAGACCCAGATGGCAGGATCTACATACGCAACTGGCAAGGTGGCATCCTCTCGGGAGGCTTTGAGAAAAACCCCAAACCTCTCTTCACGGAGGGACGGAACCAGCTGGAGATTCAGAACCTTCAAGAAGACTGGGATCATTTTGGTATGTTGAGGAGGAGGAAAGATTCCCACAGCAATGAACTGCACGGCTTCAGCAGAAGCCCGAGTTAGCAGCAGTGCAGGCTGTTGTTGACTGTCTAGCTTTTACCTGAAAGGCGTGGGAAAGATGAACGTTCTCTCAAATTAATTCAGAAATTCATTTGTCAGTAATTTGTGTAAAAACCCCTTTACCAAGGACTACATTGATACCTGTGTAGCGTTTAAGAACACCCGCTATCCCTCAGCATATATTAATTTCCTCTGCAGGGAGATACTACATAAACTTTCTAAGCCTGTTCTTCCATTTCATTTGGGATTTGAATGTCAGTGCCACATGCTGCTCCTCCTGTGACGCTGTGGATGGGCACTGTTGACCTGCCACGTACCCGTGGTATTTTGTTTCTGCGGCTCTCTTCAGCAATGACTGCCAAGTGCATTTCCATCGGGGGCAGTTGCTGTGCGGACAGAACTTAGTATTGTTGCTTCCCAGACTTCATCCCATCATTGACAGTATTCCAAACATTCTGTCTTTCTCTTCCTGTTTTACTTGATTCTATTTTTATATTCTGTATACAGGTTTACATAGAGGGCTCTTTCTGTAGGAAAGAACATGGCATAGTCTATGAGTTCCTTCCTTTTTTTTTTTCTTCCCTCTTTTGTGCCTAGGGAGTTTGTGTGTGGTGCCCTCGCATCTTCAAATTTGCCTTTTTTTCAGGGATTCAGCTTTCCCTTGTGACAGAGGTCTTTGCGCCCCTCGTGAATGCGCATGCCTCTGCGTGTGACTGTAGGCACGGATGGGCTTTCACTGATTTCTTTCTGCAGTGGTAGTATGTTCTTCCAGTTACTCCCCGGGTTAAATTGATTAATTCTGCTTTCATTTCTGTGAGATACTGTATTGATACCATAAAAGTTGAAACTCCAGGGGGTGGAGCCGGGATGGCGTGCAGTTTTGTGCTGGCATATGCTGAAGGTTTTTAGATCTGTAGATGCCTACAGACTTGCTCGGAGATATTAGCTTCACTAATGAGTTGCTCAGGCTCTGCACCCGCTTCCTTTTTTGTGTTCAAGGTACTGCTGAAATGAAAAAGCACTGCTTGCTGGCACCCACGAATTGCCCAAGTTTCGGAAGCAACTGCATGCACTGTCTCAGCATTACCCTTTTATCAGTTCAAATGTACCGAACAGTTGGGCAGAGTCAGAGCTTACTCAGCCAATATTTGATCCTTTTCTAGGGCTGCAGTTCCTCTGGTTTGAGCTCTTCCATTACGGCTTTGATCTCTTTGGTTGGAACGCCTTTTGATTTTAAAATAGCCTGTACAGTTGCTTAAATGTTGGGCTGGATACGAGAACAAATCTAACACTGATCCCTCTTTTTATCAATAAGAAAAAAAAGTCTGTAATTACAGGCTGTCACTCTGGAATTCAAATGCATGAGAGGGGGAAGGAAAGGAGCAGGTCAGAAAGACTGTTTCTGTTGGTAACTTCTCAGGTAATGTGAAATCTGATTATTTCACTGCTTGCATGTAAAGCTGAGGAGTGTTATTAGTGCTGAATCTTGAGGGTTTTTATCTGGAGTGCAATGCAGAGGTAACTTCTGGACAAGGAAAACAAAATAGATAGCTTATCCCTTTATTAACGCTCTCAAATGTTGGACTGTGAAGAATTGCCGAAGGACCTTTCCAGCGTGACTGGGCAATGAAGTAGCAAGGAAATTCAATGAGGATAAATGTGAAGTGACGCAAGTGCAGGGGGGTGTGGGGGGATGATCTTATTTTCACCATACAAAATGGTGGGCTTTGAACTGACCTTGGGGTTGTATTAGTTCTGTGAAGACATCAGCTCAGTAGCAGTCAAAGCAAAAGACAAGTTAGGAATTATTAGGAAAGGAGCAGAAAATACAATTATTACGCGACACTAAATCCTCGGTTTGCCAGATAGTAGGTGTTGTTCTAGGCTGCCTGGCTCCAGAGGGTATCGTGTGACTGGAGAAGGCCTGGTAAAGGAGCAGCAAGAGGCTGATCAAAGCTTGGAACAGTTTCCAAGCAAGGAATGTCTGAGTGGGCTGGGAAAAAGAGGTGACCGAAGGGAAATAAACAGAGGTCTATGAAATCTTGAATGAGATGGACAAGGATAGGTGGGGATCTCCTGTTCACTGCCTCTTCTATTATGCCAACTGGGAGGCATCAAAAAAAGTTAATTGAGGGTGAATTTCAAAACGAAAGGAGCTGATTCCTCATGCAACAAATACTAAGTATGTGGAATTCTTTGTCAGCGTCTGTAGGATGTTTTCATGAGTTTCGGGAAGACTGGTCAAGTACTTAGAAGAGAGATTGATTTAGGGGTTACTAAATCAGGAAAACATATCAGATTTTTTTAGGAAATCTGCTAAGTGGAGGCTGGCAGATTGCATGGGACAAGCATCATGTAGATTTGCCTGTTCTTATTCCTCACCAAGTATCTGATGTCTGTTCCTGTTGTTTTCCCTAACAAAACTGAACACGCTCTTGCACTGTTGAAAACACAGCACTGGGCTCTCGGTCTGGATCAGTATGGCTGCTTTTATGGTATGCTGTGTGATCCATTTCGAGTAGTTTGATTCCAGCAGGTAAACCGGTTTATCCTGCGACTGTATCGAAACGCGGAAACAGCTTGCATCTTTTCAGATAACAGCATGCTTCTGTCGTGCTGTCCAGTTTGAAGGCAAAGTAGCTGAAACCCGTCGAGACTGAAGGCTGTGACTTTTTGTCTTTCTTTTTTTGTTCCCTTTGTCTTGGGTCCTAGAGCCGCTTCTCAGTGCCCTTCTGCGCAGGATGCCGGATTTGGAGGCTCTGCAGATCATGCAGTTGGTGAATTGCCCGGAGTCCTTCACGCCAGATATGCGGTGCATCATGGGAGAGTCACCCACCGTGCGGGGCTACTTTGTTCTGGCTGGCATGAACTCAGCTGGTATCTCATATGGTGGGGGAGCAGGCAAGTAAGTGGTTTATCAGTGTTACGTGTGTAAGTAAGGTTTTAACCAAGGAAAGAGACAGTGCTCAGGTGATTCTTCTGTGTAGAATATGTTCTGGACAGTATTTATCACCTCTGCTCTGACAAAGACTCCTCTTCCCTTCCCAACTTGAGTGAAGGAGAGGAGCAGTTGCTGTGCTCTGAGTATGTTCTCCTGTATGTATTCCAAATCTGTGTTGGGCTCTCCTCCTGTCCTGCACACCTCTCCTCAGGCATCACATCTCAGTGATCAGCAGCCTGCTGGGAATCAAGTAAGCTTCCTTTGAGTTAACTGGTCTGATTTTTATATCTACCAGGAAGAGATAAAAGCTTAGCAAAGCATATATTCCCTTGTCTTGTGTACTCCATGATCCCCTTTAATTCATTATGTGATTGAAGTCCTTAGATCGTTCAAGTTGACACAGCAGGGAATTTCTCTGAAAGCAGAGAGAATCTGATGCAGACGAAGCACTGCGTATGTGATGCCAGTGCTGCCAGTACTGGTAAAGACTGCTCACTGACTCATCCCAGTGAGCTTGGGATGGAATCGTTTCCCAGTAAAATCCAGTTCCTGTGTTAATGCAAATACTTTGACAGGCATATAAGTGCGATCCCAGCAGCTAAGCTGCTTGCAGAATGATCGTCACTCCCTCTGATTGCCGTTTGGTTTTGGCAACCCAGCATCCCTTCTGCCATACAGTCTTCTTAACAAGCTGCTCATTTTTCATGGCAGGTGTTAGTGTCTGCATTTGTCTCCACTAGTTGCTGTCCGTTGTCTAATTAACTCACCAGGGAAGCAACTCATGATTTTTTTTTCCTTTGTCATGTAAGATAGAGAGAATCCTTGCAGAGAGGTTCTCTAAGAATCAAAATAATTTCTGAAGGTGAAAGCACTGTTTGTCCATTTGTTGCTACAGCCTCAAGATAAGCAGCTTAGCTTGCTAATGTAACTGGTAATGATCAGTCTCAAACCCCTTCGTTTTTCTGTTTACTGACTGTGAACAGATCCTTCTGCTCTGCTTTGGTCTGAGCTGCCTTTGTCCTTTAGCTCTGGAGCATGCCTTCCTCCTTCACTGCTAGAAGTGTAGCTAAACATAACTTGGCTGGCACCTCGTGCTGAAATGAATGCTGTCACTGATGGTTTGTGGCTGAGCCGACACCAGGTACTGAACGATGACAACGCAGTCAGCCTCCTAACTCCAACCTAAACATACTCGGCTCCTCCTCCTCTAGCGTAGCCCAAGGACTTGACGCAGTGTCAGCCAGGCTACCTCTCCAAGCTCTGGCTTTGTTTATGTGCCCTTAACTTCCTGCTGCCCTGTATGTTTCATCCTAGTGGGAAATTAATGATTTGGAAATCCGGTGGATGGGTTTTATAAAGAGAAACCTTCCAGATTCTTTAGAACACCGTGTTAGTTGTCTTCTCTCTCCCTGCTGCAAGAAGTTCTCCTCTCCAAATTGCCTTGCTTCTGACTTCAAAGCTAGGCTCTTTCCCTTAAGACGTTGGCTGATATCTCAAATCTTTCTTTCCTCATTCCATCAGGTACCTGGCAGAGTGGATGGTAAATGGGTATCCCTCAGAAAATGTCTGGCCTCTGGATTTGAAACGTTTTGGTACCCTTCAGAGCAGTCGCACTTTCCTCCGTCACCGTGTGATGGAAGTAATGCGTAAGTGAGATCTCTGCGTTCAGTGCTGGCCAGGATGTCCCACATTTTCCTCTTTGCTGCACTGTGGCTCCTCTCTCATCACTCTGAGAACCATTTTCCTCCCTCCTGGCCTCCTTTGTGGCAATACAGGCTCCTGCCAGGAGAAAGGAAAGAATGGGTTTGGTTTTTTTTCTTCTGAACTTTTCTTAAAGAAATGCTGTTGGTACCGTGCTCTCTCCTATTTCTGTGCTACGCCTCTGGTATGGGGAAATTTGTGCATATGTTTGTAGGACGCCAGCCTAATAAAACAATGCCAAGGTCTTAACTGGGAATATTACGCTGTCTCAAATGTTGTTACTCTTTGCACATCGTTACAGTGTGGAAATACCATCAATTCCATCTTAGGAGTATGTGATCCAGTTATACTTGCATCATTCAGGAAGTCTTCCTAGACATATTCTGCTTTCTCCTGTCAGAATTTGCAATAAATACCTTGCAGAATAGACTTGAGATGTCATAGTTCCTGTCTAAAGCCATACTTCATTTCCTGCTATTGTTTGATTATCTGTCCTGAGATAATGAGGACGACTTCTTTTCAAGTTTCAAATAAAAGTGTGAAGTGTACAAGTTGCAAAACAGGAACGATTACTTGAATACCAAGTCTAAACTGAAAACATGTGTTTGGCTGAAAGCAGAAGAGTTGGGTAAACCTCTTAGCCCTGCTGTATCCAGGAAATAAAAACCTTATGCTTTGACTTCCTCCCAGCAAAATCACTATGCTCTTGGCAGTATCCAGCAGTTGCTTTTCAATACAAATCTCAATTCTGATAGCTACAGAATCACTCTTAGTTTCTACAAGATAAGTACTGTATTCAGTTTCTGCGGTGTTAGGTTCCCATTCTAATCTATTTTCCCTCTACCCACTCTTTCAGGAGTACCAATACCAGATAATGCCAATTAAAATCATTAAATCATTAGCTCTGAGGCAAAACCGATCAAAGTGTTCAGTAAGAAATATTCAGCTCATCTTCAGTTTTAAGCGTTTATGACCTACGTAGAAACTTCACATTTATAAAGAAATATTCAAGCATCCTTTGAGTTATTACTCCCCGCTGGTAACCAGGGAGGGTGCTAAACACTTATTAGGGTAACTTGTTTTCTAAGTAAGAATATTCTGTATTGGCTGAAAAGGTGTAGGAGCCATTTGGAAAAGCTGCAATAATTAGAAAAGGCTGAACTGACAATATTTAAAAGGTAAATTGGATGATCCTCATAGCTGTGGGCTGCCTACCCCAGCATTACTATTGTCAAAATGATAAGTGGCTGATACAGTGCACTGTCAGGGAAGAATCATACGTAATTAATGCTAGTCAACATGACTTCCTGAAAAATAGAGAGGTGTTTGTTATCTTGACGGTATTGTCATGAGACCATACGTATCTATAAATATAGCCGTTCTGTGCAAATATTGTTACGCTGCTTTTGAATAGCTATAAACGGATCAAAATAGATTTGTTGATTTTCAAAAACAGAAAAGGAAGGTCAGAACTGTTTTGAGGGAATTTCATTAATCGTTCAGGTATTAGTAAGTGTGTTTATTGATGATCTGGAAGAAAATTTTAGGTAATCACTTTGCCTAATGGCGCATCTTTGTGGCTGTTGCAGCCCTCATGTGTGATCTGAAAGTTCCCCGCTGGGATTTCCAGACCGGCAGACAGCTGCGAACTTCACCACTGTACGACCGTCTGGATGCCCAGGGAGCGAGGTGGATGGAGAAGCATGGATTTGAGAGAGTCAAGTATTTTGTCCCACCTGGGAAAGGTGAGATCGTATTTTCCTCTGCCTACTGCATCCCTATTGGTCTGTGTAAGATCTTAGTTCATGAATTTTTATGTTTATGATTTGTCCTTTTGATTCTTCTTTACATTAGATCTGCTGGATTTGGATCAGAGCAAGACCTTTTACAAACCCGACTGGTTTGATATCGTGGGTTCCGAAGTCAAGTGCTGTAAGGAAGCAGTTTGTGTCATCGACATGTCGTCTTTTACCAAGTTTGAAATAAGCGTAAGTAGCTGGGAAGTGACAAAGCATCAGCCTGGTAAAGGTGGCCTTTAGTTTCTTATTGACTGCTTTTGCAAAATTCTGTCTGAGTGGAGATAGAGGAAGTCAAGCTGTGTGACCAAATTCAGGTTGTACCACGATATCTAGCATAGATTGCTTTTTTTCTATGGAAGGCCCAGTTTAGAGAAATACCAGCTTAGTCTGTAAATAGAATTTGACCTCCGGCACTATGTCACCATTGTATCCTGTTACGCTTGAGACATCAGTGTCACCATCACTACGAATTGAAGGAATTTGGGCCAGGACGTTGACGGGATCTTCAGCTGCCCCAGTGGATTTGTGTTGCTCAGATAGCTTGTCTGACGTTCTCTCCCTTTCCATTCCCGTAGTCCACAGGAGACCAGGCCCTGGAGAGTCTGCAGTATCTCTTCTCAAATGACCTGGATGTGCCAGTTGGGCACGTTGTGCATACGGGCATGCTTAATGAGAAAGGAGGTTATGAGAATGACTGCAGCATAGCACGGCTGAGCAAACGCAGGTAGGTGTGCAGACAGCGTCTTTATCCATCACCCTTCGGGTGTCACAGCCTTTCAGAACCTCTTAATGAAGATCATAAACTTTTTTCAACCACTGTAAACTAAAAAGAAAAGTTGTGGTTCTCCGCTTATATTCCTAAATCAGTAACCCAAACAAAAGGGAGCTCCTGAATTCATGAATGTTGGGGAAAATACGCCTTTTTCTGGGACTGCAGATGAACACAAAATGTTAGGCCTTCAGATGTTAAATTTCTCAATTGAAATACAAATTGTTTTTAGCAGTCATTAGAGTTTATTAATTTAGGTAATCATTTAAAGTACAAACCAAATGGTTCCTCATTGGCTCCTGACCAATCTCCTCACTGGTATTGCATGCTGAAAATACTAGTTTGTGATTATTTCAGCGTTCAGTGCAGTGTGGGTGCTCTAATTCTCAGCTCTGCAGTCCCTCATCATTCTTTTTTGTGCTCTCTGGTGCAAGCTGACATGATCACAGGATCTCGTCTTCAGACTCAACAGTTTGGTCTCTCTTTTGCTTTTAATAAATAAACTTTCTCATTTTTAAAAACTTCTTCATGGGCATGTGTCAGCTGAATGTTGGTTTTATTTCTCTGGACTGTTTTCTATGTGTGCTTTCATTGTACTGGTGTGAAAGCATTCTTTGCTGCTCTTTCAGTTAGAAACAGCTTTTCTTTCTCTTCCTCTTCTGTCTGCGTTCCTGTATTGCTGGAAAGTATTGTCCTTCTCTGTGTGAAACCAGTAGCTTTCCTCCTTGCCTAGTCGTTTCTGCAGATGTTATCTCTGTCAATAATGTACTTCAACTCACGCTTTGGATGAAAGAGACTTAGACGACAAGTAGCTCATTTTCACATGTCAAGTGGAGTTCTGTTTTTGGAAACTGTTAATAATAACCACCATTGTGTGTGAAAAGCCTTTTGCTGAAACAAGAAATGGCTGTGTGAAGCGAGCGCTCTTCTGACTGTCGGAGCAGACAGAATCACTGGTGGTGAAGGGCTGCACATACCTTCTGCAGAATGATTGTGACTTATGAGATATCTGTGAACTTTCTGTAGAACTGCCCGTGTTCCGCTTCCAGTCACTCCTTGTCACCAGCCTACTGCTAATGCCTGAAGACTGGGGTTTCTTGTCCTGACAGATGGCGATGGCATTGATCCAGAGAGTTTAGCTGTGGTTTTCCCAAACCAGCTTGTTTTGGTCTCCCGTTAGCTTGGAAGCTGCTGAATGGCTCCAGTAGTTCGTGGACAAAGAATGAACCGAATCATCTTCTGGCTCTCCGTTCATTGTTTCTTGGGTTCAATTTGTCTGTTCCAGCTTCTTCATGATTTCCCCTACTGACCAACAAGTCCATTGCTGGGCCTGGCTGAAGAACCGCTTGCCCGATGACAGCAACCTGACCATGGAAGACGTGACCTGGAAGTACACGGGTAAGAAATCACTGAAAGCAGAGCTCCTTATTCAGCCTGGAATCCCAAATAGTGTCTTGTGCTGCATGCCAGTTGTTTAAGATGTCTAGAGCGGTGGCTGGGTCTCCTTTCCAAACAGTTGGATGAAACCAGCAATTCAGAGACTTCGTTTTAGCAAGCCATGAGCTGGCAGACAGCTTTCCTTGCCTGTGGACTGTCAGGAGAGAGAGTTTAAAGACTCTTTTCTCCATTCTTAAATGTAAATGTACCTGTTAGTTCAATAAACACTAAGACTTCAGAAATTGGGGCATATGCAAGTTAAACACCAGGCAAGACCTCTCCAGTCTCATCCTAATATTGTTCTCTTCCCCTCTTCAGCTCTCAATCTGATCGGCCCTCGTGCTGTGGATGTCTTGTCAGAGTTGTCTTACGCCCCGATAACTCCAGAACACTTTCCCTCTCTCTTTTGCAAGGTGAGTGACCGTACTTCCTTCCTCCTCGCCCTGCTAGGTTTTTTGAAGCGTGTGTGGAAGCAGGGGAAGGATGATGTTTTGGGTAGTTGGAGGGAAGTTAGATGTACATAAAGATTTACTGAGCAGTTACTGAGCTAGGTTGGTAATGTACCCAACTAGGCTCGCTCTGTTAACTACTTCTCTTGGGCCTCTGCCTGCTAAATATATAGGCAAATATACAGATTTCTTTTCAATATTCCACTTGCTGTAGGCTCGGTGCCATTTGATATCTTGGCATATTTCATACAACCGGTTGTGAAGCTGTCAGTCAGAGGGGGGCTGGGATCGGTGTCTCAGGAGTCATTGTCTCCTGTCATGTTAAAAGGCTGAGCAGATAGCTGCCATTCAACCTCTGGTTTGTATCTAGAACACAAACCTTTCCTGACCTAGTTCCAAGGCTTACTGCCAAGCATCACGAAGCGATCAAGAAGGCTGGATAATGTGGTATCACTATTTGAATTTTTAAATTTAAGCTCCTCACAAGTATGTGCCGGTGGTGAACTGCAGCGAGGAAGGGGAGAGGGCTGGCCAGGGTGGTTTGCGGTATGCGTTGCGCTCCCTCCGGATCTCTGTGCTGTGTTCCAGTTTGGATGATTTCACCCCCTCTGATTCTGCAGGAGATGAGTGTGGGCTACGCTAATGGCATCCGTGTGATGAGCATCACTCACACAGGGGAACCTGGATTCATGCTTTATATCCCCATAGAGGTAAGAGTACACTGGAGCCTTAGCTAATTAAAGCGGTTGCTTGCATGCATAATCAGAAGCACTTTCCGAGTTGACTCAGGGCAATGCTGTGTCTGGTCTGTACCATGTAAAAGCTGCCTGCAGGCACCAGGGGGAGTTTCCCTGCTTTGTATCTCATTCTAGTCGGGCAGACCTCTTGTGCTCCGGAGGCAGGGCCCAGGAACGTCCCTGGTGGTGGGTCAGGTGCTGTTGCTCTCCCCTGGTGCTTGTCGGCAGCTTTGTGTTGCCCCCTTCCTTTGCAGTACGCCCTTCACGTGTACAACGAGGTGATGAACATGGGACAGAAGTACGGGATTCGGAACGCCGGTTATTACGCGCTCCGCAGCCTGCGCATCGAGAAGTTCTTTGCCTTCTGGGGGCAAGATCTGGATGCCTTTACCACTCCTATGGAGTGTGGACGCGAGTTCCAGGTCAAGCTGGAAAAGGTACAGTGGAAAACCGAAATCACCTCCTGTAGTGGGGTCTGCTGTTGCAGCAGGGGTGGGTGGGAGAGCAGTACTGAAGGGAAAGGACTGCATCCAAGTGGCATCCAAGGGCTGCCACTTTGCCATCCAAGTGGGTAGATATATTGGGTTTTTGACGGAACTGTGTGCAGTTTGGATTGCAGTTCCGAAACGTTCACGTTTCTCCCAGCTGTTTTCCCAGTCTGATGAAGCAAAAGCCAGCCTGTGCACCAGGTGGCATTTAATGAAGTTAAATATGAGGATAGGTGCCAAGAACAGGTGTTCTCTGTTTTTACTAAAACAGGGCAGTCCTCTATTTTTATTAAAGCATAAAAGTGCATAAGAGTTAATTCTGCTTGTTGTGGTGGCAGGTGCCATCCATCTCTGTCACTTGCTTGTTGCCTTTTTTCTTGCATCTTTGCAGGAGCCAAAACAAATGCTTGTATGAAATAATTTAGAGAAGGGGATGTAGTGATTAGGAACACAAATTTTGTATGCTGTTACAGTTTCCCTCTGGTTTATAAAACATGATAGACTTCCTGAACCAGAAAAATGACAAAAAGTAGAATGATGACGTGTTTTCATTACAGTGAAAATTAGAATGGATTTTTTAAAAGCCCGCTTCACAAATATTTTTCTGTCTTTTGATGTCTGAGACAAGAAACATGACAGGAAAGCTTCTGTCTGAGCTGGGCTTCTTGCCTATAGAAGGAGCCTGTCTTGGGCATGAGTTGCAAGCTCAAATTCACCTTGTGTCGGTAAGCTTGTCTGCTGAAACTCAGCAGCTGCTGCAGTTCACGTTCCCTTCGTCAGCTGATACTTTCTTTTTCTCCCCAGGGAATGCAGTTTGTTGGCCAGGAAGCGCTGTTGGAACAGAAGCAGAACGGTGTGTACAAGCGCTTTACCATGTTCATTCTGGAGGACCATGACACAGATACGGACCTCTGGCCCTGGTGGGGGGAGCCCATTTTCCGCAACGGCCGCTACGTGGGCAAGACCACCAGCAGTGCCTACAGCTACAGCCTGGAGCGTCACGTCTGCCTCGGCTTTGTGCACCACTTCGACGAGAAGACAGGGGAAGAGCTGGTGGTGACGACTGACTTCATCAACCAGGGCGAGTACGAGATCGGCATTGCTGGGCAGCGCTTCCAGGCCAAAGCCAAGCTCTACCCCTTCAGCTCCCTCTTCACGCACCGTCGCCGCAAGGATGAGGTGGAACTGAGTGGCTACCAGAGGGAGTAGCGCTGACTAGGCCTCACCCGCTCCTTTTCCCAAGCTGGAGTCTTCTCCCACCATCTTCCAATCCTTTCTTCTCACCCCGTATATTTCTTTCTTTCCTTTTCTTGTCTTGCAACTTTTAAACTTTTTCCAGTGTGTTACATTTTGTATATTTTAAAACTTTAATTTTCAAGCGTTCCCCCATCCTGTCTGTCTCCCTCCTTCAACCCCTTTGCTTGCCAGGCTCCCCCGTGCCCCAGTGGATGAAGCGCGGTGCTGAGCGTGCATCCAGAAGTCGGTGGGAAGCCTGCGTAGGAGCGAACCCCACCATGGCGAGGGGAAGGGTTTGGGTGAAGCCCTGAGGACTTACACCCTTCCTCTCCAGCGTAAGGCGTGGGACAGCAGGGATTTGCTGCCTGTGGTTCAGACGAAGGCTGTGACTTCACCCCGCTCTTTTCATACCACATTGTAGAGGGATTGATGCGCCAATGCCCGCAGCAATAGAGCCATCAGCTACCTCACCGGCACGAGACATAGCCTTGTGTGAGCAGCACCGAGAGACGGGTTTTGATATAGTCCAGCCTGTCACTGCCCCTGTTTGCCCACTATTTTTCTCCCTAACATGAGTCAAGTAGATTTAATCGTCAGATCATTGAGATGACAGTAGCGCTGGTAAGTTTGGTGTTGTTGGGATTGGATTTTTTGCGTGGGGTCACTGAAACTAAAAGGCCTTCTATAAATGTAATTGAAGATGAACATGTGTGTTTCACTTCTGTAAAGGAATGGGATTTGGTGGGGTTTTTTATCAGCAAAAATACTGGTTTCTAACAAGGACAGGTGTTAATGTTTAATGTTAATAGCAGCGTTGAAATGCTGCTGCTGTTTCAGCTGCACAGTGTACAGTCTCTTTGGGGATTTTCTTTCACTTTCCTTTGTTCATGTGACTTGGTGAAGGTGGTCTGGCAAGGTTCATGTAAAACTTGTGGTGGTTTGGGGAACTCGAGCAGCAGGAGGGGACAACATCTTGTGTTTTTAGCTGCCTGTGGTTATTTTGAAATTAGAGGAAAAGACCCAGCATTTGTCTCACCTGTGGTGCTGGCGGTATTGCAAGAAACACTGGGTTTTCTTCTGGCGGAGAGAGAGAGCGCATCTCACAGGTCCTGCCAGACTTGAGAAGTTGTCTTGTGTTTTCCTCCTCAAATCTGTTGCACTTCTTACTTCGCTCTCTTGGTAGTACCTCAGCTGAAGGAACTGGCTAGAGAGAGTGTAGGGATTGTGGCAACGGGATTGTAATTTGCTTTCCTTCAGCAAATCTCTTTGCCATCGTGCTCCTCACGCAAACACTTCAAACAGTGCAGCTGGGATTCGCCCCTTCTTCATGTGGCAAAATACACCTATCCGGACAGTGGTGGTAAATGGTAAAGAAGGGGGGGGATGCTGAATTGCACGCATTTTTATCTTCTTTTTCTTCTTCCCATTGTGAGCACAATCAAAAGCAAAGATTCTCTTTTATTTACTTGGAAAACATCTGTGAAACGTTTTCCATGCCTCTGCCACCTGCATACTCGTTATGGTCTTTCTGCTCCAGCATCTTTCTGGAGTTCAGGCACAACCTTGCACTGATGCCTGTCAGCCACGATGAACACTTTCTCTGTGATCTAGAACACTTTTTTGGGCACTTTCTTTTCCAGTTAAATGGCGAGCATCAGTAGTGTAAATATGAGCTCATAACCTTGCCTGGGTCTTGTCTGAAGTTTGCTTTCTGCTATTTTAGTTGCTTCAGGTCACACCTTCAGTCGAGTCTGTGGTCTGCCAGTTCATGATCCATGTGTTCTCAGCACGCAAAAGGAGTCGGATGGCCCTGAGGCAGCAAAGGTGAAAGTCCAAAACCTTTACACCTTAAAACAGGTTGTCAGAGCAAGATATAGAAGCTGCGAAACCTAAGAGAGTCAGGAAAGGGTGTAAGAGAAGTAAGGATTTGAGCGTGCGGTGTAGTAGGTTGCACGTTGATGTCACTTCTTTGAGCATGCTCTTCTTTCTGAACGGTGAATTCCGTTGCAGTGTGTCACCTCTTCAAGGATTTCAATCTTTCTTTCAAATTGACATGCAGAAATTCCCCAGTCTCTGAAATGCAGTGGCCATAGTAGGGACAGCTTTTTGGGATCTCACAGCTGAGAGTACCCTCCGTGGCTGTTGAAGGCGGAGATTGTAATTTATTCCAAGTTCCTCTCTTATTGCTCTCCGAATTAAAACTTAGCCTGGTGTATGAGGATTAATTGCTTAAATGAAAGGTTCATAAGGCATCTAATAGCAGTTTAAAATCCAATCACTTCTTGCGTGTCTTTCCCGTGTAGAGGGATGCTGCGATCCCACTATTCCCATGCTGGATGTGCGTGCCAAGGAGGACCTTGGTCCCTCTGTTGGTTTTATGGGGTGTTGCTGTGCCTTCCTTGTCCAGGGAGACAGACGTTCAACCAAAGAGTTTTGTATGTGGTACTTGGGATGTGTCTTAGAGCAGCCCTTCTGATTAGGGTTTATTGACTGTTTGTTGTCACTGGTGATGCAAGGTACTTCAGGAGAAAACAAAGTCCACAGCTGAGGTGAGCTAAAGTACTTAACACAATTTCTGAAGAGAGGTTTTTATCTCAAACCATTCAGTTTGTTCTCTGCAGAGTTAGAACTAGTTAAGACCACCCTAGAAAGTTAGCTGCATGCTGTCCTTGACAAACCACTCGTTCCTGAAGTAGCATTTAAGTTGCAGCCAGATTATATTCCTCCGCCTGATCATTTTTTCTTTTCCCTAATTTGTAGGAGCCTGTTAGTTCTGCAGACAACTTTTGGTACGAGTGTCTCTTCCCACAGCAGTTCTGACAGTAAAACTGTGTTTTATGAGCCACTCTTGTCATTATGTCTGCTTAGTTATGTCTAGGTCTATTGACTTTTCAGTACCAAAAACAGAGAGTGAAAATAATTTCCCATCACGTCGATAGACATAGCAACGCGTTCTGTGATGTTATGTTTGCTGGTTGAGACTTAGAGATAGGTGGCTTGATAATTGTCAGTCTTGCAGCTCATTAACTCCTACTCTGGCTTTCCCTGCCATGAATTCTGATTCTTGTTTTAGATCCGAACCTGTAGTCTTCTGCTGCTGTTCAAACTTAGTCGATTTAATTTCTGGCAGCTATTTTTAACCTTAGAATGTTGAAGAATAGTTCGCCTTCACCAACTTGAATACCGTGTGTTTTAAAATAGTGGTAGATACTGAGACTGAGGAAGGTCCTTCCAGTGTCCTGTTTTCTTCCAGAGGTATTAAACGGTGATGTAAGACTCTAATCCCTTTATCTGATGACTGAAAGTAGAGTGCCTAAAAAAAGAACAACAAAATCAGTTGCCACCTTTAGTACACCTTCAAATTAGAAAATTAGAAATCGGATCTTGGAAGCTGCGGACTTTTTTTTAAGGATTCTCATCCTTAAAACTGCCTTAAAATGCATTCTGCTGAGAAAGGTGGTTTGTTCTCTTGCGGCGCGGTAGAGACTGTGAACCTTGGGTGGGAAATACTGAAATAGCATCCCCCTCCTCTGCAGCGAAGTGGGGTCACGGCCTCCTTCTCGCTCCTGCACCTCGCGCGGGGGCGTTACCGATTCTCCGAGCCTTGCTTTCCAGAATGGGAACAGTCCCGTAGGTTTTGCTCTTACAGGCAACTTTGTGAGAGAACTACTCGAAGGAAAGCTAACTGGAGCTCGGTGTGAGAAGATCATTTATCTCTTTGGCTAAAATAGGTTGAGCATAACCCATTTTAGGATAAACTTATTATCCATCAGTGACAAGTGTTAAGGAAAGCGTGGCCTGTGGGAAGATACGCGGCTGTGGGTGGCGTGCGCTTGGCACTCATGGGATTCTGTTTTCTTCCCCCAGAAATCAGCGTCTCAGTGGATTTGCTGACATGGGGGTGGCGAATCCGTCTCCACGTACAGCGTTCCTGTACGCTGGGAAGGGCTGGCTTGCCCCAGGGTCGTCCGCGGAGTAGTGTGGGGACCTGTGTGGGAGGTGGCACTTGCTGGGCAGCCTCTTCCATTACATGGTTTTGTTCCAGAGGTGTTACGGTGGGTTACCCTTGTTGCATCCTTTCTGAAGTTCTTGTGTTTTATCCTTGAACAAGTGCTGAAAGGCTTGAATAAAAATGGTATTAGAGAAGAAGGACTTTATTGTTCATATTTAACAATCTGAGGATACAATTAAAGCTATTAGGAGTGATGTTTTCTGTTTCAGGAGGATGTGTTGCAGTGATTTTCGCATCTGTCTTTGCCAGGCTTACTTGTTTCTTGTTTTCTCTCACTTGTTTTCTTCGTCTGACTCCAGTGTCGGGATTTGATGTGCCTTGTTGGACAGTTTCTTCTTATTATTTTGTGGCAAAGAAGGGAGGCTCTGTGAAACTTCACTGCATCTCCAAGTCTCGGTGAAAGCCTGGATTTCCTCCTTTCTACTCTTGCATTCAGGCTGCCACCGATCATGTTGCTGTTCCTGCAGCACCTCCACATCCAGCCTGTGCTGCTGTAGGACCTCTCCGGCGCGAGATTCTTCTCTTTGTTCTACCCGGTGCTTCATCCTCGGAGCCAGGTTGGCTCTAGGTCTGTCTCTTTGCATTGATTTAAGCTTTTCGGCTTTTAGATGGTGCAGATAGTGACATCTGAACTCCCAGGGGATTTGTGGCCGCTGTATAATCCATCGTTTAACACTCCCTCTTTCTGCACCAGGATTTTCTCACTGTCCTTAACGCTTCCCTGATCTCCTTCCTCAGGCGACGGAGCATGTTAGTTCCTTTTGCCCATCGGAGAGCAAGGATGGCAAAATAAAAACTGGCAAGGGGCTGGCAGGGTGGCTGAGGTGGAAGGAGAGGCGTGATTGCAGTTTTGTCCTTTGCCCATTACTTAATTGCGTGAACTCAGCCTTGGAGAGGTGATTGGCCCTGATTCCTAGCTCCAGCAGCACCTTCCTCTGTACCTTAGAGCCGAGTGACAGCAGTGGCTCTGGGCGGAATCGGGACAGCGTTATCGAGGAGGTGAGAGCGGTGGTGACACTCGTTTTCCGACACGCCTTTCCATCTCTCATGTCTCGTTGGGGTGAAGGAAACGGTGCCGCAGGGAGGAGGCGGGGAATAAGGGAGGAGGTGGTGAGCCCCACGTTGCTCCAAACGCTTGTTCCTGGCACGTTCTTCCAGGTGTTGCCTAACTAAAGGCATCACTAACCTTGTCCTTCCGCCACAGTCTAGCCAAAATGGTTACATTTTGGGAAGAAATCTATAAAAACACGGTAGTTTCGATGTTTGGCGGGGGCGGGGGGGGGGGAAGATGCTTGCAACGGCAGAAGTTGCTCTTATTTCAAACAGAACACTTATCCGCTGCTAACGTCCAGCAAAACCTTCGCAACCTTCAGATTTGTCTTCCCAAACGATTTTATTATAATGCTTGGTCGGGTTAGTTTCCGTCCATTTCATGATGCTTTTCTGTTTTAATCTACCTTTTCCTTAGCTGATTGTTTGGATTTTTATTTGTAAAGAAAGCAAAAAAAAAAAAAGCATTCAGTCAGGGGAAGAGGACTTGGGGAAGGAGTGGGTTCATGTCATCAGATGACTTCAAGCAGCCTCCTAAAAGCATTTGGAAATTTTCTCTGCACTTTAAACTTCCCTTAAACGTTACGGTTGTAGCCTGCCGCTAGCCCTCGGCAAGAGCAGACTTTGCGCTTGAGGGACGAAAAAAAAACCAAACACTTTAAATATTTGTAAAATGCCTTAAAGCTTTAGGTGAGGTATTTGGGCACTGATGGTGTGCCTGCCATTTGATTTTTCTTCCTGGAAAGCTGGGTGCTGAGCGCGCAAGGTGGACACAAACGTCAGCAGATATTTTTGAGCGAGCCCTGGGGATGGGGGAAGCTGCTGTTGCTGCTGACTCAGGCTGGAAATTTTGTTGAGCGAAATGAAACGAGCTTGGGAGCTCTTGTGTCTGTCCCGCTGTCTGCGCTGCCACCTTCCCTTTTCTTACCCCCCCCCCGAAATGGATTTATTCGCTATATTGCTCCTGCTGTAACGGCTTTTCTTCTTTCTTTAAAGAAGCCTGGGCTGGTGTAGAGTACTCTGTGAGCGTCCCGTTGCATTAAAGAAAACAAAATTCCCCGCTTGAGCGCTTCCCTGCTCTACCAGCTGCCGTTTGCCGGCAGGAGGCGGGAGAAGCGGGAGCAGAGGGGATCTGCTGCTGCCCGTAACGTTTGTGGAGATGGCTCGGAGACTTCTCATCGCCCGTTTGTCTCCAAGCTCTCCTGGATTTCCCCGTGTCAGGCTGGCGGCTGTGTTATGGCACAAAACAAAGCGCTGCTTTGCAGGTATGGCACGCTGCGCTGGTTTACTTTGTTTGGAGATATTGCCTGTTTGGAATAAGGTGTCTCCCTGGAGTGGTAAATTATAATGAAAGAGGCACCGGAGACAAGTGTTCACATGAATATTTATTGATTTGTCAATGCCGGTAGCAGCCGATCTTCCCGCGCGGACACTTGACGCCCGTTACAAGCAGAGCGGGTACCTCGGAGTTGTCAGCGCTGTCCCAGCGAGGGCGTGATCCATTTTGTGTGTGCGGAGAAAAGTCCTGCGTCGTCGCCGTTCACCGCGGCGCCCCTGAGGTTTCTTCCACGCTACAAACGCTTGTCCCGTAGTGGGACAGGTTTCACTTACACCCTTCTTCCAGTAGAACCAGAGGCAGGCTAACGTCCCTGCAGTCCTGACTACCGGGTTCTCCTGCGCCTCGTGGTCAGGCTTGTGGCAGGGCACGTCCCTGCTTGGTAGGTTCTTCTGCCGGAGGAGCGACCCAAGCCGTGCCTGGGGGAAAGGAGCGTGTCTGCGCCGTGAGTGCGGTTGTTTCCAGGCAGCTGGCCCACGGTAGCGTCTCCTGCATCCTCGGGAAGGATTGGGGAAAGCCCTTTCTGGCCCAGATCAACCCCTTGCCACCGCTCCTGAGACAACGTGCTTTCTCTCTGCCACTTTCCGCTCAGTCCTACCTGTGCTCCCGCCGTCGCTGGTTTTAGAGGAGACCTGGGCTCGGTGGGAGAAGACTCCCCGCTGCTTGGACAGGTACCCAGAGCAGGTCTGAGCAGAGACTGCCATCTTGTGAACTGCGCCAGTACGTCCCTTCTCCACCATCGCTTCTGGTTATCAGGTGTACCAAGTTACTTCTCCAAAACCCCTTCGTGCTTTTATCAGTCTCCCGAGACCAGATTTTAAAGGACTGGGGGGATGTCGGAAGTGTGCTAATGCGGAAATTTTAAGAACAACTGAAGTGTGAACCTGTGAAAACTATTTCTTTTTTTTTCTAGTGCCTTATGCTTGTGAATGTCGTGGGGTGGAGGTAGCTGAGGTGGGACAGAGCAAGGAGCGACTTCAGTGGGTGCTTCCCCGTCCACTCCGGCCATCTCCCTCTCTCTCCCCTGGCAGGGTCTCGCCCCAGCATCTCGAGCAGCGCAGGGGCGATGCTTTCTAATTAATCCCTTTGGGCTCCGGGGTTGTAGATGTGTCAAACTGCAAAACCTCACGGTGGGTGGCCTGCTTCTGAGCGGAGTGGTGCTCTCGCCTCCGCCGCTTTTGGATCCCCAAGGGTTTTAGGAGGGACAAAGCTGCTCCGATTGCTGGACCCCGTGGTGGAGCATGTGGGCGGTTGTCCCCAAGCGCACAAGTCGGGATGAGTTTGCTGCTCTCCACTGAGGCCATGTTGTTACGTATGCTGTATTTATACCGTGCTTCATTTCATTTAACGTTTTGGTTGGCTTAAATGTTGCTAGGTTTGTATATTAATAAAGAGGCGTTTTAACTACTCCCGAATTTGGCGGTTTGTTACGCAAGAGTGTGTCCTTGCTTATCCAAACCTGCTTATCTGGATGGATCCCGCAGGGATGCTGGGCCCGTTGCAGGGTCCAGCCTTTAGCAGTGGGAGCTGGATCAAGCTGGGGTCACCTCGGGGAAAGTCGTTTCCCTGCCCGTGTCTGCACCCGCTTTCAAAATCACGTCCTCCAAGAGTTTGTCCATGTCGTTCCCTGTGCCCGTGGCAGGAGCTCAGGGCCATGGGCCGTGTGGGACCGGAGCCTCTTCTTTAGGCTCCAGGGGTGGCCGGGGGGGCTGTAGGGGATGCGCTGCAGGGTCTGGGGGAGCAGCACCGTCACCCAAGGGTGGCTCTGGCTGCAGGGGCTGTCGGGGCTCTGCCGCCGGGCACCCGGGGCAGCGCGGGGCCGGGCTGGGATCCTGCGCCAGCGGAGAGTGGACGGGTGGTAATCACAGCCCGGGGCTGGTGTCCGGCATGGCTCAACACGGGTGGGAGAGGAGAGGGAAGGGGAGGGAGAGGAAGATGGAGAGGGAAGGGGAGGGGGAGAGGGAAGGGGAAAGAGAGGAAGAGGAGGCAAGAGAGGGAAAGGGAAGGAGAGGAGATGGGGAAGGAGAGGAGATGGGGAAGGAGAGGAGATGGGGAAGGAGAGGAGATGGGGAAGGAGAGGAATAGGGAGAGGGAAGGGGAAGGGAGAGGAAGAGGGAAGGGGAAAGAGAGGAAGAGGAGGCAAGAGAGAGGGAGAGGAGGAGGGGAAAGAGGGAAAGGGAGAGGGAAAGGGAAGGGGAAAGAGAAGAAGAGGAGGCAAGAGAAGGAAAGGGAAGGAGAGGAGGAGGGGAAGGAGAGGAATAGGGAGAGGGAAGGAGAAAGAGGAAGAGGAGGCAAGAGAGGGAAAGGAAAGGAGAGGGAGAGGAGGAGAGGAAGAGGGAGAGGGAAGGCGAGGAAGGAGGAGAGGAAGAGGGAAGGGGAAGGAAAGGGAGAGGGAGAGGATCCTCCCGGGCCCACCGACCCTCCCTCTCCCTTCCCCTCCGGCAGGCAAACACGGGGCGCTTCTGATGCATGGTTTTTATTGACTTTTACAAAAAAAAAAAAAAAAAAAAAAAAAAAAAGTAGTTGTTTTAAGACAGTTGTGTGCAGAAGTACCCACGTACGCAGAGGTGACGGGCGAAGCCGCCCGCTCCTAGCCCTGGGTGCGAGCGCTGCTCTCCCCCTCTCCCGGCAGGGCGGGGGGCGATGGGCGCTCCGTCAGGCACCGGGTGATGAAGACCACCTCTGCCGGGGGGGGGCACCCACGCCCCGCCTGCCCCCTCCTTGTCCCTCGCCTCTGCCTACATCGATCTCCTCTATGTACAGTACAGTGGTGCTGGGCCCCCTCCCCGCCGGGCGTGCAGCATCCTCCAGGAGTGGTCGCGAGTCCTAGCGGGACAGCTTAAATAAAATAATAATAATAATTAAAAAAAAAAAAAGAGGGGGGAGGGGGGGCGTGTCGGGGAAGGAAGCTAGCCAAAAAATAATACTGTCAGGGCAGCAAGGAGCCGGGAGAGCGCCTTTCGCCGGACACCGGCACCGAGCCACCGGCGGGTTTGGTACCCGGGTTTGGTCCCCGGCGTCTCCCCTTGCCCCGTGATTGTCTGGCCTGGCCCTGGCGAGGAGCCGGCCCAGCCTCCTCACGCTGGATTTGGCCTCCCCGGCCACCGGTGCGGTAGCCTGGATGTGTCCCTGTCTCCCTCCAGCAGCGCTTCCCAGCAAAGATCCAGCCCGGCGCGAGGAGGGAAGCAGCTACGACCGCTGGATAAATCGGCCGAGCCCCCGCCGCTGGAGCGGGCCCGGCGTGGCCGACGGGAGATGGTCAAGGCACTCATTGTTGCTCGTGGGTTTTATTTTTCTTCCCCTAAAAAATAATAATAAAAAAAAAAACCAACCCCAAGCCAGGCAGGTGGAGAGCGGGGGCTCGCTGCAGCCCGCTGGGCGCTTCTGCCAACACCCGCCAGGCAACGGCAGGGTTTTAAAGCCCCGTGGAGAGAAAAAAGATGAATTTCCCCAGCCCGGGGGATGCTTGGTACCTGCTCCAGGTGACCCAAACCCTTGTGCTTCACCATTGCGGTGAGAAAACTCAAAAAAAAAAAAAAAAAAAAAAAAAGGAAGAAAAAGAAGAAAACCCTGAAAAACAACCAAACCGAAGCAGAGAAACAGGTAAGAGGCTGCTACAGAAAAGCCAGATACAAAGGGGTAAAAAAAACCCAAACCTCCAAGCCCCCCCTGCCCCTGAAAAACCCCCCTGTGGTGATTGTTCCTCAAATAACTGTTGGAACCAGGCGGTACGGCCGCGCAGGCGGAGAGTCCCTCGCCGGGGGACCTTTCCGTGATTGCCTTTTTCTTGAGCTTTCCAGCATCTCCTAAAAAAAAAAAACAAACCCAACCCCAAAAAACCCCCTACCCGCCTGATTGACCCAAAGAAAAGTGGTTTTAATTACACCTCTGGGGAGGCAGTTCCCTTCCGCATCTCCCCATCGCGGGGGCGACCTGTCCAGCCCAAAAAGCCCCGGGGATGCTGAGGGCACCGGGCTGGGGGAAACTGAGTCGCACCCTCGCACACGGAGCGAAGACTTTGGGATTTCAGCATCTCCCCGGAGCTGGCCGTCCACAGCAACGCAAAAAGCCCAAGCGCGGTTCATCCCCCCTACTAAACCTATCTCTAATCTGTTTGGTTTTTTGTTTTTTTTGTTTTTTCCCCCCAGCCCGAAAGCGAAGGGAAATCTCATCTCCTTCCCTCCGGTGGGGCTGGACCGGCTGCCCACATCCCGCATCCCTTGAGCATCCCTGCGAGGGAGCCCGGCCAGAGGGACCAGGCTGCTGCTCCTGTGTTTTTTCTTAGCTGCCTTTTGCCCAATCGCTCCCAAAATCCATCCTCCCCATCCTCAAATCTCCGGTAGAGGATCGGGGATGCCCGGCCCCGAAGTTGGGGTTCTTCTCTCCCCGCTCCCCAGTCCCAGCTCTGCCGTCGGCGATGGTTGACTTCCCGCAGCTGCCGGCTCTCCCGGTGACGGGTCCACGTGCTTCCCAGACCTGCCCGTGTGTGCCGGGAGCCTTCCCCGGGGGGAGCGACGGCGGTGCCTGCCCCAGGTGAGTTAAAAAATAATATATATATATCAAAATAAAGGAAGAAAGAAGCAGCTGGTTCCACTGGCAAGGCTGTGGCAGCGGGGAGGGGGGAGCCAAGCCCTCGGCCACCACATCTCCCTCGGCCCAGCCGCGATGCTCGGGCACTCCCCAAAGTCGCCCACCTTCGGGGTGCTTGGTTTTTTGTTCTTGGTTTCGTTTTTTGTGTGTGTGTGTGTGTGTCTTGTTTTAAAAAGAGCAGCATTTGGTTTGACTGTAAAGAGATGCAAGGCAGATGCCCCCGCCGCCCGGTCCATCGCTGATTGCGTTTACAAATCCTTTCTCAGCTGGGTTTCATAATAATAATAATAATAATAATAATAATAATTAATATAATTAAAAAAAAAAAAAAGCAAAAAGTCTCCTTTAGCTCTGAACCTGATTGGCTGCTGGAGGCACCAGATATCGCCGGGGGTGGCTCCGCCGGCAGTGCGGGGCCACACTGCTCCCCCCCCCCTCCCCGGCGTTTGTCAGCCGGGGCCACCGGGGAGACCCCAGCCCTCAGCCCCCGCGGGCGGTCGGCCCCCGGCCGGTGCAGGGGAGCCCGGAGGAGGCGCAGCCCTCAGTTTCCCCGGTAAACCTCGATCTTGCTGGTTTTGGCCAGCATGTCGATGATGTGCGCCTCGAAGTCGGCATCATGCACCCCCGTCTTCCTGAACTCCCCGGCGTAGCGGTTGTTCTCCCAGTAGTGGTGCCAGTTGCCCCGGCTGTCGGCGCCGAAACCGAAGACGTTCACCTGTGGTGGGGAGGAGGAGGAGGAGAAGGGGGAGGAGGAGGGGAGGTGAGACAGCCCTGACCCCCGCATTGGGCTGGGGACCCCCTTGGCCGAGAGCCCACCGCGCTGCTGGGGGGAGGGTTTCGCACCGTGCCGAGCATCCCCCTGCCTGACGTTCAAGGGTGCCCATCACCGTGCCGTGAGGCAACGGGAGCCAGCGGAACGGCCGTGGTTGGACCCAAAGAAGCCACCTCCACCCTTAACCCTGCAAGGTTCAGGATACCAGCAAAGCCACCCCAAGCCATCTGGGTCCCCGCAGCCCATCCTGGACCCTGCAGCGCATCCGGGACCCTGCAGCTCTTCCCAGGACCCCACAGCCCATCGTGGACTCTGCAGCTCTTCCCAGGTCCCCATACCCCATCCAGGATCCTGCAGCCCATCCAGGACCCCGCAGCTCTTCCCGGGTCCCCATACCCCATCCAGGATTCTGCAGCCCATCCGGGACCCCGCAGCTCTTCCCGGGACCCCGCAGCCCATCTGGGTCCCCACAGCACATCCAGGACCCTGCAGCGCATCCAGGTCCCCACAGCCCATCCTGGACCCTGCAGCCCATCCAGGACCCTGCAGCTCTTCCCAGGACCCCACAGCCCATCGTGGACCCGGCAGCTCTTCCCGGGTCCCCATACCCCATCCAGGATTCTGCGGCCCATCCAGGACCCCGCAGCCCATCTGGGTCCCCACAGCACATCCAGGACCCTGCAGCTCTTCCCAGGTCCCCACAGCCCATCCTGGACCCTGCAGCTCTTCCCGGGTCCCCACAGCCCATCCTGGACCCTGCAGCACATCCAGGACTCTGCGGCCCATCCAGGACCCCGCAGCTCTTCCCAGGATCCCAAAGCCCATCCAGGACCCCGCAGCCCGGAGGAGGACCCCCAGGAGCCATCACCCACCTCGTCGCAGACGTGGAGGGCGAAGAAGAGCACCAGCATGCCGGTGGAGGGGTAGCGCCCGTGGTGCTCCGTCCAGCGGTCGTGGATGTACTTGAAGAAGGCAGGGTTGTAGATCTGCACCTGGGAGGAGGGGCTGAGGTTAGCGCCAGAGCCCCGGCCACGCTCCCGTCGGCGTCGGCACCCCGGGAAGGAGCACCAAGACATGCGGGGGTACCCCTGGGGAAGACGGACTGACAGGGGCTCGACCAAAACGGGTGCTCAGTTGGGATGAGCGCCCCCCCCCCCTTACCTTTTCTTTGTCCACCCGCAGAAAAGGCTTCACGGGCGCATAGGTGCTGGGAAAAAAGCGGAGCGGCAGGTGAGCTCCGGGGGTTCTGCACCCCCCACCCAGTCCCAGCCTGAGCTGCCGGGGGATGCTCCGGCAGGGAGGAATGGATGAATCTCCACCGTGGAGCTGCTCCCGGGGCGGGCGAGCGGCCAGCCCCGTGCCCGCCGGGTACTTACAACCTGATCTGGCCCGTGGAGAGGGCACTGGCGATCCAGAGGAGATCCAGGGTTTTGAAGGGCACCAGCACGAAGCTGACGTTGGCGGGCAGGTTCTTGGCACTCTCGGGGTACATGAAGTGGTGCGTGGTCCGGCCGCCCACGTCGCCCTCGAAACCCACCGTGGGGGCCTGGTTCATCCTGGGGAGAGAGCAGGGAAGGTGGCACCCCCCTCCCAGCCACCCTGTCCCTTGCAGACGACAGGGGGTGTCCCCCAGCGGCTGCAGAGGAGCAATTTCCCAGCCTGCAGATGCTCAGGGGGCTGGGATGAGCTGAGGGTCCCCCCCCAGCCAGCCCAGGGAAGATGGCAGCACCCGCTGCCACCCATCCCACCACCGGGTGGGACCCACGATGGGCTCCTTTACCGAGCAACTGGAGCCAGGCACAGGGACACCCCCCGACGTCTCCCAACCCGCAGCAGAGACGGAGAGACACCGCTGCGGTGCACAGCGGGAGCTGCCAGCATCGCCCCATGCCTCCGCGCTGCCCGTGGGGCTGGGTGGGCAGGCAGTGTCCCCCACCGCCCCTGCCCCAGCAGCCGTCCCCTGCCCTCACCGCATGATGAAGTCGTGCCCGTCGATCTCGGGCCCATAGCCAGAGCCCCGCAGGTTGCCCGAGTTGCCCACCACGGCGCAGCGGCGGCAGCGGCGCGCATCGCGGGAGCGGTAGGGATCCTCGCCCGGCACGATCTGGAAGAGCTTGCTCAGGACCTCATGGGTGTTGTGGGACTTGAACTGCGGCTGCAGCATCTGCAGGGGGTGGGAGGAAGGTGGCGGGGGGACCATCAGCCCATGGAGGAGAAAGCTGTGTCCCCCATGCTGGAGCACGCCGCTGGGGGACGCGGGGTCGGGGTTGGGGGGGACACCCGTCTCCTCGCTCACCATCCACCACCGCTGGACGTCGGGCGGCAGGTCCATGTTCTCCTTGGTCCACACCGGGGAGATGGTGCCGTCATAGCGCCCGTCAAACCATTCGGCAGCGCCGGCCTCCTCGGCAGGGCAGCGGCGGCAGGCGCAGCCCCGGGGGTACGGCCCCCCCTTGCTGAGCCGCTGCATGCCGGCATAGCCGGGCACCAGCTTCACCCGGTGGATGCCGCCCAGCCCGCCGGGGTCCAGGTAGGCGATGCTGTGGTGGGAGTAGGTGAAGAGGAGGGACATGACGAAGACGAGCAGGAAGGCGGTCGAGAGGAAGCAGAAGCGCAGCGAGCACTTCATGGTCGGCGCGCGGCTGAGCCGGGGAGGGCGCCCGCTCCGGCATAGGGCTGGGGCATAGGGATGGCGTCAGCCGGCCAGCGAGGCTCCCTGCGGGACCCAGAGCTTTAAACCAGGGCGGCGGTGGGGGTGCAGAGCCCACCCTCACCCCCCCGCTGCCGGGGTCCTACCTGCCGGGCTGCAGCTTTCCATCCGCGTGGTCCGGCCGCGGCGAGGGCCCCCGGTGGCTCCGGGTGCCGGGCAGGGAGCACCCGCCGCCAGCCGGGGCGGCGTGGGGACGTGGCGGGGCTGGGGACACCAGCCTCAACTGCAGCACTGCGCTTCGGCCGCTCCTCCAGGTCCTGGCCCCGGCTGGCGCTCGGCTGCCACCATACTCATCCTCCCCTGGGGTTTAGCTCATCCACTGGCTCGGGGACACGGCTGTGACGATACTGGCCTGGAGCGGGAAGGAGGGGACGGAGGGTTACGAGATGATGGGGATGGAGGGTCAAGGGATGGCGGGGATGGAGAGTTAAGGGATGATGGGGACAGAAGGTCAAGGGATGGTGGGGATGGAGGATCAAGGAATGGAGGGTCAAAGGATGATGGGAACAGAAGGTCAAGGGATGGTGGCGATGGAGGATCAAGGAATGGAGGGTCAAAGGATGATGGGAACAGAAGGTCAAGGGATGGTGGCGATGGAGGATCAAGGAATGGAGGGTCAAAGGATGATGGGAACAGAAGGTCAAGGGATGGTGGGGATGGAGGGTCAAGGGATGGTGGGGATGGAGGGTCAAGGGATGGTGGGGACGGAGGGTCAAGGGACGGTGGGGATGGAGAGTTAAGGGATGATGGGAACAGAAGTTCAAGGGATGGTGGGGACAGAGGATCAAGGAATGGAGGGTCAAAGGATGATGAGGACAGAAGGTCAAGGGATGATGGGGACAGAAGGTCAAGGGATGTCGGGGACGGAGAGTTAAGGGGTGGCGACGCACATGGCAGAGCCAGGGGGCTGCGCCGAGGAGGAGGATGCTGGGGGAGGCTGATGAGTTTATTTATTCCCCATTGAGCTTTGCAAAACGCCACCCAGCCCGTGCCAAAAGGGGCACGGAGACAGCCAGGATGCCGGCAATGGCCTCGTCCACGCCGGCTCCTCGCCGGCGGTGCGGGGTGGGGGGGCTCCCGGCAGCTCACAGGCCGTGCCCTCCCTGTCGCTGCCAGACAAAGGCTGAGCCATGAACTCGCCTCCGGAACCCGAGCAGCGGCTTCTTTCTCCAGGCTCAATCCTCCTTCTCTATCAAGCCACGAGCGGCTCCTCCAAAACCCTCTTCACTAGCCAGAACAGCCGTTCTGTGGCCCGACGGGCGCCCCGGGTAGCGAGGCCGGTGGCTTGTCCCCCACCCCCCAGCGTGGCAACGTCCCTCGGGGAAGGTCACCCGCTGGCTCGTGATCCCGGCGTGTAAAAATAGCCGGGGCAGAGGTGCCGGCGCCTGCGCCCGGGGAGGGACGGGAGGAGCAGCCAAGACCCCCGAGCTACGGGGGGTGGGGGCGCAACGCCAGACCCATTCCCCCCCCCCAGCCAAAACATTTTAAAAAAGGCTGAAAATCCCCTTTTAACACAAAACTGGAGAAGGAGCCATCACGCCGGGGGGGGATGGAGATGTCACAGACACCCCACCCCCACCCCCTCCCAGGGCTTTTTAGGGAGGGGGATGCTGGGGTAGGACACCCCCCCCCCTTGCCAAGGCCAAACCCTGTGGTGGCATCGCCTCCGCAGCTCAGCCCTGGCCCCAATTAGGGCAGGGCCGAGGCCAGCAGCGCTAATTAGGAGCTGGCAGGCACCGGGGATGGCTCTTTCCTACAAAAAAAAAGAAATCCCCTGGAAGACACCGGCTTTCTTACCAGGGATAGAAGCACACACACCCCCCACCCCCCAAAACAGGATGGGAGACACCTGAGCATGGACCAAAAAAATCCGCCCCCCCCCCCCCCAGCCCATCGTGCAGCAGGCAGGGATGGCTTCTGCCCAAATCATTAACCCACTGGCAAATATTTGTCCAAGCCACCACAGCCTCGAAAGGCAAGAGCCAGAAATGAGGTGCGCATCCCAGGCGGGATGGTTTTCCAAGGCTTTTTTTTCCGCCCCCCCCGCCCCTGTCTTGGGGCTGGGGGGGGAGGGCTGGCGGGGGGGGTGGTGGTGGGGGTGGTGGTGTGAGTTTAATATGCCTACGCGGCACACGCAGGGCCGGTGAGCGACTGCAAGGAGTTTCTTGGGTCGCTGCCAGGGGGAAAAAAGCACTGGCGGTTGTTAAACGGCGGGTTTGCGTCGAGGGGAATTTGGGATAAAGCCAGTAAAAAGCTAAAAAAGCTTAAACACACCACCCCCCCCACCCCGCCCCGGGATGCACAACGCTGGAAGGATGTGGAGGTAAAAGGCGATTTGGGGTTCTTTTTAGCTGCGACGTGGCGGGGACGCTGAGCGGGAGGGGGCTCGTCCCCCTTCCCCTGCTCCTGCCGCGCTCCCGTCCCACGGGGATTTTTAGAGGCTGAAGGAAATCGGCTGTCACGTGCTCCTGGTATTTTTGTTCCCGGTGAAAGAAGGGGGGGAAAACAAAAAATAGCAAAACAAACAAAAATAAAAATCCCTTTCCGGCTCCCCAGCCCAGCCCGGCCCCTGCCTCTGCCGCATCCCGGCCCCCGCCGGCATCGGGAGCGTGTTTCGTGCGTCCCCATCCCGGGGCCTCCCGGAGCTGCCCCCGGCCGCAGGCGGGGAAAAAACCACCCGTCCTCCAGCAGCCTGAAATACCAGCGGCTGGTTTGAGTCATCGCTTCCCGCGCCGGGGGCTGGCTGGCGGCTATTTCCATCCGCTCTGCTCCTCGTAGACCCCGGCGTCCATAACATCCCAGCATTCACCTCTTCCCTCGCCCAAAATCCCAACTCCCGAACTTGCCAGCTCCCAAAATCAAACCCAACCTGCCTCCGATAAATAAAACCCCGCCGGGCCGGGGGCTCTTTGCACCAGGTTTTGATGTTTCTTTCTTAAAATAATAGGGGATTTGGGGATTTCTTCCGCGGTGAGCGAGGCTGGCAACTCAGCGATACCATGAAATACCATTAAATACCCTCCCGCTCCCAAACTCATCCCCTGGTCTCCTTAATTGCCTCCTGACGCCCGTGCGCTCATCAAACCCGAGTTCCTCTTTGATTGCAAGAGATAACGAAGCCAGGCTATTAAAAGGTCCCAGCGAATCGCTCTGCCGCTTTTACAGTTGGATGATTTTATTTTTTTTTTCCCCCCAAACATGTAATCTCTCATTTCGGGATGCATAATCTTGAATTCCGAGCCGAACACGGGAGCGATGTGACCGACAGCCCCACCCCGGGGCCTGCAGGATGCTGGTTTCTTCCCCATCGGCCTTAACGCCATTCAGCACGTCCCCAATCCCCCCCAGTTTTTAGGTCTTGTCGCCTTCATTTGCTCATTCCCGAGACATCCCGAGGTTGTCGGCGCCGGTTTCTTTGCCGGTAAATGACAGGGTGGGTGCAGGAAGGAGCCGTCGGTGGGAGGTGGGATGTCACCCTGCTGGGGGCAGGGGGAGGAGGGGGTCAGAGGCGGCTGCTGCTCGTCCCGGGGATGCTGGGGCGGAAAATTCCCCTGGGAAACGCAACCCTGGGCGTCCAGCTGCAGCCCGTCCCATGGACCCCGTGGCAGGGACGTCACCTCTGTCACCGCCAAACCATCGACCGGGTGCTGGAGCAGCGCCCGGCTTTTGCAGGGGGAGGATGGGGAAGCACACAGGGGCCCCCCCGTCTCCCCCAGCCCAGCATCCCTCCTGCTCCCACGGGGGGGAAAAAAAACGAGATTTAGGCTGGGTTTTTTGGTTTTTTTTCCCAACCGTGGACACGAGTTGAGGCCCCCCCCGCCTCCTTCATCCCCAGGCAGAAAGAGATGCCGAGTGCGGTGATTTTGCCGATTTCAGGACGGGGTTCAGGCAGCAGGATTCCAAACCAAAATTGAAAAACAACGCTCAAATTTGCCCTTTTTTTTTTTTTTTTTTTTTCCCCACCCCCTACGGCCCGAGCAGCTCCCCGAGGTCGCAGCCCCCCCCCAGCCCCCAGCGCTGCTGTACCCAGGGAGCGCGTCAGCTCGCGTTATCTCGCTGGGCAACGGCGAGCGGGGCTGTGCCGGGGGGCACGGGACTCCCGTCCTTCCGCATTACTTGGCTTCCAGAGCCAAACCCACACCCGGCGAGAAAAGCGCCCGTTAATTAAATAGGTCCTTTCCTGCGCCGCCCGGATTTTCCCCTCGGTTTCTTTCTTTTTCCCCTCCCTGGAAGCTGGGTGGGAGAGGGAGCGGGCAACCCAGGGTTTGTATAAGGATGTTTTTTTCCCCCCCCGCCGCTCTGCGATGCCACGAAGGATGGACGGCCGGCGGTAGCACCAGGTATTTACAGGAGAAGCCAATTCCGTGGGTTAAGCCGTCGCCACACCCCGGTGGCACCGACTTCTTCTTCATCCTTTTAATTAATCATACCCTTATTGGCCGGCTCAATCAGCTAATGGAGCCGAGTTAATTGGGTTTCCCGTGCTTTAAACCCTCCTCGCACCCCTGGCAGCAGTTTTGGCGTTTCCTCATGCCCGGCATCCGGAGGGGTTATTTCGGGCTCATCCCTCAACGCTGGGATGAGGCCAGGAAAGAGCGCGGGAGGCCAAATCCCCGGCGCGGGGTTGGGACGGAGCCAGCCGAGGCCCTTTCCTATGGGATTTGGGGGGTGCGGGGGAGGTCCCAGCCTTGGGAATGCTCTGAAAGGGATGCTCCCATCCTTGCCGGTGGATGGGGCTCGCCGGGAGCGGTCCAGCAGTGTCCCAAGCCCCCTCGGCTCGAGTGCGTCACAGTGGGGACCCCGTGGACCCCAACACCCTGCGCTGCCCAACGGGGCGATGCTGGGGGTGGGGGCTTGGGCTGCAGAGCCCATCTGGCCATCCTTACCCCCCCAAAAAAATACACACACACTGGCAGAAGCATCCGAGGCAGCCGACCGCCCCCGCAGCTCACATGCACGGACTCATCGGGACGGGCAAGCCACGTGCGCCAGCCCACGCGGCTGATGCCCCCATCCCCGAGAAGGGACGCCGCTCGGCCATCTGCCAGCACTGTTTCCTCCCCGCCTGCCCCCCCAGCTCCCCACAGCCCCCTGGCTCTCCCCAGGCTGCCATGGGGAAAAGAAAACCCCCCCCACTCCTTCCCAGCCCCTGCGCTCCGGCGGGGGGGTGATAAGCCCAAGGCCGCGCTCGCTGTGTGGCCTCGTTACGCCCGGCTCGCCTGCAGCCTTCTCCCCGAGGCAGGACAGGCGGGGAGGGGGACAGTGGGGAGACCCCCCCAGCCCCAAATGCTTGCAGAATCGGCCAGAGCCGAGGGGCAGCCCCAGCCCTGCTGCCCCACACCCGCAGGTACCCATCCCAGAGCTCCCAGTTTGCACCAACTGCCCCGGCTGCTGGGTACCATCAAGCCACCATTGGGTACCACCAGATCAGGTACCACCAAGCCACTAGGTCATGTACCACCAGGTCAGGTACCACTGGGTTGGGGACCACCAAGCCACCGGGTCAGATAGCACTGAGCTACCAGGTCACGTACCACCAGAGCAGGTACCATCAAACCACTAGGTCGCGAACCACCAGGTCATGGACCACCAGGACTACAGAACCACTGGGTGGCCTACCACCAGGTTGGGTACCACTAGGTGAGGTACCACCAAGCCACCAGGTCATGTGCCACCAGGTCAGGTACCACTGGGTTGGGGACTACCAAGCCACCGGGTCAGATACCACTGAGCTATCAGGTCACGTGGCACCAGATCAGGTACCACAGACCCATTGGGTCACGTACCACCAGGTTGGGTACTACCAAGCCACCAGGTCAGGTACCACCAGGTCAGGTACCAACGAACCACTGGATTGCGTACCACCAGGTCACATATCACCAGGTCAGGTACCACCAGGTCAGGTACCACCAGGTCACATATCAACAGGTCAGGTACCACCAGGTCAGGTACCACCGAACCACTGGGTCACGTTCCACTGGGTCACATACCACCAAGACACCGGGTCGAGCATTGCCACATCAGGTACCACTGGGTCAGGCACCAACAAGTTGGATCCCACTGAGTGGCCGGGCTCCGGGCTGGCTAGCAGGTGGGGCTACCCCCTCCTCCCCCCCGTCCTGCCCCCTAGCTGCCCCTGCAAAAACACCGGGCCCCTCGGGGAGCCGGCCACCCGCTGCCGCCCGCGTTTCCATCTTGTCCTCCCACAGCCATGGGCTGGGGTCAGCAGGGTCTGCCTGCTCCGTGCCCCCCTCCATGCCTGCTACAGCACCCCTGAATCGGTCTCCCCCCATCCTCAGCCGCCTGCAAGGAGGTGGCCACATGGCAAGCAGCCATGCTCCCCGGCAAGGGTAGGGTCCCCACTCACCCTCCAACACCGGCACCCGGCAGCACCCTGAGCCCCCCCGCTGGCCGCCGGGAGGGAACCGCTACCCCTCCGCCGCGGCAGCTCGTTTTACCAGCCCTTGCCTGTTCGGTTCGCGCTCCATGCCTCACTGGGAAAATATGCGCAGGAGCGCCGGACAGCGGACGCCATGCCGTGCCGGGGAAGTGCTGCTGCTGGCTGTGGCCTTTTGCCCGCAGAAGGCGAGCAAGGACGAGGGGGCCTCTCCCTGCGCTTTGCTGTCCCCCTCCCTGGGGCTCGGCAGCTCCGGGAATGGGAGGAGGTGGAAAGCCAAAGGCTTTTGAGGGCTTGGTGGGTGCTGCCACCCAAAGCAACCCCCCTACTCTCCTCCAGGACGCAGCCGGAGCAGAGAACTGCAAACTCGGTGCACGCTGCGGGGAGGCCCGGTAAAACCGCCCGGGGTTTGCTCTGCTCGCTGGCGGTGCTGAGGGGCCCCTGAGCTCGTTAGGAAAATTGTACCTATGAGATTTCATCACAGGGATGTTACAAAACGCTCCCCCGGACAAAGGTCATCAATCCCAGCACAGCCCAGTTACTGCCGGGGACACCCATTACGTGTAGAATGGCTGCGCTGGCGAGGGAACCTGACTTCTCCTCTAGAGAGCTGGGGCTCCGCTCGGACACTCGGGGAGAAGGGGGAGCGTTTGCAGTTTCCTAATTAGCCCAATTACCGCTGCAGATCAAAAGTCCCTTGATGGGGACGCGCGGGCACCCGGAGCGGAGCGACTGCAGCTTGCTCTGGTTTCCCACGAGCGACTGTTTGTTGCGGGGGTTGTTTTAGAGCCCCAGCGCTGACCTGTATGTCCAGCAGGAAAAAAAATAAAGATCCATATATTACACATGCATCTCTCTCTCTCTCTCTCTATATATATATATATAAAAATTGTTCATAGATATTCACTGTTCATCCATATGTGGTTTTGGGGGGCTATCTTTGGGAACTTTGCGGCGGAGCCGGGGCCCAAATCTCTGCCGGTCTCTGAAAAAGCTTTGGGGAGACGCCGATGGCAAAGAGCGACGCGGAGCGGAGAGATTCCCCCGGAGCCCGGCAGGGCAGGGAGAGGAGGTTCCCAGCCTCTCCTGCTGCATCCCAAACCCCCGGGGACCGGCGGGCTCCGATAAATCACAGCTCGTGGAGACACAGCGCGGCTGGCCGAGCCGCTGGAGAGCAATTAGCAGTTTGCACTCTTGCAAGAATTAAATGCAACGGGAGGAGGTAAAAGCCATTAAGCTACCGGGACCTTGGTGTGGGCCAAGTCAGGCGGCATCCAGCACATGCCAAGAGCCGGCGGGGAAACCGTCGTGTCCTGGGCGCTACCGGAGCCTTTCGCCAAAAAAAGTGGTAGTTTGGAGCTTGTTTGGGCATGAAAATTCAAGCTCGAGTCGGTTCCCCTGGCATGTGGCTGCCCGGGGCTCTCCCTGCCTCCTTTCTCCCTGCCTGCTCTCCCTGCCTGTTCTCCCTGCCTGCTCTCCCTGCCTGCAGCGCCGGCGAGGCGTGGGTGGACGAGCGGAGCGCGTCTTTGCCGTTCCTTCCCCGAGAACCGCCATGAGCTCCCGGGAGGAGAGGGAAACGCTTCTGACAGGCAGCTGCCGCGCACAACCGGCAGCAGCGGGGCCGCTGCACGCTGCCAGATGGGGACAGACAGACAGACGGGCACGTGGACAGCCGGGAGGGGGGGACATGGCAGCCGAGGCGGCCCCCCCTCCCCCAGCTCCCTGCCCCAAGCTTCACCGCTGCGACATCTGGCTCCGACAAAAGGGGAAGGAAAAGGAATATCAAGCCCAAAGCGCCGAGCAACTTCCCGTCTCCGCTCGCCACCCCAGCTGGGATGCTGGATACAGGGGAGCCCCTGGCCCCAGCCCCAGAAGGGGACCCCCAGATAATGGGGACCAAAACCACCTCGGCCAGCTCGGAGCCCACACGCCTTCCCGGAGGGAAGCACAGCCAAGTTTTCTGGGTTTGGTGTTATTTGGTTTCACCCAGCCATGTTTTTCGCTCCTTCACAGCAGGAGGGGATGTGGCCCTTCCTCCAGCCCCAGCTCGCCCGCTGCCCAAGCGCCATCCTCCCCGCCCTCCCCCCCAAAAAAAATATCCTCCTACTGGGATGGGGAGTCCTCGCTCCAGGGAAATACGCGGGAGCTTTGCAAAAAGTGCTCTGGGCAAAACCTCACCTTCCCCTGCTGCCGGCAGCACCCGAGCCCCCGGTGTGTGTGGGGACCCTGTGCATCACCAGGCTCTAAAAACTGGGCTCCGGCACCGCTCCCGCTCCCGCAGCCGTGCCCCAGCCAGGGAAATGCCCCACAACTCTGGGACAGGGGGACATCGGTGGGTTGGGCACTGATCGGAAACCACACCCCACACACATGGACGCAGGCAACGGACATTTCCCTGCTCGGTGACACAGTTTCGTACCCTGTCCCCAGGGACGCTCGTGCTGTGTTTGTGAAATCCTGGCTGCCACTACCCGGGAAAGGGACGCCGTGTGTCACACGGCCATGTGTCACACCGCTGCTGAGGGACCTTACACACACACTGGCGCTGGTGGGCACTGGGGGGACCCGCAGCCAGCCCTTCTGCCCTGGTCCCCTCTGTGGCCACCCCAGCTCTGCCCCCAGCATCCCGCTGGGGTCCTGGCCCTGTGGCACCACCCCGGGGCACACGGCTGGAGAGGGGCAGCCCCCCGGGTTGTGGGGAGCAGCCCCAGCCCCAGCCCCCTTGCCAAGGGCCAGCATCCTCCCTGGGGCGAGCGCATCCTCCCCGGGCAGCACCCTGCGGCTGCACCCCAGGGCTGTGGCTGCTGCTTCCTCCCGGGGGCCAGCACCGTGGGGACTGGGCCAGCACCCTGGCACAGCGCATCTTCCCAGGGCCAGCACCCCAGGACCGGGGCTAGCACATCCTCCCGGGGCCAGCACCCGGGGCCAGCACCCGGGGCCAAGGCAATCTGCCGGGGCCAGGGCAATCTCCCGGGGCGAGCACCCCAGGACCGGGGCCAGCACATCCTCCCGAGGCCATCGCGTCCTCCCGGGGCCAGCGCAACATCCCAGGGGCCAGCACCCCAGGACCGGGGCCAGCGTCGCAGAACCGGGGCCAGCACCCGAGCCCAGCGCATCCTCCAGGGGCCATCGCGTCCTCCCGGGGCCAGCTCATCCTCCCAGGGGCCAGCACCCCAGGACCGGGGCCAGCACCTGGGGCCAGTGCATCCTCCCGGGGCCAGCACATCTTCCCGGGGCCAGCACATCTTCCCGGGGCCATCGCGTCTTCCCGGGGCCAGCACCCGCGGATCGGGGCCAGCACCCGGGGCTAGCGCATCCTCCCGGGGCCAGCACATCCTCCCGGGGCCAGCACCCCGGGGCTGAATCCAACGCATCCCGGGTGCCTGCTCCCCGAGGCCAGCCCCCAGCACCGGGGCAGCTCCCGCCCAGCCTCCCCCGGCCGCAGCCCGCGATCTCCTCTGCCCCCCGTACCCCCGGCCCGATACCGGCCTCTCGAGCGGGGCCGTGCCCGCATCCCCCCGGGCCCGCTGCCCGCCGCGGTACCTGGCTGGGCTCCAGCATGTCCCCGCCGCCGGGCGCACCCGGGCTCCGCCGCCGCCCCCCGCGCCGCGCCGCGCCCTCCGCGCCGTGCGGGGCCGGGCCGTGCCGTGCCGTGCCGCGCCGTGCGGGGAGGGGGGCCCTGTCCCGGCAGCCTGGGAGATGTAGTTCTCGGCAGCTCGCCGCCCGGAGGGGCTTGTGGGATTTGTAGGAAGCGAGCGAAGCCGCGGCGCGCCCCACCTGGTGCACCGGCATCCCCGGTGCCCACCCCGGTAACCACCTCGGTACTCACCCCGGCACATCGGCATCCCCGGTATATACCCGGTTACCCACCCCCGTATCTACACCGGTACTCACCCTGTTACATCGGCATCCCTGGTACCCACCCCGGCTCTCACCCCGGCACATCGGCATCGCCAGAATGTACCCCGATACCCATCCCGGTATCTACACCGGCACATCGGCGTGCACGGTATCCGCTCGTTACCCATCCCAGCGCATCAGCATCCCCCAGCATCCACCCTGGTATTCACCCCGGTACCCACCCCGGCACATCGACATCCCCGCTACCCACCCGGTACCCACCTTGGTACTCACCCCGGTACACCGGCATCCCCGGTACCCACCCGGTACACATCACAGCGCATCAGCATCCCCCGGTATCCACCCCGGTACTCACTGCCGGTACCAACACCAGTACCCATCCCAGCGCATCAGCATCCCCCCGTATCCACCCGGTACCTCATCTCAGTGCCCATCCCGGCACATCGGCATCCCCGGTACCCACTCCAGTACCCCTCCCGATGCCATCCCCGGTACCCACCCCGATACCCACCGGCACCCACCGCCCGCACCCGGACCCCCCCACCCCGCGATGAGCCGGGCTGAGGCCGGGCGGGCTCGTGACAGGCATGACGCAGGGCGTCACCCATTTTGGGGCAAAAATACGTAAACCCCCCCTGCCATTCCCCCTTTGCAGCCTCCTCGGGGGCAGGGGTGCACTGTGCCTTTAAACCAGCCGGCCCGGCCCGGCAGCGCAGTGTACGCTGGGAGTTGTAGTCCACCCCGGGCGGCGCGTCCCCGCGCCCGCCGCGGGCGGGACTACATCTCCCAGCAGACTCGGCGGCCGCCTGCCGAGGGGGCCGGGAAGGAGCGGCAATGGCGGCGGAGTGGAGCGTCCTCCTCCTCACCTGCCAGCCCGGCGGCTGCGTCTCCGCCTTCCAGCAAGGCAAGCGGTGGGGCTGGCGCTCGCCCTCTCACCCCCGGCGGGCCGGGGCGGGGGGTGCCAGCCCTCAGCGCCGCCGGCCTCTCGCTCCGCAGAGCTGGAGGCCCGCCGGCTGAGGGGCGGCCTGGGTCCGCGGCCCCCCCCTCTCCTGCTGGCCGTGGAGGACCCCTGGGCCCGTCTGGGCAGCGGCGGGGCCACTCTCAACGCCTTGCTGGTGGCGGCCGAGCACCTCAGCGCCCGGGCGGGATGCACGGTGAGGGGCCTGCCCCCTGGCTGGGCGGGGAGCGGGGTGGCAGCCGGTGGTGAGCCCCGGGAGGGCGGCCGTCCCCTCCCTGCTGACTGTCCCCTGCTCTGACCTCCCAGGTGGTGAGCTCCGACGTCCTGAGGGAAGCCCGCATCCTCATTCTCCACATGGTGAGGAGCCCGGCCTGCAGCCCAGCTTGGGGCCCCTCCGTCTCACACGGGGGGCCACCTCGCACCCTCTCCCTCCCTGTGACTGCCCCCAGTGCTCTGTTCCCTGTGTCTCGCCAGGGCCGTGACTTCTCCTTCGATGACTGCGGCCGGGCCTTCACCTGCCTGCCCGTGGAGGAGCCCGGCGCCCCGGCCGAAGCTCTGGTCTGCAACCTGGACAGCCTGCTGGCGACCATGACGCACCGGGTCTGTGTGGCCTGCGGGACGGGGCCTTGGGCTCGTGCCATGGGATGCTGGGCACCCTGGGGTGTGCTCAGCTCCCCCTGAGGCCTTCAGGGTGCCTTCAGCAGGCTCCTAGCGGGGCAGGAAGGGTGCTGGGTGCCCCGTGAGGGCTGAGCCCCTTCCGTGCCGTCCCTGGGCATGTGGCCCTTCTCTCGGCAGCTCTGCGTGGGCTCCCCGCCTGGCGTGTGGGTCTGCAGCACCGACATGCTCCTCACCGTGCCCTCAGCACCAGGTGAGTCGGTGCCAGCTTTGCCTCCAGCACCCACTTTGGCTCAGCACAGGGGTCAGAGCCAGCAGTGCAGCTGGCTCAGCCTAGGCCATGCTCCCATAAGGGATGCTCAGGCATTGCTGACCCTTCTGTGGTTGGGAGCATCCATCATGCCCGCAGCAAGTGGCCGAGGCTGGTTATTGCTGTCACCACCTCTGCCGTGGGCCCAGTTTTCAGGCAGCTGTGCCCAGTGTGGGTACGTTTGCTGCCCCAGAGGGCACTGGTCTCTGTTGCTCTCTCCAGGGATCGACTGGGACGGCTTCCAGGGTGTCAGAGTGATCGCGGTGCCTGGGAGCCAGGCATATGCCAGGAACCATGGGGTCTACCTTGCTGATGAGCAGGTCAGGAGCAGCTCCCCCTTCAAGGGGCATCCCTCGGAGGCGCAGGGGTCCCCACCACTTTGGTCATTTGGGTGCTGAGTTTCCGGCCCTGTTGTCGCTGCTTGCTTTGGGGTACCCTGAAGAACTTATCAGGGTGGTCTTCCTTCCAGGGGCTGGTGCGCAACATCATCTACAAAGGCACGGAGGCCCAGATCCAGCAGTGCGCGGGGCCTGATGGCACTGTCCCGCTGGTACGGCATGACTCAGGCATCGGTGGCCCTGCCAGCCCTGTCCCTCGTGTCACTGTGGCCGTGGCCTCAGCCCCACTGTGCCCTGGCAGGTCTGCGGGGTGGTTTTCTTCTCCTCAGATGCTGCTGAGCAGCTTCTGGCCACCCACGTCATCCCTCCCTTGGACGCCTGCACCTATATGGGACTGGACTCGGGGGCACCACCCATCCAGGTGACAACCTGTCTGTGGGGGACGGAAGCCCTTGCCCCACGGGTGCTGCTGCTGGGCATCTGTAGGACCTGTTTGACCCTGTGCTGCCAGATTTAGGCAGGAGAGGTGGCGGAAGGGGAGCACCCAGCAGCAGGGTGGGGGTCAGGGTGGCTGCACTGGCCAGCCTGGCTGCACCCAACAGGTCCGTTCTCTCCCCAGCTCTCCCTCTTCTTCGATATCGTGCTGTGCATGGCAGGGGGGATGACAGAGGAGGAGTTTGTGAAGGGTGGCGGTGATGCCAGCGTGAGGAGCGCCCGCTCTGTGCTGTGGACAGCTCTCCGCGCCTTCCCCCTTAGCCTGGGTGAGCGATGCTGTGGCAGGCACACATGACATGACCTGTCCCTGAGCCCCCTTCCCCTGTGTGGGGAGAAATGGGGTGGTTGGAGCCTGGCACCTGGCTGTTTCTCCCTGCTGCTGCGGGTCCCCAGGTCTTTGTCCCCATCCCTTTGGCCATGGGATGTTCAGCCTGGCTGCTCTTGGCTCGCATGGGTGTCAGGCACGCCTCTGTTTCCCATCTGTGTGCTGACAGCTCTCCTGTTCACCCACAGCCTGCATCCCTGGTGCGTCCTATGACTACATGACCACCTCTGCAAGCGACCACATCCGCAGCCTGACACTCCTGCCCGGCTCTGCCAGCCACCTCCACTTCTGCAAAACAGCCCATTCCCACGTGGACGTATGTCCTTCCATCCCCAGCCTTGCTCACGCATGTTTTTTGGGGCTTGTTCCGGGCTATGTGGCCGGACCCTGGTCCCATGTGCCTCTGTGCCCTCAGCAGCAGCCCTGTCTCCTTGAGGATGGCTCTTCAGTCACCAACTGCCTGCTGGAAGGAGCCGTGCGGCTGGCGGCTGGCAGTGTCATGCAGCACTGTCACCTTCAGGTATGTGGCTGGGGCGTGGGTGACCCTGAGTTCTCAGCTCACTGGATGAGCAGCAGGGTGAGGTGTCCCTGGCTGGCACAGGGGACCCATGGCTGTAAGATTTGGGGTGTCCTTCCTCTTTGGCGCTGCCTTTCAGCTAGTGCTGGGGATCCTGGTGGCTGTCAGCCACCCCGGGCAAGGGCAGGAGGCTGTCACTGCTGGGCTGTCCCTACCTGGGGAGCCGGGCAGACCCTCTCCTTGGGGGCTTTGTCATGGCTGCGAGCCCTGGAGGCTGTTGCGTGGTCTGAATTTCTGCAGTCTGTGTCCCTGCAGCCGTGTGACAAAGCAAAATGTGTCCCACTGGCTCTTGGGGTGGTTGTCCCCGTCTGAGGTTGGGATCTGGCTCTGGTGTTTGGGGGCTACTCTGGGGCTAGCCATGCCACTCAGGGCCCTGCTACCTCTTCCGCAGGGTCCCCTGGAGATCGGTCCTGGCTGCCTCCTCTCGGGCCTCTCTGCAAGCTCCTCACCAGCCCTGCAGGGCTGTCCCCTGCGCGACGTTGTCCTGCAGGGCCACCATATCCGGCTGCGTGACCTGTCCTGCCGCGTGTTCACTCTCACTGGCCGCCTTGACGACTGGCAGGTACGGGGGGTGGCGAGGTGGCGTGAGGCTCCCCACAAAGCCGGGGTGTAACTGACCCCTCCATGCCCCTGCAGAGGCCTGCCGAAGAGGCCACCTACCTGAACATGCCCTGGGCTGAGTTTTTCCATCGGACAGGCATACGGTAGGTGCTATGTGCCAGGGTGGGATAGGAGACCTGGCTCCCCTGGGGTGGTGTCATGGCCACCATAACCCATCCCGTGTCACGGCCACCCTAACCCATCCCATGTCCTGGCTCCTCTCCTGGAAGGTGCCCTTGGGCCCCAGGGCGGTGCTGATGGCCTCTTCCTCCATCAGGGAAGGGGACCTCTGGGACGCTGAGATGCCACGGAGGAGCCGCTGCCTGCTCAGTGCCCGGCTCTTCCCGGTGCTGCATGCCTGCGAGGCACTGGGGCTGGAGGACGTGCTGTGGCTGTTGGCCCCGGTGGCGGTGGCCGGCGAGCGGCTGGCACGCTGGCGGGCGGCCTGGCGCATGTCCTGGGAGGAGCTGCTGCCCTGCCTGGACAAGGCAGCCGAGCTGGGCGCCCGCCGGGCCCTCTTCTTCCTGCAGGGCCAGCGCAAGGTGCGGCGGGTGCTGCTGGGGCGCCAGGACTGCAGCCTCCTGCCGCTCGCCCGCAGCGCCGTCCACGAGGGCTACCACGAGGCTGTGCTGGGCACGCTGGATGAGGGTGAGCTGGATTCACACGAGCTGTGTCTTGACTACCAGGGCTGTTTGGTCCTCCCCACCCCCTCCAGTGACCCCCCCCATTGCAAGGACCCATGGGGATGCACCCCCAGGGCATCTGACAAGCCAGGGTGGGCACAAGCCCTGCGAGTCCCTCTCCCCTGGAGCCAGCTTATCGCAGAAGAGGGCTGGTTTGGGGTGACCTGCAGCCTGGCTGTGGCTTTGCAGCCTCCTTTTATTTTCTAGTTGCCTCCACGGCTGGCAATGCTGGCATTGCAGCCCGGGCGCTCGCCTGCATCGCTGAGGTCCTGGGCTGCATGGCACGAGGGGAAGGGGGCTTGCGGAGCGGGCCCGCTGCCAACAGGGAGTGGGCCTTGGCTTTTGGGCGCCTGGAGAGTGGGGACATCGCTGGCGGTGTCCGGGAGCTGGCTGCTGAGCGGCAGAAGTGGATGAGCAGGTGAGGCTGGGGCCGGTGAGCGGCTGCTGCCCCTTCCCTGGCATCGGCATCCTTGGGGAGCCGTGGCAGTGGGCTCAGCATCCCTCTTTTCCCAGGCCAGCTCTGCTGGTGAGAGCTGCTCGGCATTACGAGGGGGCCGAGCAGATCCTTGTGCGGCAGGCGGTGATGTCCTCGTGCCAGTTTGTCACCGTGGCACAGGCAGAGCTGCCACCCTTGGGGCGCTGGGTGCAGGTGGCATGTCCGGCCCGCCTGGACCTCTCCGGTGAGTGCCAAAACAGAGCACCCCTGTGGTCCTGGGGGAAAAGGAGTTGGGGTGCTGCGGGGGAGCTGATGGTGACCCTCGGCAGGCGGCTGGAGTGACACCCCCCCCATCACCTATGAGCACGGGGGGGCCGTGGTGGACGTGGCAGTGCTGGTGGACGGGTGCCGGCCCATCGGCGCCCGGGTGCGGCGCATCGGCGAGCCGGAGCTGCGCCTGGTCAGCCTTGGCGGGATGCCGCAGGGCGAGGCGGCGGTGGAGCTGGTGTGCCGGGAGCTGGAGCACTTGCGGGATTACTGCCAGCCGCACGCGCCAGGTGAGGTGTCACCACCCACACGGCCTGGCTCCCTGCCCGCAATGTGCCCTTGGTGTCGGGTAGCGCAGCACGTGTCAGCTTTGTCCTCTCTTGTTTCCAGGAGCCCTGCTCAAAGCTGCCTTCATCTGCACCCAGGTGGTGCAGTTTCCCTCGCAGAAACCCCTGCGAGCCCAACTCATGGAGAGCTTTGGGGGGGGGTTTGAGGTGCACACCTGGTCCAAGCTGCCCCACGGGTCTGGCCTTGGTAAGTCTGCAGGGAAAGGGCTGGAGAGTCCCTCCTGCTGCCAGCACCGGGATGGGGCACCCCGCTCGCTGTCCCCCAGCTCTCACGTGCGCCCAGGGTGCCTCGCTGCCCTGGCCCTCCCCCTGTGCTCCCTGCAGGCACCAGCAGCATCCTGGCGGGAGCAGTGATGGCATCGCTGTACCGGGCGGCTGGGAAGGCTGCCAGCACTGAGTCACTCATCCACGCCGTGCTGCACCTGGAGCAGAGGCTGACGACAGGTAGTGGCCATGGGGAGCAGCCGATCCGCAGGGTGGGGGGCCTGGCGGTGGCTGAGGACCCTCTCTCCTGCAGGTGGCGGTTGGCAGGACCAGGTCGGGGGGCTCGTGCCTGGCATCAAAATCGGGAGGTCGAAGGCTCAGCTGCCGCTCAGGGTGGAAGTGGAGAAGATCCCGGTGCCTAGTGGTTTTACCCAGACCCTCAACGATCACTTGCTGCTGGTGTACACGGGCAAGACTCGCCTGGCCCGCAACCTGCTCCAGGTAACGCCTGGGTGCCGCAGCCCTGGGTCTGCTCCCCCCGCGGCCTTTGGTGCCTGTCCCCTTTGCTGGTGCAGAGCTTTGCCACCCCAACGGGAGCCGGCGCTGAAGGCTGCGGGTGCAGCACTACCTCCCTGGGTGCTGCGGGACGCAGGAGGACGGTGACAGGGACGTTCTGGCCTCTTGCAGGATGTGGTGAGGAACTGGTACGCCAGGCTGCCCTCCGCCGTGCAAAACGCCGATGCGCTGGTGAGCAACGCTGAGGAGTGTGCCCAGGCCTTGAGGCAAGGTGTGAGCCCCCTGCCCTGGGCCAGGCTGGCCCTTTTAATGACTGAAGAAACACAGACTTCCCCAGGGACAGTGTCTGTAGTCTTGGAGGGGGGAAAAAGCCGGGGGGGGGTGCACGTTCTTGCAGCTGTAGAAGCTTCAGATCTTTCCTCAGACCCACTGGCTATGCCCCAAAATTCAGGCTTGAGTGAAGATGAGGAAGGGGGATTAGACATGACGAGCCTGGTTGATTTTCTGTGAGCCATCCGTGATGGGGCCGGGGGCTGTGCCTAGCCTGTGCGGTGGATTTATTTTGCCTTTGGCTGCTGGGATGCTGTGGAGGGGAAGCCAGAGCATTAAAGCAAGCAAATTCCCCCCCTGTGGAGGATTAAAAATAAACAGCGATGTGACAGGGCTGGGTTTGCTTCCTCAGCATGCAGAGCTGGGAGGAACCGAGTAGATGAGAAGGTGGAATTTAGCTTGGGCTGAGCAGGAGAGGCAGGGACAGGTTTCTGCCCCTTGGGCGAGAATTTAGAGGTAAATAGCTTGCGATATTCTCCTCCCTGCAGGTAACCTGCCGCTCATCGGCAAATGTCTGGACCGCTACTGGCAGCAGAAGAAATGCATGGCCCCTGGGTGCGAGCCGCTGGCCGTGGGGCGCATGATGGATGCTCTCCGGCCCTACGTCTACGGGCAGTGCTTGGCAGGGGCTGGTGGTGGCGGCTTCCTTTATGTCTTAACCAAAGCCCCTCGGCAGAAAGAGGCTTTGCACCAAATTCTAGCAAAAACCCAGGTGAGATGTGGGCTCCCAGGCAGTTCACTGTCGCAGGCAGCTCGCGGAAGTTTGCTTTATATAGCGCAAGCATTGGCAGCATCTTGCCCTACCACGAGTGGGATGAGGTGGTTTTTTTGTCCCCTTTGCCCTTCCCAGAACCCTGGAGGTATGAACAGGTCCCATCCTGGCTCCTGCCCCAACCCATAACTTTTTTTTTTTTTTTTTTTCCCCAGGGACTGGGCAACTTTAGCATCCACAGCATCGAAGTGGACACGGGCGGTTTCTCTGTGGAGGTTGTGGGATGTGATCCAAAGGACGGTGCTCACCCCAGAGAGGATGTGGCTGTGTGAAGGTCTTCAGCTCTGACCCGTTCCTGGCAGATGCACGGGGCAGGGGGGGAGCAGCCAGCTGCCTTCCAAAGCAGGGAAATCCCTGCTGCTTTAGAGGCAGCTCCTTCAGCCGGCTCCAGCAGGTGCCTTAGGTCTTGATGGGACCTTTCTGTGCTGCTACTTGCCCCAAAAGCCGCAGAGGCTGGAGAAGCTGTGATGAACTGGGCAGGCAAAACCATTCCTGGAGGGTGGCCTTGCTGAAAGGACAGTTTGCTCGGGCCTCCAGGCTGATTTTGGGGTTTCACTCCAGTTTTCGTGATTCTCCAAAGGGAAAGACTAGCATTTGGGACTCTGCCTCTAGCAGGAACCTGTTTGGTGTGCAGTGCTCCTGCACCAAAGTCCCCTCTGGCTGTGGAATCAAGTTCCTCTCCCCCGTGCCGAGAGACTATTTCTGCAGTGAGTTACCAGTCCCCGCAGTTGTCTCTTTGAATAAAAAGCACTTATTCCCAGTATGTGTTTATGCCCCTCTGTTCCTACCAGAGCTCCTCCCTCCCGTGGGATAGCAAGGGCTATCCAGGGCTTCCAGGGTGGGATGGCAGAACCATGCAGGGGCTGGTGATGGCCCTCCACAGCCCTGGGTGACCGGGGACAGCCAGGGAGCGCTGCCGCAGGAGGCAGCCAAGCAGCGGGCTGGCACCAGGTACTGCCTCAGGGGTGTTTGTACTCGCGCTGTGCCAATGCCAGCTGGGGACGGGCAGGAAGATCCTCTTGCTGCTGTGGCACAGGGTAGAAGAGGAGAAATGGCGACGAGCTCTCGTCCCTCATCTCTCCAGCTCCCTCCAGGCCCAGGGACACACAAACCACCCGAGGCTGCTGCTCAGCCAGGCAAGGTTTATTTATATTTACAGAGTAGCTGTACAGCGAGCCAGCAGGGCCACAGCCCAGCTTCCTATAGCAGCGTCCTAGGGATTTTCCAAGCACCCTTCCCACAAGGAAATAATTCCTTTTCCCTTCTAGAGAATGGTCCCCATCACCACCAGGAGAGAGCCAGGGCTCGTGATGTGCAGGACTCCAGGAGTTGACCCTTAAACTGGTGGCACAGAGAGAACACGACTGCAGCCAGCAGCACGGGCAGAGCTCTTGTGCAGCCCCACATTTCAACCCTAGCGCACAGCCCCAGAGTTTCCCCGAGCTCCTGTGCCTCCCACAGGGCAGCAGAATGAAGGGAGTCAGGAGCCGGCACAGGCTTGTCCCTCAGACTTGCACGTTTTCAGAAATAGTGTCACACTGCCCTCAACGTGAGAGATCCTCTGCTGCCTTATTTCTGCTCCTGCAAAAAGATGGCGGCTCCTCTTCCCAGGCTCAGGAAAGAACAGGAGCAGAAGGGCAGACGTCACCCCATCCCCACACCACCTAACAGCCAGACCCAGGGCAGGACCTGGTCAGGCTCCAGGGCTGCAGCCTTCCTGCCTTTACCTCCAGAGCGGTGCCGACCCAAACACCGACCAACTACAGGCGCAGCCGCTTGATATCCTCGCTGCGGAAGTCAATTCGGAGAGCCAGCACCTGCCGGACCTCGGCAGGAGTAAGGCGCCAGGTGAGCGGGCCAGAGTTTGGGCCCCAGTAATCCAGGATCTCCGTCACCTGGAGAAAGAGGAGAGCTGCAGGAGACAACTCGGCACCAGCTGCCCTCGCAGGTGAGTTCAAACTCTGGCTACAGTCACAGTATTCCCTGCCACTCAACCCTGCAAACACCCATCAGACATGCAGCAACTTCTCCAGCTTCTCCCTAACCCATAGGCATGCCAACATCTGGATGAGCCCACTAAATCCACATGGAGGCCAGCTGGGCTTCCTGCAATCCCCCCAGTAAAAGCAGACAAAGTGCAGCTCACCCTTTCCAGATTGAGGATGGTAGCCATCTGGGAAAGACGGGCAAACTTGTCGCGGATAGTCCAGGTGGTGACTGTGGTGAGATAGGCTATGAGAGACCTCAGCTCCTTGTCGAACTGCAGACCGCCAAGCTGTGGGGACCGAGGGAGCTCTGTCAGCTCTCCGAGCAGGTTGTGCCAAGCACACCATTAAACAGAAGTTACAGGGGGGCCGGGGAAGGTCTCTGAGCAGGAGGGTTCCAGTTAGCCCATTTATTGCAGGTTAAACTGGCTTACAGTTAGACCCACCTCAAAAACCCCCTTATCTTCCCGGCCCCACCACAAAATGCACTTTCTCCCTCCGTGTGCTAATGCAAGGTCTCCCCGAGCCAGGCACTGGCCGTGGCAGAGCTTCTTCGAGGCTCATTTGCCTCTGCCCTGCCCCATCCCTTCGAGGGAAATGAGGGTTTCACGGTGGAGGGTTTGCAGCCCAGCCAGGGACTCTACAGGGTAGAGGATGGTGTTTTGCTTACCCTGCTGAAGGTGGATTTGAGCAGCACTTTCTCCAGTTCGATGGCTATGAGACTGGTCATGAGACCAGTGAGGGTATCGTAAATCACTGGAGACAGCCCAGCCTGGAAGCAGAAACCGGTGTCATTCTTGTCAGGAACAACCGTGCGCAGATCCACAAAAAACAACCCTATGACAGCTTTCAGATAAAGACCCATCACTTGCACGCTCAGCGAGCGGAAACCTCTGGCAAAAGCGATCCAAGTAGGTAGGGCCTGCAAGCAAGCTTTGAGAATTGCAGGAGAAGGGGGTGATTGATCTCTTAAGAGCCCTGCGAGGCACCGGAGGACGTCTGTCTGCAGTTCCCCTGAGCAGGGAAATAGCTGAGAAGTGCCACGCAGAGGTCTGGCTGTCCTGTCCCTCTCGCTCACCTTGAACTCTGTCATCTGCTGTTCCAGATTGACGATGAACTGCTGGACCCAAGGATCATTAGCTTCATAGTCGCTGAACTCTTCCTGACATTGAAACACAAAAAGGGTTGTTTATGTGCAGGCAAATGGCCTGGGGGACAGGCCTTTCCATTTCCACCCTTTCTATTTCCTCAAGCTCCTCTCTAGCCAAATACCCCGTTCCAGGCTCGGATGCAGAGCAAGGTCCGGGTTATTTTACTGTTGCTCCGTGCCAGCGAAACAGGGGAGAACGGAGGGGAATGAGACAGCGGCTGCTCTACGCTGCTGAGTGGAGGACAGAGAGTGCAGAATTATGGCTGGAAGCGGAGAATGCTGAGCCTCACCTCCTCGATGTTGTGGGAGACGGAGAGGAAAAGGTTGATCCAAGGCTTCACCTGGGGTTTGATGGCTGTGCTGTTCAGCTCGTTGAGACCTTCCTAGGGGACGGGGGGGGACAGAAAGAGGACAGGAGAGCGACTGAGCACAACGACACAAAACCTTTACAACCAAGCTGTCCTGATGCTGCCTCGCACCCTCACTGCAAGCTGGGGAAACCGACCCACAGATTTGCACAGGGAAACTGAACCCAGGAGTCCCAGATCCCACCCTCTTCCAGTGCTGGAGGGCTCCGAGGACACCACAACAACAAAAGAGGAAAGATGCTGGCGCAGAAGTTGCTGTTGGGCTGACTTGCAGCCTGGTCTGAAGGTCTCGTGCTTGCCCATCCCTCCCTGCACAGCTCCAGAGGTTTCCTGGCAGGAGAGAGGCGCTCGGTTCGCATCCCACCAGGGTAGGGAAGGACGCAAACACCAGCTTTTCTGCTTGGTGCCAGCCAGGAGGACAACGTGATTGGACTCAGCTGATGCATCCCACCTCCAGTGCAGCTGAGCTCGGTAGGAGAAGCTTAAAAGGAGGATAAAAGCTGTAACCACAGTTAGTTCCCTGAATTAATCATAACCCCAGCACACGCCATCTCCCCGGAGCAGCGGGTTGTCAGCAAAGGCTGTTCTGCCCGCTTCGATGCTGGAGAGCTCTCTGAAAGCCCTCTCCTGCCAACCACCTCCGCTCGGCTCAGCAAGATGTCAAAAAAGCTCACCCAGCATGAAACCGTTCAGGTACCAATACTGCCTGGCATTTGATGAAAGTTTTTAACTAAAATTGGCATTTCTGAGCAGGCCCTGCTGGCAATTGCCCTTTTCCAAGGCAAATTCAATGTGCGCGTGACTCAGGCAGCGCAGGAGCTTGCTGCTCAGCCTCTTGATTGCTTTGCAGCCAGTTTTAATGCTGCACTAGCGCTAGACTGGAGAGTTTTACTCCTTACTGATGAGCTCTTCAGTTTCGATACTGACCGCAGGCCTCAAGGGAGTTTGCCGGCAGTACCGCTCTGAAGGCATCTGACTGCAGCGAACCGCAAAGCCAAATGAAAAATGGCCCGGCCCCTCGGTGGAGTACAAAGTTGATGGCAAACCCGGTTCAAACTATTCTGGTTTGCTTGGCTTCCTTCCACAGCAGATAGCAGGTCTTCCTGCTCCCCTCCCTGCCAGAGGCCGCTGTGAAATTTTAAGGCAACAGGCCCCAGAATGCTACACGAGAATGGATTTAGCCAGAGAGCCTTCTGCCCCCCCGCCGGGGAGTATTTTCGTTTGGGAAAGGAGGAAAAACCTGCGGGAAGCGCAGCCCTTCTCCACCTTCAGCATTACCTAATGAGGCTCTGGACAACTTGACAACGTGCTGTGCCACAAGGGAGAATGGAGGAGATGGAAAGGCTATTAATATTTCTTCTCCTGAAAATGCTGAACCAACTACGACTCTGTGCTGAGTGAGGACAAATGGAGCAACATCCCTTCTGGCTCTGCAGCTGCTTCCAGCGCTTTTCATGCAGCCGCCAGCCAGTGCGGCTGCGCGAATGGGCTGGAGTTGTTTCCATGCCTCAAAGGTTGACTGATTTGCTCCCTCCTGCAGCCCGACCCAGCACTCCTGGAGTCATATGCGGCCCAGGGCTTGGGCTGAAATGATTCCTGCCCGAGCTCGCCCTGAAGACACCGGCCAGACAGCGTTGGGAGACCAGCAGAAATTCAGCAAGACGCTCACCTGCAGCAGGTCACGGAATTTGTTGGAGACGGCGGCCATATCGGAGAGGCAGCTGTCAATCTTGGCCTGCCCTTGCTCGCCCCCGAAGCCTTGGCTCAGCAGTTTGCTGCAGTCGCTCTGCAGGGGAGAGATCCACCAGCAAGTCGCAAATTAATGACCTGGGCTGTTTGTACCCCTTCCCTTTGCTGAGCTCAGGCTGCCCACCAGCACGCTTGCAGGCTCGGAGAGGCGCCAAGCTCTTACCCCCGTGAAGACAGAGGTTGCTGGCTCCAGCTGGAGAAGAGGACAGCAAGAAAGGAAGCCAGGGGCTATCTAAGCCCAGAACCAGAAAACCACAACTTCTCCGTGATGCACATCTTATTCCACTGGCTCCCAGTCTGTGCCAGGTTGGACAAGCTGGAGGAGCTGGTATTTCCAGCTCCTACTGATGTATCAGCCGGAAATTGCTCTGCCAGCTCAAAATTGCTTTCCTAAGGCTGGAGGGCAAAGACCTCAGGAATTTGGGCATATTGGAAGTCCAGGTGGTTTATTTGACTACCCCCCCACCCCCCTTCAAGAGAGGATATTACAAATTTCATTATGGAAAAACCAGTAAAGAATCCAGACTGTACCTCCAAAGTCTTCTTCAGGGTCATGATGTTTTCGCTGCAGACTTCCACGTTGTTTAAGGTCACCTGGAAAAAAACAACAAAACAAACCCCACGTAGAATTCATTGGAATTTCCCAGCACCTCAGCCCCAAGTCCTTATGTTTTCTCCACGTAGTTCACGCTACAGACTGAAATGCAAATATTTGAGGGGAGAGAGGTGCTACTGCGTGATCAAAGTACTGTAGATTCATGGAGCTGCATGAAGCTGAGCTGCAGTAACGGAGCACGTGTGCCGAACCTGCAGCTAGTACAAAGTCTGCCTTAGTTTACGCCGCTTTTCCTCCTCATTCTGTCCACAATGCTGTGGGGAAGCCCCAGTTGTGGGTCACTGGTGGAAAAGAGGATACACCCCCAACTTTCTGTGACTGCATATGAAGTACAACAGACCAGGAGCGGCTGGAGGTGACGGTTTATACGCTGTGTCCGGAGAAGCAGAGGAAGCAGGAGGGTATTTGTACCTCGGCAGGAGCAATCAGCACCCCTCCTGCCAGATGAGTATCTGTTCTTCACTGAACAGACTGTTCTCAACCTGCTGAAGCTGAACTAAATGTCAGTATAAGGCAGGGGTTTGTGCAGACAGGGAAATGAGGCGAGCTGACAGGCGAATGAGGAATTCCACCGGGAGAACTGACATTTTAAGCACTTTGCTTAAAAAAAAATGCAGGAACCTGTAACCAAGAATTTAATGAAACGGAAGAGTTCAGTCCCTCCGGCTCCCTTTGTTGCCTTCTCTCCTCGTACAGTGAAAGTCCCAAGGAGCCCCTTCACAGCAAGCCTGGGTGTTCACAGCAACTTACAGAGAGGGAGAGAAGTCGGGGTGAGCCAGCTCCTCTCCAGCGCTCTCAGCCTCTGCCCACGGGTCTGCTCAAACAGCAGAGCTGGCTGAGAGGAGAGAGCAGATCCAGAGCTGCTCTCCCAGTGAGATCTTTTCTACAATGCAAGGTCTATACAGCATCCCCCCATGGGGAAGGATGTGTTATGCTGCAGAAGAGAGGAGTGACGGCCCTTCAAATGCTCTCCAAAGGGTCTGTAATGCTCACTGCCTTCTTCTGGCCTGCTCACGCACCAGAGAGTTGCAGCGCTGCTGTTTGGAGAAGACAACAGGAAGATCCTGCAGGCCAAGCAGAGCAGACAACCCTGCTCTAATGGAAACTCTCCAATCTGATGAGCGAGAACGAAGGAGCCCAGAGCTTGGGCCAGAAAATTTTCTCATCTAGAGGAAGGTGTGGATGAGACACTCTCCCACCACCTTTGTGCAGAGCCTGTGAAGAACAGGATTGATGGACATCTCCAAAGAGCACAGACTCTTCCCCAGCCTGGAGGGAACCATCATTGCAGCAGTCACAGGATCATACTTGGACAGGCCTGGTGTGGAAGCCCTACAAACATGAGGTGAGGCAGAAGCAGCTATCAGACATCCAAAGTCAGGTTTTCAGGCTCTCTGAACATGTGATAGTTGCACCAATCCTGTTCCCAAGAGCTCCCCGCTGTCTTTCCCCTCATCGCAACTCATTTTACGCCAGACCAGCCACCAAACCCACCAGAAAGGACTGCTTGGCCTCATCGGTGCTTTCAATGCCTTTGGTATCGAACTTGCCCTGCTGGAGGCTGCTGTGCATGATGTTCACGGCACTGGTCACCCCTCTCTGGAAGTCCTGGAAGGTCGTGGCTGGAAAGCCCTGCTTCAGCTTGTTGTACAGAACCTCCCTAGGGGGCAAGCAGAACACACCAGGGCTTAGAGCAAATACTGCAAGCCACAGCAGAGCTGTGCTCTGTGACAAGGGACAGCACTCTGGCTGAGCTGTGACCTGAACAAGGTAAGCGGAACGTCACAAGGACAAAGGAAGGCTGGCAAATATCTCCTGACAGCATCTGAAGGACACAAGGCTGAAAGAAAAACACAACCACTCCATTTCTGAGCTTCCCCCCAAATCCTGCCTGCAGCTGTCTGCTGTCTTCAGTCACAGTTCCCCACTCCCACATTGGGATGAAAAACCTGAACAGGACAATTTCTGCAGGATCATCCCAAATTCAAGTTACTAATCAATCTCACAGGCAACACAGAGAACAATTAGGGGTGATTGTGTGTCATCAAGCAGGGTAGCACTCCAATGCTACGTGGTGACTTGGTCTCATAGGGATTTTGGGCCATGAGGTTCCTTTTTCTGTTTGTCCTACAGGTGACCATCACTACTGTGAGAAAAGTATGCCCAGCTCCAGCTTCCCGCACCACACCTGACGCTGCTTCCTACCAGCATCTTCCATGGAGATGACAAACCAGAGGCTCAGAGGTGAAGAACACAAGGGGGACCATCTGACAGCGAGCACTGTTTGCAGAATGTGAAGTGGAGGCAAGTTACAATGAACCTGGTATATTTTCATTACCTGAAGTCAGACTCCAGCTCGGTGGTGGAGTGGTTGATCATGGCACAGAGACAGTCTATGCTGGAGCTCGACAGAGCGCGCCCAATGCACTTCTTCACTATATAAAACACATCGTCCACCATGCTGGAGGTGAGCTGGCCCTTCTCGTAGCTGTCCATGGCAACAGCCTGCAAAGAAAGCTGTCTCAGTGCCCTCAGCTCAGCGAGCAAAGGTGTCCTCCCCGAGCAGTGACTGGGTGCAGACCTGCCATGCACTCATCTCCCTCCCTAGGGATGCTCAGCAGAGGACTGTGGAGCACACGCAGAGGTCTCAGCCGCTGGCAGGGAGTGCAGGCTATTGCAAGCAGCAGTCTGAGCCCTACCTTGTTGACGGTCTCCCTCATGAAGTATTCCTCCATGGTGATGTAGTAGCCAATGAGCTCTTGCATGGTGCGGCTCAGCAGACAGTTGTTGAGGAGTTTGTCCAGGTATTTCTGATGCTCTACAAAAAACAAGAGAGAGCCATCAGCAGGGACTGCCAGAAAGCAGTTTCACCTAATCCCCTTGATGCCTGTCTCACGAGCACCCAACAGACACATGTCTGCAAAGCCCAGCCTGGAATAAATCACAGGCCTCAACTGACTCAACTGACTCAACGCTGACTTTTGCAGGTGACAGAAGTGATTTCCAGAGCTCTGTGGAGTACCCAAAACACCGAGCCTGTTTTCCCCGCGGTCTCCACCTTTGGGATCTGTACCTGCAGATCAAAGGGCCCTCCCTCTCATGGGGGACCTTGTTTATTATGCTCTGCAGTCATTCCTAAGGTTGGTTTGTCTGTTAGAGGAAACAACCCGTGCTGAAAACAGATTTGAGGAGGCCAGGCTACACGATTCTGTTCCAGAGAGCGTTCCCAAAGCGCCTTTGCAGACCCTGTATCCCTCTGCTCTGCCACTAACTCAGATGTATCTCCACTTCTGGCTGCAAGGAGCAGAGCACCTGCAAGTATTGGTATTCAAGGTGTTACCTTGCTTTACCTCCTCTGAGGCCATCGAGTCCCCCACCTCAAAATCGGATATTATTCGTCTTTTGATGAACCTCAAGTAAAGCTCACTGCGGGCGTTCATCAGGGTGACTTCCGTTAAAATAGGGTCAAGTTCCCTAGAAGGAACATAGCAAGAACAAAGGCAGCAAAACTACAAAAGGAGAGGCACTAATTTAACTCGGTTAAGCAGTGTGTTCTCTTTTGTCTTCCTATGAGATCAATACTGTCCCTTTCCATCTGTGCTGTCAAGCGGCAAAGCTCAGCAGAATAACTGGTATGTGCAAAGAACGCACATACAATCAAAACATCCTGAAAAAAATCATTACAGAGAAGCTTTTTTTTCCCCCTCGTGGACGTGAGAACAGCCACGTTAAAATCACGGCTGTAAGTGCTGCAAGACTCTAAGCAACCTGATACAACTTCAGAATTAGCCCTGTTTTGAGTGGGAGGTTGGATTAGAGACCTCTGGCAGCCCTCAGTTTTGCTACGATTCTGTGAGCCCTACATGGCCAGTGCTAGAAATGCCTGGTCCCTGACGCCTCCTCCATCTCTTGTGCACAGACTCATGTGTTTTTCTGAAAATGATGAAGAATCTGTTTATGCTCAACAGCTCAGGAAATGTGAGACCAAAAAAGCACGTGACCATGCAGAACACAGTGTTCATATCAGAGATGACTATGGAAAAAAAGACCGTCACATCAGCAGCTTTTTCATCAGCGTGCACAACAGAACTTTACAAATCCTGCTCAAAGCCTCACAACACACAAGTGGGACAAGGAACCATTATCTTTATTTTATGGATCAAAAAGCAAAAGCTCGGAAAACCTGGGATACAGGCACAGTTACTCAGAGCAAATAGTAAGTAGATTTTTATATTTATGCTGAAATAATTGGTCATGCAGGCTCACAGACAGATCTTGCTTGGGGAATGGCAGTTTTCTTTCAAGGCACGTTTAGAAGTCATGCAATGCCAGAAGGGCTGGGTGCTTTCAAATGGCCTTACTTTAGGGCTATACAAATACTTAAGATAAAAAGAAAAGGAGGGGGATTTAAAGCACTTTGGTTCGTTAGCGAGAAACTGATGTTACAGAGTCACTGCAGCAGCACTACAGATTAAATAGGACCCAAAGATTTATTCCCGATTCTGTCACGAATTATCTGCCCAGGGAGCTGCTCCATTTCGTGGGCTCCGAGGACCATACTCTGACCACCGACAGGCAGTGAGCATAGGCAATTAAAGTCTCAGTCCTTCGTGCGCAGTGATATTGCCAGCCCTCCAGCAATGCTTAGGGCCAAGGCTTAAAAGTAAGGAGTAAGCAAAATAAAGCACCACCACAGAAGCTGCCTTTATAAAAGGGCAGCGAAGGACATCTAACAATTAGATTTTATGCTTTAGTAGTCACAAACTGTCTGGAAGACCAAAAGAGTTATCTAAATGCTAAGTAGCATTAACAACAGCTCAAGAGTGGAAGGTTAGAGAGCAGAAAGAGGTTTTGTTTGTACCTTGGTTCAATCTTCTCTGCAGAAGAACTTCTCATCATGCTATTCTGAACTTGCTGGAACTGCAATCACAAAAAAAAAAGGGGGAGTCATCAAAGTCTTTGCTGATGACTTGGAGTTAACAGCTGCTTCTCGTGCTGTAGCCTAAGGAGGCGCTTCCTCAGGCGGGGCCATAGGAAAGCTTTGCAGGAAGCAGAGCTAGAGAAGGGAACTGCATCAGTTCACCTCTTCCTCCAAGAAGGAGCTCAGCCTGCCAGGAAGGGCGATGGGATGGGAACTCCAACAGAGACACCAAGGTATGTGACCATGAGACAGTCACAGCAGCCCTGTGAGCTGGAACACAGACAGGAGCAGGAACAAGCCAGATGGGAAGACGGACTGAAGGCGCCCTACGGACCTGCAGAGCAAAGCACCCTGTGTCCAGGGTCCATTTACCAGGCTCCCAATAATCATTCTCTGCAGGAGAAGGGAGAGCTACAGGCTGGACCCCTTCAGCCACCAGCACAAATATGGAGTAAAGCAAGGTTTCTCTCAATACACAAGGTCAAACTTTGCCACTGCTATGGCAGTCGCAGCCCATGGAGCTGGATGGAGGCTGCAGGTGGCTGCGTCAGGCAGCATCATATTCCTCTTACCTGCCTGTGATAGTCCCTCTCTTTGATGAACTTGTCCACCACTTTCTCCACCTGCCGGTCACACTCCACTTGCAGGTGTTTGATGAGGGTGTACAGTCTCCCTGGCCCATAGTAGGTCTCCACAATGGGTTGGTGGGTCTCCACAATGCGAGCAATCCCTGCAGAAGGAGAGGGGAAGCTCAAGAGAGAGACTCAAGCAGGAGTTTCCATCCAGTCTGGACCCAGAGCAGAGCTATACCGGTCCACAGTCTGGACCTAACAAGGGATCATTCACTCCCCAGATAAACTGAGATACTCAAGCCACTCTGTAGTGCCTCACTGGAGGCCTGTCATCACCACCCCTTGTTCCATGGCATCTTCTCTCTGCATAAGCCACCTTCCATCCTCTCCCGTTTATTGCAAGGCTGCAGCGCAAATCTCCTGGAGCAGAAGCCATCTCTCTTCCTAAAGAGAGCTCCTGCCATGCCTTGTGTGTCAGCTGCCCTCCTGCCCAGCAAGATACAAGGTATGAAGGTATGAATCTTCCACAGGAGAAAGCTGCATGAGCTAAAACTGGCAGGGGACGTAACTGCCATTCAAATCCAGTCTCAGCTTTCAGCACCTACCAGGTTACAGGAGAAGAGCAGTGCTAGGAAAATCATGCTCTGCTCTTATCTGTCACACCAATGCTCAGGAGAGCAAGCGTTAGTGAAGGCAGGACCTCCTTGGAGAATAAAGCCCATCTCCAAGGACATAGCTCTCCAAGATTGTTTTCTTCTCACAAACTCTCTACTCTGAGTTAGCAACGCTCCCCCGCTTTTGATGCTAGTGCCAAGAAAGCCTCGGTGGCTCTAAGGACCTTCAATAGCAGCAAGGGTGCCAGGCTGGGAGAGTGACTTGGCACTGGTGCGGCCTGGAGTTATAGGAGACTTAATAGAGAAGGCAGTTAATCACCATGGGATCTCAATTACTGTCTTTGGAGACGTTCCCACAGAGCATTCTTATTCCCTTCTCTCCCTTCCCTCTCTGATTTTTTTTTCCCTGGTCCTCCTTGAAGAGCTAGGACTGGAGGCATCAACAGCTGCTCAGTCTTAAGGGATTTGATTTGTTTGTCTGGAGAGCTGCTTGTCTGAAAAAAAACTTCAGGGAATGCCCATTTGTTTTGAGGATGCAGAGAACAGGAAGAGTCTCATTCCTGGAGGAAGCCAAAAAATCCTTTGCAAATTGACTTTGTGCCTTTGCAAGCTGTACATTGGAAAGCTTGCTTATTGTAACGCCCTCTCCTGGCTGGGAAAAAGTCTATTAGTTGTGTCCCTGTCCCTCTCGCGCGACATTCCCATAGCTCAAAGGGGATGGGAAACATTTTGTGATGTCCTGGAACTAGAATTAAAAGCACTTAAATTGATGGACAATCTCATCACAGAGTATTTTCAATCCACCAGCAAAGAAAGGAAGATTACCTTCGAAGAGGAGTGTCAGAGTGTCCGCAAAGATGACAGCAGCTCGACGGTCACTCATGTCTGTCCCCATCACCAGCTGCAGGTTCTCCTCTGCTTTGTTGGCCACCTGCATGACAACAGGTCCGGTCAGCTGGTAACAAAGATATTCTTCATCCCATAGGGTGGACCTCTGTCACCTGCCCTACAGATCCCCGGTCTTTTATCCGTGTTCCCATTGCAAGAGGTATTGCTGCTGTTTGAACAGGGATCCTTTCCTCTCTTGTGGAACACTCAAGGATAAAAGAAAGGCAGAAGCTTGTTCTTTTTTTTCCGGGTTCCCTTGTACAAGTTTTAAGCAAGCACAATGAGCAAGACACAGAGGAGAAGCCAGGCAGCCAGTGGGATCTGTGTTCAGACACCAGAAAGACCATCCCAGGGCGCAAAGCACAGGGAGAGAGAGGAACGAAGGCCAGTGCTGCTTTCTAAGATTAACAAGCCAGAGCCAAGATCTCCTTCTGCAACATCTGTTGACAGAGACTGGGTTTTGCTTTCCCCTAGGAGACCAGACGGTATGTTTCACAGAACCTGTTACCTGCTTGCAGAGGTACTCTGAGAACTTGCTCAGCCCCTCCTCATGTAAGCCTAGCAGAGGAAAGATCTTGAAGAACCGTTCCACCTGGGGCAGATCTCCCTGCTTCATAGCTGTGTCGAATTTCTCTGTGACAATCGTCTTCAGGCGCTGCTCTGCTTCCTGCAGGAGCTTCAGGTTGGCATCAATTATGCCCCCTGGTCAAAAGGACAGAAAAGAAATGGAAAAGTGACAGCACAATGTTAGTACCCTATCAAGGGCTACGTTTTTCCTAGCAGAGAGAGCAACATTGTACAGCCCTAGGGTGAGAAGGCAGAAGACACGCTGGAATTTCCCTACAGGCAAAGGTACATGTGTGATGTACACACGGCTAACGTCGTGGTCTTGCACGGAGGATGCGAACACATCAACCAGGACATTTCTTTCAGGGATCAGGCAACTTACTCCTTCATTTCCAGTTGCTCTGCTTGGTAGCACACCATAATACTGCAACAGTTCTCCCTGACAGAGCCTTCTCCCTCACTTCTTTTGTCCTGCACATTTTGTCCTTCACCTAGCCAGCACCTGAAATGCTATTAAAGCCATGTGCCAAGAAGTCTCCTTTCAATTGATGATAATTCAAACCTAACAATGCTTCAAAAACATTCACCTCTATGTTACTCTATAACATACTAAGATCTCTGGCTAGCATTAGCTCTTCTGCTTTATCTACTGAGTTGAGGCTATCTGTCATGGGAAATCATGCAGCCTCTAGTTAACTGGAAAGGTGACTTATCAGGTTCTCCTCACAAACAGTACTTACCTTCCTTGCCCTGACGACTGAGCTCGATCACTGATTTGTCCAGAGACAGATAGCGATGGATATGGGCTGCTGCTTGTTCATAATCCTCATTTCGCAGGGCTGTTTGAACTCCATCCATGCAGAACTTCAGGTCAAGGATGTCGTCAGCTCTCTGAATGGCCTGATAGAGCCGATTCTGCAAGAAAAGCGACCAGTAAGGCTTTCTGCTGCAGGCTGGACCAGGGAAAGAGAATTATAAGAAGACAGCATGGGGGAAAAACAAGGAAGAAGCAGACTGAAGTGATACTTCTCTACACGATAAACAACTACGTAAGCAGAAACCCCAACCCACTTAAAAAGTCCTAAGGTCAACGACTCCAAAAGATGAATAGCATTTACCTGTCAAAACTCAGATTGAACTCAGAGGCCGTACTCCACTTTATCAAACAGGCAGAGATCAGAGACTCAACCACACAACATCTGTTTGGATTTAAGCAGTTGTGCTGGGCACTGGGACTTGACTCCATTTAGCCTACCTCTGTACAAAGAATATGACGGCCCGGATCCCTGACCACTCTTGGGTGACAACGACCATGTCCACTGTCCTCAGCGCTGCAATAGTTGACAAAAGAGTGCTAACGAAAACTAACCTCAGCTAATTCACCATATTCTACCAGGAGCTGCATGGACAGAAGGGAATGCTGGAGAACCAGGCACTATATGGCAAATCATTATGTATTATTTACTCCTGTATGCTGCAACATCCAGGAGCCCAGCAAGATACCATCACCTAACACCACTAGAAAATGCTAAAACAAAGCACGAAGCAGTTTCCAGCCCACTGAAGAAAAGCGCACATTTCTCTCATCGCACCGTGAGCACATGAGCAGACAGAATATGGCTTGGTGGTGACAAGTCCCAAACACCCCCTCGGTCCAGTTACCTTGGCAAGGTCGAGCTGGCGGACTTTACTGCTGACGTTCTCGGCCAGATTGCAGGTGAAGGTGATCATCCCTGCCAACTGCTGGGCGTCCCCCTCGATAAGCTGCAGATTAGGGCTGGAAACACAAATGAATTGAACATGAGATGCAAATATTAAGTAGTCGGATGGTCTGCAACAGCAGGATGGTTCTTCCTCCAAACCCAATTGCTCCTGTCAGCAACAGTATCTCTCATTTCATGCCTCTCCTACAGGAGCCAAGCATCAAAATCAAACAGACAGCTTTGGAGGAGGCTGCACAGATAGATTAACAACTGTCTTGCTACCAGATGGGACATCAATGAGCCACTGAGGCTTTAAGATACTCCTCACTTCTGAGGTGGAAGATGAAGTCTGTGAACTTGTGCTCTACTAGACAGGAGGCCACTTACGATGACTTTCCAGACTGCCTGCACAAGCTCACCATGAAGAGGCAGGTAATATTTGTCCATACCTGTAAACAGCCTGACACAAGACCTCCGATCCAAGCATTGATGCTGAAAACTAAAAGTATCTGGGGTGAGAACTTCAAAGAACTGCTCGCCCTACGCCAAAATGCGTTGGTCACTGTAAGGGTGTTCCCTCTGTTAGTGCTGCTGGGAAGAACCTGGATGAGGATCCTCCCTACCACAAACTGATTTAAAGTCTGACATTTTCTGAGAAGGAACATGCTTCCCTCACAACACTGAAATGAATTTTCACATCATGCAGCAAGCAGGGAGGTACCGAACAGTGCACAAAAGCAGAAAGAAGGGGAGAGGGTGGGGATCACTAACCCCATGCGATGAAGTGCAACCATCTTGTTCTCTATAGTGCTTTGCTGTTCCAGGAGGGCATCCAGCTCTTCCTGCACGACTTTCTGAAAGAAAAGTTCGAAGAAAGTCCTGTGTGACTTCAGCTCTCCTCCAGGCCAGCAACTTATCACAGACTCTACACCCAAATCAAGCACATGCAGCTAAAAAGGTATTAGCTCTTCCAAGGGCTCGGATGACAAGTAAATCCTTCCTAAGGTCTCATTTTAATCCTGTAAATATTTATATTTATGCCATTCCAAAGCACAGAATCATAGAATGGTTTAGGTTAGAAGGGACCTTCAAGACCGCACAATGCCACCCCCTGCCCTGGGCAGGGACACCTCCCACCACACCACGTTGCTCCAAGCCCCGTCCAGCCTGGCCTTGAACCCCTCCAGGGATGGGGCAGCCACAGCTTCTCTGGGCAACCTGGGCCAGGGGCTCACCACCCTCACAGCAAACAATTTCTTCCCAATATCTCACCTAAATCTCCCCTCTTCCAGTTTAAACCCCTTCCCCCTCGTCCCATGGCTCCCCTCCCTGCTCCAGAGTCCCTCCCCAGCTTTCCTGGAGCCCCTTTAGGGCCTGGCAGGGGCTGGAAGGTCTCCCCGGAGCCTTCTCTTCTCCAGGCTGAACCCCCCCAGCTCTCTCAGCCTGTCCTCCCAGCAGAGGGGCTCCAGCCCTCCCAGCATCTCCGGGGCCTCCTCTGGCCCCGCTCCAACAGCTCCGTGTCCTTCTGCTGTTGGTGCCCCAGCGCTGGAGGCAGCACTGCAGGGGGGTCTCACAGAGCGGAGCAGAGGGGCAGAATCCCCCCCCTCGCCCTGCTGCCCACGCTGCTGGGGATGCAGCCCAGGCTGCAGGGGGGTTCTGGGCTGCCAGCGCACGTTGCCAGGTCATGTTGAGCTTCTCATCCACCGACACCGGGAAGTCCTTCTCTTCTCCTCAGGGCTGCTCCCAACCCATTCTCCGCCTGGCCTGGACTTGTGCCTGGGATTGACCCAACCCATGAGCACTCTGCACCTAGCCTTGTTCAGCTTCATGAGGTTTGCACAGTTCCACCTCTCCTGCCTGTCCAGGTCCCTCTGGATGGCATCCCTCCCCTCCAGCCTGCCGACAGCATCAGTTAAGCAAACCTCATGACACAACTCTTAAATCAGGCAACCCACAAACTCCTCCCCTGGCCGAGCTTTTGGCGCGGGAGGAACCTGAATCCGCAGGGATCCGCTCACGATTCCGGGAGACTAGTGCCACGGAGGCGACACCGTCGCCCCACCAGGCCCGAGCCTGCAGTTAACGTCTGTGTACAGGATCGGGACTACAGGAACCGTGACAACGAGGCACCCGCTCTCCTTGTCACTACAGCACGGCCCGGAGGGAGCTGGAGCAGCGAACACACTCCGGGGTGCCGCGTCCCGCACCTCGCACCGCCCCACCGCCTCACGGGCCGGCCCCCCACACACCTCCTCCTCACACAGCCGGCTGTAGGCAGCTTCCAGGTCCGCCAGGTCGGTGAGCGACTGAATCCGCTCCATAGAGAGGGCAGAGGCGGCCGAGCCGCCGCCCTCCCCCGCCGCCACCCGCGGGCCCGGCGCCGTGGCCGTCGCCATCTTGGCATACAGCTGACACGGCTTCTACCGCTGTCAGGCCCGTCGGGGAAGCCCTTGCTCGTGCCTGTACGGATGCGGCCGCTCGGCTCCACCTAACGGCGCGGGAAGCTCACTCTCCCCCGGCATTCTACGCTGAAATGCGTCCAGATGTTTTTTTTCCGGAGGTTCTTTCTGCGGGGAGTGGCTACCATCGCCCCCGTGATCATTCAGGCGGTGCTGCGGGCAGCCCTCCCCTTCACGCACGGCGCGGGCGCGCAAGCCTGGCAGAAGGGCCCCGCGAAGAGGCGCGGGCGGGCAGGGCGCAGGCGCGGGGCTCATGGCGGAGCGGGCCGGCGGCGCGCCGGCCTAGGCAGGAGCAGCATCCGTCGCCATCCGCCCGGTAAGGGTGGCCCCGCCGCGCCGCGCCCGCCCAGCGGCGGCCCGGCGGCTGGGGAGGCGCGGTGCGGGCCGCCATTTTGGCGAGGGGAGCGGCCGCGGGCCCCTCGGGGCTTGGTCTGTGGCGGGGGCGGCCGGGCCTTGATCCGAGGCCCGTTCCCGGAGCCTGCTGCCCGGGCGGGGGGAGCTGGGGCTGCCGGCTCGGCGAGGGCCTTGGTAAGGCTCAGGGGCGACTGAGGGCAGGTTGCCCTGGCCTGGGGGCGGTTTGCCCTGGCCTGGGGGCCGCAGCGGCCTGTGTGCAGCTGAGCTTTCCTCCCGCCTTAGCCCCGGAGGAAGGAATGAGCTCAGGCGCTCGCCCCGAGCCCTTGCGGGTAGCTCGGCTCACGTTTAATGTAACGGCGCAGGGCAGCTCTAGAGGGGTTCCCTAACTCTGTGTGGTTTCTGAACAATTAAAACCGTAAGAGCAGTAATTAGCAGGGAGCCCTCAGCAGTCACGCGGCGGTAGGGAGCTCAGCTGATGCTCGGCAGCCTGGTTATCTTTGGGAGAGCCTTTTGCCTCTTTGTGTTACTAAATACCAAATAATTTTAGCGGGGTGCCAGTCAGTCTTCTAACATAAAGTGATACGTGCAGGCAAACAAGCGGGTGGTTCTCTCTGGGTGCTGTGTGGAAAGCTTTTTTTTTTTTTTACAAAGTTTGGGTTTTTTTTTCTGCTTGTTGCAGACTCAGTGGAGTTGTGACAAGGTGAAGCCAACCTGTTGCCACCATGTTCCTCTACAACCTGACGTTGCAGCGAGCCACCGGCATTAGCTATGCCATCCATGGCAATTTCTCAGGTAATCTCTCCTAACGCATCTTGGCTTGAGCTCTTGCAGGTGGCAGTGGAAAAAACATGTTAATTTTTTACTTAGTTTGGGTGCTGAAGCTAGTCTGCTTCAGTAGAGCATTTTTGTTTCGCTGATATATTGTCATTTGCTCTTCAGTGTAGTACTTGAGCTGTTGTAACTTGTGGAAAGATCAAGAAAAGTTTGGCTTGATTACCTATAACTTAGTATTTTGTCCGCTTTCCTTGTTGGTTAAAAGATGCTCAAACGATAGTGGTGCCCAACGTGGTGAATTAGTTGCTTTGAATTCTTCCGTAGTAATCATAAAACTCCTTGGTATGTAGTGGTGGCGAAGATTTATCTCCTTGTAGGTGCGTGTTCTGCTGTGTTGTTGCTAACTCTCCTTCATCTTCTGGCTTCTTTAGGAACCAAACAACAAGAAATTGTTGTGTCCCGGGGCAAGATCCTGGAGTTGCTCCGCCCTGATCCCAACACGGGGAAGGTTCACACCCTGCTGACCGTGGAAGTGTTCGGAGTCATTCGCTCCCTCATGGCCTTTAGGCTGACGGGTGGCACCAAAGACTATATCGTCGTGGGCAGCGATTCGGGGCGCATTGTTATTCTGGAGTACCAGCCCTCAAAGAACGTGTTTGAGAAGATTCATCAGGAAACCTTTGGCAAAAGTGGATGTCGCAGAATTGTTCCAGGCCAGTACTTGGCTGTAGACCCAAAGGGCCGCGCCGTCATGATCAGTAAGTCAGTCTGTCGGCTTCTTTTCTCCTTATTTTTTTTTTTTTTTCCTGTCTTGGGGATATTTGTTTTGGAGCGAGTTTCTGCCAGGTATAATGGGAAGTGTTTCTTCTCAGGCAGTTTGTTAGGCTATGAGACATGTCAAGGAGAATGCAGGCATTCAGAATGGTTCCTTCACGCTGATGGAATTGCACAAATTATTTCTAACATTGGGCCAGAACAATTTGGAAAGAGGCCAGCTCGCTTAGCGGTGCGCAGAGCCCTGAAGTGTGATGTCTGGGAGAGAAGTTGGGATTGCAGGCGTCCATGGTGCAGCGTAGTAAGTCAGCTCCCACAGCCTGAAATGATGTTACGGATTCATGTCTCTTCTCTGAGATGTATCGTGGAGACGACTAGATGCGTTTCTGATCAGGCTTCACAGGTAGAAAAACACTTGGGTGATTTTTCTATAAGATTTACCATGAGGTGTCTTAGTTACTTGGTATGTGAACTGTCTCGGTTTGCCAAAGCCAGCTTTGTGCGATGCTGCTTTCCTGCACGCTGAGAGCAAGGACTTGCAATGATAGGTAGTTCAAAAGTGCCCCTTTATATCGGGAATAACAATAATGTTGTTTCCTTTCTAACAAGTCTTATTTTCACGGAGGAGAAGGTAGCACGATTGTGCCATTCACGTTGATAGTTAAGGGTGGTAAGTGTTTGTTATGTTGTGGATGCCGTGTATCAGGCAAGAATACTTTTTTAGTTAAAATATTTGAGGAAAGGTCTTCTGGCCAAATGGTGGAACATCTGGCTACTTCTTTCAAGTTGTTTTTCCTTCCCTACAGTCTGTCATCTCTCACGTACGTGGTGGAATGAGTGAGTGGATCTGCCTGTATCTATTGTAGACTGACCCTTTGAGATACATCCAGCCAGCCCGATACTCAGTCTTAGGCTTTAAAGAGCGAGAGTTGTCATTTGTGCTTGTGGCCCAAAACGTTTAAAACGAGACATTCGAAGTTAATTGGCGGTGCAGAGATAAATACCAGTGGTGAACTTCAGCAGAAGTAACGCTGACATTCTCTTGTGAAGTTGTGTATCAATATTGGACTGCAGCTATCATCAGATTTGATCACCAGGAGATGTGCTTCAGGCGCTGTTGTTCTTTCCTTGCAGGTGCGATTGAAAAGCAGAAGCTGGTGTATATCTTGAACAGGGATGCTGCTGCTCGTCTCACCATTTCCTCCCCGCTGGAAGCCCACAAGGCCAATACCTTGGTCTACCACGTGGTGGGAGTCGATGTGGGATTTGAAAACCCAATGTTTGCTTGTCTGGAAATGGATTATGAGGTGAGAAGAACTCGATCTTCCCTTTGCTGTCTTTTGAGCTTTGTTGTTCCTCTTCTATTCTTAATCTGTGGAGGTGGGGAACATTGGCTGCTTTTGCTGTCTGAGACAATTTTCATTTGTTGTGAGCTTGCTTACTTTTTGTCTTGCCTTCAGTTACAATAGGCAAGTTTCTTCTGTCATGGTGATTCTTCTTAAATTCTTGTTGTTCTACTGCAAACGTGCATATTTTCTTCCTCTGAACCTTTTTTGTGCATCTTCCAGCAAGCCTTCCTTTGGACTTCGTTCTAATGTTATTCAAAACTGTTTCCCCGTGCATCAGCGTTGCTCCTCCTGTAATACCTTTCTTGGAAGACATGTTCATGTGTTGTGTTTTAGGAAGCAGACAATGATCCAACGGGAGAAGCAGCAGCCAACACACAACAGACCTTGACGTTTTATGAACTGGACTTGGGTTTGAACCACGTTGTTAGGAAATACAGTGAGCCCTTGGAAGAGCATGGCAACTTCCTTATAACAGGTACTGCCCACTGAGCCACTAAGTCATTTTCCCCTGTATCTACTTGGGTCCAATTCCCCAGGGATAACAGAATCAATACTCTTCATGTCTTAGGAGTTGTTCCAGTGGTAGTCTGAGCCATTAGTATAAATTAGCTGACCTTGGAGTCAGGTGATAAGTGGTGGTTCACACATGGAAATATGCAAGAATTCACAGACAGAGCTGTGGTTTGAAAGTGCTCCTCGTTTCTCTTCTTTTAGATGTATTCTGGATATTCTCTGGCATCTGAAGCTAAGAGATGTTAGCTGAAGTTAGCTGGTAGCAGATGCAAAAGCATGTATTTTTAGAAAACGCATAGGTGCTGTTGTACTCTCTTTCTTGCATGGGATTCCAGCAGCTAATATGTGTTCAAAAGGTGAGCAGATAAATCCATGGGCTAAAAGCCCACCTTACAGGGATTGGATGCAAAGCCAGCCTAATGCCTTCTACCTGGGGAACTGCTGAACCGCCGCGGGCTCTTCTCCAAGCACAAAGCAAGCTAAGCTAGGAGAGTATCCTTGTATGCATGCCGTGTTGTTGCATCTTCTGTAGGCAGCTGACAGACACCAGATATTGGGCTGGATCTGACCACCGCTGCTGTTTTGATGATATCTTGTTGTGCTGGGATTTCAATAGAAGCATTTGAAAAAAAATGTACTCTAAAAAAATGAAAGATAGGTCAGAAAACCATCTGGTGGATTTTTCGACAGCAAGCAAATGGGCTAGTAACGCAAGGGTTGTGCTTAACTGACAAGTTGCTAATGTGGTATCTGGGGCACGTCATGGCTTTCTAGATGAGAATAAGCCAGGAAGGGTAAAACATCAGCAACTTGTCTGAAGTTGCATCCTTCCTTTTTCTCCTTCCTGGTACCCCAGTTCCATCTGCACTGTTCTTACACCGACCCAGGAAGCTGTACTCAGTGTTTTGTCCTCTCCTTCGATAAGAGTAGATTTATATATTCAGAGTGATACAGAGCAATGGAAACTATGTTGCTTTAAAGGAAACCAAAATAAATGTTCTGCAGTCAGTGAGATCTGTGCTAAGGTTTTTTTTTTTCATGTTTCTTTTTTGTGTTTCAGTTCCTGGTGGTTCTGATGGACCTAGCGGGGTGCTGATCTGTTCTGAAAACTATATTACTTACAAAAACTTTGGTGACCAGCCTGATATCAGATGCCCAATTCCCAGGAGACGGGTGAGAATTTGGGAACTCCTGACTTTTTTTTTTTTTTTTAAGATAATCTTTGTCAATGCTAAATGCATGCTTGATATCTGCCTTTTGAGGTTAAAGGCATCAGAGAGGTTTTACAATAAGGCAAAAGCAGTTAAAAGTCTGTTTCTATCGCCTACCTTCCTGGCTGCCTGTATTGTTGTGAGGGAAGACGGGGTGGGTGTAGCCTGAGGTGATGAGTTTGCTTCATGTCTCTTCTCTGAGATTTATGCTGGAGATGCTCCAAAGACTCTGATCAGGCACCGTGGTGGCAGTGCTGTCAGTGTAAGATACCATTACTTGAGATAGTGAGTCATGGTTGCCATCGTGTGCGCAGGTGAATTCGACAGCTGCTCTGTTACATCTAAGGCCGCTTCCTCCTCCTGTGCTGTAGTAGATTGTACTGTGCTTTGACAGTGCTTTGAACACCTGCCAAGCTTCAGGTGCTCAAAACCAGCTGTATGTGGATTCCAGTCTTTTCCTCTGTGTTTGACTTTGATATGTGAGAGAGTTTTCTAGGCAGGAGGGCCAAAAAAGATAGGAGAGGGGATGCTTAGGCACAGTATCTTAGAAACATGTTTCCTTCTGGGGCAGAGATGTACCAAGGGTAACTACAGGTGTAACAGAGGGGGTGCACTTTATGTTGAAAGCCTCCTCTCATATTGTCAGCTCTCAAGGCACCTGCAAAACGGAAATAATTCAGTTGGTGAAATCACATCTGCACTTGCTGGGTAATTTTTTTTCCACCAATGACCTCTGCTTTCTTCTGTGACAGAATGACTTGGATGACCCAGAGCGAGGTATGATTTTTGTCTGCTCTGCTACACATAAGACCAAGTCCATGTTCTTCTTCCTGGCCCAGACAGAGCAGGGAGACATCTTCAAAATTACTCTGGAGACTGATGAAGACATGGTAAGCATCACATGAAGAACAATAAAAGCGTTCATGGAGAAGAGTCCTTAGTTATTTTGCCTGATTCTCTAAAGTGATAAATATTTAATACTGTGGTTTGAGCTGTGTGGTGGCCTGTGTTCCACATGATTTGTAATACGGTTCTACCCACAGTTGTAATTGGTGTTTACTCATATAGAGATGCAGCACAAGGTTTGCAAAATCCTGTGAGAATTACGCCGCAGAGTCACTTGGGCGTATTTAGACGTTCTGCAGGCAGTCCTTTCTTCAAAAGATGTATTGTGAAGTGTGGTCCTGGAGCCTGCTAGAAGGTATTCCAGAAACTAATTCTGGGGAACTTAGTTTCTCTCGATCACAGTAGGTGCTCTCTGTTTCACCTCTTAATTGAATATTTACATGCTACAATCAATCTTTTTGCAAATTGAGGTAGCTACCTTGGTACAGCTGGTCCATGAGCTGAAATAACGAGCTCAAAGTGGCTTGCTGCTGCTTGTCCTAGTATACAAAATATCAGTTGGGGTGTTTGAGTAAATGTTGAATGTTAGTTCCTCCTTCATCTACACATGTGAAATTTGGTACAAGGGATAAGACATGTGAGGCATCTCAAATGTCTTAAGATTGTTCTTGGATGTTTCACCAAGAGCTGTTGTGACCATATCAAATGTAGAAATTTGCTCAGGATGGGTGATTTTTCACCTGTTGGGGAACGCTGGTGTTAAGTGGAGCAAATTTCTTCTTTCTTTTAGACAACATTTTCGCAGGTGTTTTTTTCCAAACTGACTTTTACGGAAGCCAGAACATTTAAGAATAAAACAGGCAGCCTGACTTGTCTGTTCAAAATAGCATGCTGCATTTTGTGATTTATAATCTGCTGCCCCAGACTACTGATGCAGTTAAGCCTGGCCCACTCTTCCTTTCTTTAAAGAGGATAGCTAGGCAGCTTTTTTTTTTTAATTAAATCACACGTGTAGCTGTAGTACTTTTCTAGCAGTTTTGTCTTCCTCTGCTCTCAGGTAACAGAGATTCGGCTGAAGTACTTTGACACAGTTCCTGTCGCTGCTGCCATGTGCGTGCTGAAGACGGGGTTTCTCTTTGTGGCATCTGAGTTCGGAAACCAGTGAGTAAACAATTTTACATCAGCATTTTTCCCATGAAACAGACTGTGTTCAGGACTGCAAACTGACCCTTGAGCTTAATGAACATATAAAGAAAACACCTCTGTTCCAGTGGGTAAGTTAATGCTTTGTTCACATGGCTTGAGCAGAACAATTGGTTTAGACTGACACAACGGGGGAATTTTCTTGATGTTTGAACTCAGATTAGATATTATAGTGCAGAGAAAAGATTACATGCTTTAGAAAAACTGAGCGTTTGCAGTTCATGTAGGGTCCATCATGTATCCAGATGAATTACCTTTTAATTAGTTTGATAGTTTTCATTGAACTTTTGTGTGTTACCGCCCACTCAGAAGTAGGTAGGATTTGTTACCAGCAGCTGTGGTCCTTTCCTTGATAAATGTATACTATGATACTCATGTTCGGGGTTCTGGAATGCTCTGAAGACTCAAAGAAGACTTTGTACACGTTGTTAACAGTGTCTAAGTGGGGGATTCACAGGAATTGGAGGCTTACACTTCTTCCTGACTACCTCTGCAGTCAGCCACTTGGGGGAGCTCCAGGCAGTTTACTGGAGTGAATCTGAATTCAGTTGTACAAAGCAGGCTTTTGAGGAAGCCATATTCATTTCAGCTTTATTAAAACCAGGAAGTAAATCAGTCTGGTTTTATGATTTTTCCTCTGACGTTTAACTTGATTGTTGTGGTATTTAGCCTCATAAGATGGAATAGGGAGTGCGGTTAAAAATAATGAAGTGAAAGTCTTCCAATAAAATAGATCACTGGAGTTGTGGACTTAGCCATTGGCCTTGCTCTTGGCCTCAGCTGTCAGTTGGTGCTTTGGCTTTAACACGAGAATATCTGAAAGGCTCAAGGGTAAACAGAGAAAACACTGAAACCCTGGGATACCTTGCCAGTGACAGTTACAAATGAGAAGGTTTGGAGGGGGGAGGTTGCGGTGGGGTTTTTGTTTGTTTTTGTGGACCTCTGATTCCCTTTAAACCTTTTGTTACCAAGAAGACAATCCTTAAGGCTAACTTGTAAAGCTGTATAATGTAGGGAAGGATTTTTCTCCTCCCTGCCGCCTGAATATCTGGCTAAGCCTTGCTTAGAGAAGGCTACATGGACTTTGCACTGAACATGCTGTTGCTCTTGCCTTCTGTCTCAAGTTACCTGTACCAGATAGCTCACCTGGGTGACGATGACGAGGAGCCAGAGTTCTCTTCTGCCATGCCTCTTGAGGAAGGAGATACGTTCTTTTTTCAGCCACGACCTCTCAAGAACCTGGTGTTGGTGGATGAGCTGGACAGTTTGTCTCCTATTCTGTGTTGTCAGGTATGTTGCCATCAGCAAGCTCCCAGCCACCACATAAGTACGTCTTATTTAACAGAGGAATTGATCACAGATGCATGATTTTATACTTGGGCTCCGGGTGTCAGCCCGCAGTCCTGTGCTGCTCCTCTGTTGACCATCAGGCCAGTGTGGTCAGTTCTCTGCTCTGCAGAGACTTTGGTTAAAAATGGACATTTCAGGGCAGCAGATGGTATACCCTACGGCACTTCACTGTTTTCAGTGTTTGAAAAAAACATTCTTAATGCAGTAGTATGGCATATGTGGCTTGGTTTTATTTTCACTTCCTGCAGATATTGTTTGACACTATTTCTCCATGCAGATAGCGGATTTGGCCAATGAAGACACACCCCAGTTGTATGTGGCTTGTGGTCGGGGGCCCCGGTCATCTCTGAGGGTTCTAAGGCATGGACTTGAGGTAAGACCTACAGCATTTCAGAAGAATAGCTTGGGAGGCGAGGACAGTGAGAGGAAATCCTTAAAATAAGGGTTGCTGAAATGAAGGGATTCTTCTTTTGCTGTAATTGGGAGAGAGCAACTTTTTCTAGGCTTGTGTCTTGGAAATTGAAGGCTTGGGCTGTTTATTCATAAAAACCTCAAAGGCTTTTTATTAAGTTGACTCCAGCCACCTGCATTTTGTCTCTTCTCATACTTGAGTGTATTGAGCTGGAACGTTCCTGGTGTCTTTGCCAGCTGCTGCTGATCTCTTTGCTGGGGGCAGGTGACCTTGTTTTAAAGTTGATCATCCAGACCTCTAATGTTGCCGTATTATTGCTGAATGTATTCTACCCTGTAGCACATCTGGCATGGGGAGAGAGCATCAGAATTGGGAATTACTAGCTTTTCTGCCTGGTTGTGGGAAAGCTTAAAAACTGCTGGTGGTTTTCGTGGCTTACTGTGGTAAGTCTAAACATCTGTTTGCGAAAGAATCTTGTTCCTGTTTACGTTTAGGTTTCTGAAATGGCCGTCTCAGAGCTGCCTGGTAACCCCAATGCTGTATGGACCGTGAGGAGACATGTTGAAGGTATGCAGTATTTTCCTAAAGCACAGGGATGTTCTCGGTGTGTTTTGTTTGTTGCGGTTTTTTTGTTTTTCTGTCTGAGGAGGTAGGAGGGGTGCTGCATGATGGTTGTGTGCCATCCCCAGAAGTTATGTTTTGAATCATTAGCCACCTGTTTGTACTTAGAAGCCACCCTCTGGTCCCCTAGAATTGTCATGCTTCCCTTTGACAAAGAAGCACCTGCCTGCAGCTGCATCCGTCACCCAGTATGCTGCATCAGCTGTACGTTTGCAGCCTGAAGCTACTGAACTTCTCATCCTTTCCCACTTCCCATAAGTTCTTGCTCCGACATCAGCAGGCAATGATTATGCTTTTTGTTGGAGCATACTCACTGTCCTTTATATGCGTGTTGACAACTACAGTAATCAGCTCTTTGTGAGAGACTGGGATACAAATTACGGAACAAAGCAGATAAATCAGCAACAGTGTCTGTATTTTATTACTTCCCTCTATGCGTATCTGCAAAGAAAACAGTCTGTTTGGGTTAGGACACCCTGCCTATTCAAAAACCCAGCAGTGTATGGGAAGCTGCTGATTCCAGGAAGGTCAAGATTTGAAATTGGCAGAATGTACTGGATTGTGGGCCTGGGGTTTTTTTCCCTGATCTGAAATAATGGGTTTGCCTTACTAAAGTACAAGAGGAAATGTTAGCCTTTGTCTTGGGGGTGAGAACAGAGTGCCTCAGAAACACCTAAAGAGCCTGAAATTAATAAATTCTGGGTATTGACAGTCTCTGTGATGATTTCCAAGGCATTGCTTTGTATAAATCTCGCAAAGACTTCCCACAAGTTTATGCACTGGATATAGAAATGTCAGGTTGTTGCAGTGGAGACCTTAGCCTGCTGTGGTGACATGGTATCTTGTTTTTAAGCAATCATAGAGTAGTGTGTCTTCCAGGGAGCCAGTAATCCTGTGGGAATTTCAGACATTGCTGTGGAGTTTACCTTGCCATCTGAGGCCTGCCGTCAATTCCTGTGCTTGTGTTCTGAGACTCATGTACTGCCTCAGCAGCACGGAAGGAGTTTTGAGCACGAAGTGCCTTCATGTTCTCCAGAAATAAAAGGGTCAGAAGGAAAGTATTTCCATAGTTCCTGTCAAAAATATGTGCTTTTCTTAAGAGACATTCCAGTTTGTTAGACACAAGCGTTTGCTCCTGCCTTTTGGAAAAGGAGTTTGTAATGTTTGCTCCCTCTGAGAAATGGAGGCTTCTGACATCACCTTACAGTTTTAAAACCTTTTCTCTTGGGGTTCCAGGGGATGACTTTGACTTTTCAGGAGATGGAGGACCATTGCTAACCTACATGAAACAGACCAGTTTCGCTGCCTCTTTATTTCCTTCCTTCCAAGTTATCCAGGTTCCAGCACGAAGATCTTGATTTCACAAAGGCTGGAACCTGTAGCTGTTCTGAACCATGCTGCGTTTTTGAATACAGTTTAACATTATCCCCAGGTTACAACTCTTTGAATTCAGAAACTGTTTTAGTGGGTTTTAATCAGAAAGACTGCAGAACCTTTTCAGACACGTATCCAATCTTGAAATGGCCCGAGTGCTGTTTTTTGAGTGTTCATTTTGCAGTGTTGGGCTGCCTGGCTCTGCCTCGATGCCACAGCATGCGCCTGCTGCAAGGCCCCTGTAAGATACATCCAGGGTTGCGGCCTTCAAAGCAAATACTAACCTTGGCTGGTACGTGGTGATACACACTACCAATACCAAGCCTCTTTTTTTCTTCCACAGGTGGCTGGTGGTGGAGGTGCTGATCACCACAGGTGTGTACCTACTGCTAGGGGCTGCTGTACTGTCCCACAGGTTAACCACACAGAATCCCAAAATTATGGGGTTGCTTTTATGCTAAGCTTTTCAGTAAATGAATTCTAGAAGCTGGTGTGTAGGTGGAGATTGCTTCCTGTGTGGTTCAGGAGCTGAGGAGTAGAAAGCAACTCCCTATCCATCTTAAGTCTTTTGGAGAACAAAATAATAGACTGTGTCTCTGCAGAATGGTCAGTTCTTGCTAAAATCAGAGGTGCACATTTCAGGGATGTTTTTAGCTCCCTTCTAGAGTGAGGATTGGCTCCCAGCTGCTTTGTACAGACCTCCAAGAGGAAATGATTGAGTGTGCTTGAAGCACTCATAGGTATTGCTGGCATGGGAATGCCCTGTGGTTATGGAATGCGTCTGCCCATCCAGACAGAAGTGGATGGGATTTGCACCAAATCCTCTCTTGCAGTTAAATATCGAGGTCTGGGGAGCTAGATGGCTCTGTGCTTCACTGTGGTGGTAGATGTGAGCTGAGACCTAACAGTCTGCATTCCCTGCCTGGCGCTCTCGCATGAAAAGCAATGTGCAGTGAGTCACAGCTGCGGAGTCTCCATGCAGTAGTAAACAGAAGCTCAGGAAAATGCGCTGTCATCCCATCAGTACTGTTTAAGTGAGAATAATCCTGAATTTTGTGACTGCTCACGGTTTTTTTCACTGAACTCCCCTGAGCTACTGGTGACTACATTTGTATCAGTGCAAATTCAGATGCTGTGGAGCGTGAAAAAACTATATCAGGCGTGGACTGACGTATAGGAATGGAATTCTTGTGGACTAACTCAAACCGAATCCATGACAAATAACAAAAAGGACAGTAGCATAGAGTTCATGGACTGAGATGTGATGTTTTCGTAATGGGTTGTGACGTGTGCATAAAGCTGCAGAAAACTTGTAATGAAGGCACAGGAGGCTGAGTCCAGCTGTGGTTCTTCAGAGTCATTAAAATGTCTCCATTACTCACTGAAAGGAGCTAACTGGAGCAATTAGAACAGTAATAAGCATCTCTAAAGTCTTGTGTCCGCATACGAAATAATGTCTTATCTGTTTAGAACTCTGGGCAGCCTGATGTTATGCTTGGGATTGTGCGCAGCTAAGTAGATATCTTTTCATATTAAAATCTGTAGATCTCTTCTTTTTCTAAATGAGAATACTTCTCAGTGTGCCCCAGGGATTTAGTCCTCTTAATTTCAACTAGGCTGCTATATTTTCTAAACCAAAATTGTATTGTTTGAATCTAGATGAATACGTCCTATTCACAGACTTCATTCTGGTAAATCAAACCCTTTATTTCAAAAGCTCCAGCAGAGAGGCATTAAGCAACACTACTGGACTTCAAGCAAAAATGCACTTGTCACTATTATTGACACAGACTTAAAGGCATGCTCTAATATAACTGTAAGCCAGCGAAAAGAAAGAGCTAAAAAAGTATTAAGAGGTAGGAATGAGTTTTGGTGTAGAGTAGGACTAAGGGAATCTGTTTTGCTTTCAAATGGGAGTTCTTTGTCCTGCTCCAAATCACATGGTTAAGCCTCCAGCAGGGACACGGTGGTTTATCATGAGAATGACAGCCCCCAGGGAGGAAGGCAGCAGCTCTCAAGAAGTTTGGAAAGCAACGATAGTCTTTGAAATGGAATTTTTAGAACATCCTGTCTACAGGATATTTATGAATTAAATGCTTAGCCTGTGAACTGCTAGAATCTCCGTTTAAAGCGATCGAGGAATTCTTGTAGACTTCTGGTGTTGAACAACTCATGCGAGTTTGTAGGAGAGGCTGCTATTTAGTGTAGAAAATAACCAGTGTGTAATGGTGTACGTCTTACCGAACTCTTACCATCTGCTGTTAACATTAGAGAAATTCTCCTGTTAGGCCAAGTGTTTAAATAGTTTATGTTACTGACCAGGTTCTGTGTACGGTTTCAGTTCTTGTTTTCTCATTTCCCCAAGTGGACCCGCTCCTGTTTGTGGGTTTTGGGAGCATGTTGGAGGTTATAGGCTGTGACCACTTAACAGAGTAGTAACGGAGTTTATGCCACAGACCGCTGCTGGAATTGCTTTAATTATACAAAGCTCTTCGGTTTGATCAGAGCTGTGGTCTGTGTACCAGATGTTGGAGAGAAGAATGATGGGTTTTTTTCACTTGCATATTTTCAGCCGTATGTAAGAACTTTGTTATAAACGTGACACAGCAGGTTTGGCAGCGCCTCCGTCTAAACAGGGTGGATAAGACAAGGATCAGTTCCTGAAGCATTTGTTGCAGTTAAGCCAGTTCAGTTTCTTTAAGCTGCTGCATGGTATTTGCTGGCATCCTGTATTCATCCCAGTGAGAGTTTTCTGTTTTCTGTCTCTGCTTAGAGAGTCATTAGCCACTTCTCCATGTCTCTCACATTTGCAAATTATGGAGAAACTCTGCTCAAGGGCCAAAACTGTGACAGCTCTTTTACACCCTCACTTCTGCTAATTGTCTTGTGCTGTGGTGCATAAGTCTGAGCACTGGGTTGAGTTGGGTTAAAATGGGGATTATTTTCTTTTCTTTTAAAGAAATAGCGCTTGCATGACAATGGCAGCAGAAGTGGAGTTGCTTCTCTGAGGCAGTCTTATTTCTCCACTGAGGCTCCTGGCTCCGTTTCCCAACAGACTTCATTGTTTCGGTTGCTTTTGTTAGTCTGTTTTAATGACTGTACTCTCCCCCTCTTTAATGCTTATCACTTTCTGAGGAATGCAAATGAACAGCAGTAAACTGGGGCGTTCCCTTTGCCCAGTCCTACTACCAGTTCTTGGAGGTGGAACAGCTATGCTAACGAATACAGTCTGAAGAGCTCATCTGGAAATAGGGAAACTTTGTGGGAAACACTGGTAGTAGGACTGGGCAAAGGGAATGCCCCGGTTTACTGCTGTTCATTTGCATTCCTCAGAAAGTACCAGAGATAATAGTTGCGTGCCTGTCACTTATTCCAGTAGAAGTAAAGGTCAATATTTGCTCTGTCTTAAAAGCGTAATTGTTTCTCATCCCAGGAGACTGTACGGGTGGCTGTGTGAATTCAAGCTAGTTGTGCTTCTGGCTGAGGGTAGAGCAGGCTAATCCTGGGCTCCTCTGCTGCCGTGCACCCTAATCGTTCTCTGCAGCCTTTTTAGTTACATGGATGCTAGATAGAGATGTGGTCCTGCAACCTCCTGTGTGCAGCATCCGTGGGGTGGTTTCTGCAGATGGGTTCCATGTGTGCGGATTATTGGAATAGAGCATTTCGTTTGACTTTGGGCATTAAATCTGGATTCAGCTCCTCGTCTGAGGTGGGGCAAATGTCTTAAAGGCTTCTAGATTTGTGCTGTCTTTGAAGAACGTAGGCAGGAGTCTTGCTTGCCAGAATACAGTGTCATGAATTGACTCTGGATCATCATCATTTGATCCCTGGCTCAGTCTTACATTGTTTGGAGTCTAGCAGTGGCTGGCTTTTGGACAGTGTGTCCTAGAACGAACTTGCATAATACGGCCAGCAGATGTAATTATCACAGGAATTCTGCTGAAGAGTAACTGCTAGACATCTGTCAGACTGCTAATTTTGTTGGGAAGCCTTGCATTTATTTAATTGGCACCCTTTTTTCCCTGTCTCCCTTGACCAGATGAATTTGATGCCTATATCATCGTGTCCTTCGTAAATGCCACCCTGGTGCTGTCTATCGGAGAGACTGTAGAAGAAGTGACTGACTCTGGATTCCTGGGTACTACACCTACCTTGTCCTGCTCTCTTCTTGGTGATGATGCTTTGGTGCAGGTAATGGAAAGCTGCTTCTGACATGTCTGTGTATGTCTGCCACTCTCCGCTTGCTGCACGGCTGTGGTTTCTACAGCAGTGCAACGTATGTCACATCTAAAGGTGTGGATTGGCAGAGAATGACACTTATTCAGCCTTTCCCATTTTATATCTCATTAAGTGAAACTGGACCAGCTGAAGATGGTCCATATCTCCTTCAGTGTATGCTGTACTGTAGTTCCTTGCTGTAGTTCAAAGATGCAATGCTTCCAGCTGGCGAGTGGCGTTGTGCTAGTGCAGCCCGTTGCATAGCTAACGGATCACCGCTGCCAGGAGTGGTACTTGCCTTTGGCTTTTTCTGTGTCAGAACCACCAGTGAGATGGGAGTTGTGAAGGGACGGTAAATACAGAATTGATGTGGCTTTTCTTTTTTCCTTCAGGTTTATCCAGATGGGATCCGGCACATCCGAGCAGATAAGAGAGTAAATGAATGGAAGACACCAGGGAAGAAAACCATTGTAAAATGTGCTGTGAACCAGAGACAAGTAGTGATAGCACTGACTGGAGGAGAACTGGTTTACTTTGAGATGGACCCGGTATGTGTGTTAATGTTGTGAATGATTTTGGAAGAGCAAGGTGGAGTATGGGGTGTGTCAGAGAGTGATCCTTGATCAGAACCTGCAGAAAAGGATGCTGTAGTGAAGCATCGTTCTAAAACGATAGATCTGCATACCTGGACTGTGTTTAAGATGATTTAATGGCTAATTAAAGTCTCTGAAGTTCATAACTGAAGATGGAGACTGTGTACTTATCCTGTTGCTATTCTGGTTCTTCCTGTTGTAGCTGAAATAAGGCTGTAAAGAAATCGTTTAAAAAAAAAAACAAACGGAAAAATCCAAATCACTGTCTTAAAAAAAAAAAAAGGTTGGTGGGGAAGGTGTGGAGAGGTTTTTTTGGTGTTGGTTTGCCCTGCTGGCTCGTTAATAATGTGTTTTTTCTTTCTCAGTCAGGACAGCTGAATGAGTATACAGAGAGAAAGGAGATGTCGGCCGACGTCGTTTGCATGAGCCTGGCCAATGTTCCCCCTGGGGAGCAGCGCTCCCGGTTCCTCGCTGTTGGGCTGGTGGACAACACTGTCAGAATTATTTCCCTTGACCCTTCAGTGAGTAGCTGTGCTGTTTGTGCCTTTTCCATTGGCTTGAAACGTTGAGAGTGGTACTGCAGAGGTGGGCTGTGTCTGTCCAAGCTGTCTTTCCGTATTCAGATGGATGACCAGGAATGAATAGCTTGCATGGCTTTTCTCTGCTGGTTGGGAGGACGTATGGCCCTTGATCCTAACCTGTAACAGATTCCCTTGTTTGATCTAGTCTCACTCATGCCTGGAGGTTCAGCTGATGAGATATGGAAGTATTTTCTTCTTTTGTTGTTTTGGGGTTTGTTTTTTTTCTCCCATCTCACTGTTTATACCTGTAGTAAATCAGACTTATTCTGCAAGCAGGTCAGGAACAAACCAGTATTGTCATTCCTCTACCTGCAACAGATGAATGTTTGAAGGATGGCTGAAGTAACATAAACTTTGCTTAGGTCTCTCTATGCTAAATAGCTGCAAACTGTGCTAGAATAATTTGGAAGGATCCAGTTTATCTTCTCCAAACCCCAGGGCTGCTGCCGCTCCTGCTTGCCAAAATCCACAGAGCCAGCGTCTATTGTGACTTTTTTCTTTTTTTTTCCCTGTGCTGAATACTTCTTTATGGAGATTTAAAAGGGCATCTTTAAGATCCTTAGATGGAGCTTGAATCCCCTCTTGCCATGCCAAGCCTTGCTGACTGGTGTGGTGCCTCTTTTTGCTCTCCCACAGGATTGCTTACAGCCGCTGAGTATGCAGGCCCTTCCTGCCCAGCCCGAGTCGCTGTGCATTGTGGAGATGGGTGGCACAGAGAAGCAGGACGAGCTGGGGGAGAGGGGCTCCATTGGCTTTCTGTACTTGAACATTGGACTGCAGGTGAGAGATGCCTGCCTGGTTCTGACAGGCCTTTCTTGGTGAGCTTTGGCTTGCGAGATGGATTGCTGTAATAGCCTTGTAATAGCTGCTGGAGAGCAGCTCTGTGGAAAGAGACCTGGGAGTCCTGGTGGACAACAGGGTGACCATGAGCCAGCAATGGGCCCCTGTGGCCAAGAAGGCCAATGGCATCCTGGGGGGCATCAAGAAGAGTGTGGCCAGCAGGTGGAGGGAGGTCATCCTCCCCCTCTGCTCTGCCCTGGGGAGGCCGCATCTGGAGTGCTGTGTCCAGTTCTGGGCTCCCCGGTTCAAGGAGGAGAGGGAACTGCTGGAGAGGGGACAGCAAAGGGCTGCCAAGATGCTGAGGGGACTGGAACACCTCTCTGATGAGGAAAGGCTGAGGGACTCGGGGCTGTTCAGTCTGGAAAAAAGACGACTGAGGGGGAATCTTATAAACACTTACAGGGTGGGTGTCAGGAGGATGGGGCCAGGCTCTTTTCAGTGGTGCCCAGCAACAGGACAAGGGGTAACGGGAACCAACTTGAGCATGGGAAGTTCCACCTCAACATGAGGAGGAACTTCTTTCCTGTGAGGGTGGCACAGGCTGCCCAGAGAGGTGGTGGAGTCTCCGTCTCTGGAGACATTCCAAACCCGCCTGGACGCGTTCCTGTGCCACTTGCTGTGGGTGACCCTGCTCTGGCAGGGGGTTGGATGGGATGATCTCCAGAGGTCCCTTCCAACCCCTACTGTTCTGTGATTCTGTGTTACTGTGCAGCACAACACAAAACCTTACTGTTCCCTCTTTATTATAACATGTTTAGCAACTGGGACTGGGGGGTTCACTGTGTGACTTAGTAGAGGCGCAAGTTTCCCCATCCATTCCTAGACTTAAAACTAGTTAAAAGACAAGGCTTCATGTAGGACAAATTGTGCTTTTCCCCTTCCAGAAAGAGGGCATGTTCTAAAAAAGAATTCTGGGTGAAATGTTGTTGGGCAGTTCTTTAAAAACTGCCTGTAGGGCAGAGTATCAAAGAAGTAACTGCCCACAGCCACAGGCTCTGCTCTAATAACTCTGCTGTTGCACAGCTTTTTTGTTGCATCCAGTACTGACTCTGTGATCTTTGACCAAAAAATGTTGTTTTGACAATTCAACATGTGGTAAAAATAATCAGAGCACTCTAGGTTCTTTCTCATGCCTCGAGTTTGCTGTCAGAATGCAAGCCTCTTTTAAGCAACTTGGGTCTTTGGGCAGATGCTCTGTACCAAGAGGGATTAGGATCTGGAATCATCCCTCAGGTTTTTCATGGCTTGTGTGATGCACCAAACTTCTTGGTCTTTTTTTTGTTTGGGGGTGGGGGCTGTGTGGTTTGTTTGTTTGTTTTACGGTAATTCCTTTCTGCCCTACAGGAGCATGCAGGAGCTATGCTTTTTAATACTAAGAGCCAATTTAGATAGAGTGTGGTTGTAGAAGGGAATTGTACTGGAAGCTGGGAAAACAAACACCTAATTCTTCAGAAATTGAGTCTCTGTTTTGAGTAATGGCTGTAGCTTGTTATTCCTTATCTGTAATCCTGACCTAACGTTTTGGTTTGCTGATGTCAAGAATGGTGTACTGCTGCGAACTGTCCTGGATCCTGTTACTGGCGACCTTTCCGATACCAGGACCAGATACCTTGGCTCGCGGCCTGTGAAACTCTTCCGAGTGCGAATGCAAGGCCAAGAGGCGGTAAGTGAGGCGAGCTCTCAGAGGGGTGCAGATCCAGTCCCCAGGCGCAGCATCCCGGTTTTCCTTACTGGTGGGCAGGGTGGGGAAGCATCCTTGCAGCACAGCAGGACCCTCTGGGTAAGGGTGGGTAGTCGAATGACTTCATTGTGGAGCTGCCTGGCTCACAGCTTGTTCTTTTACAAACAGCCCTGTTCTTCTTGGTATTCCCCTTATTTATTAGGAAGTAATGTGTAGTGCTGCCCTGCCTTCTTTGAACTAGGACTTATCTGACCCATAGGCTCTTTTTGCAGCAGGTCTGGAAAGCTCTGAGCAGATTCTTGGGCTTAGAGACACTGAAAAATCTCGCCTGCCTTAGTGCGCAGGGACAGAAAGAGCCCCATGCAGAAAGAAATCTTACCCCTTGACTGCCTGATGCAGTTGATGACTGTCCCTGTGCATGTTGAGAATGGCTGGGCCAGGGCCTGGACAGCTGCCATGCATGGTTCAAGGAAAATATTTGCAGGATTTGGCATAGAGGGAAGAATGTGTTTCATCAGAAGTGCCATTTCCAGCATTTTTGATGTGGCACTGGGGAGATCAGCCACCCCCTCCTTGACTCATTTTTGGATGATACCTTCAGAGTTGAGAAATATTGCCGGTCAGCGTAGGGGGCTGGATCTGGGAATCTGAGCTCTGCTCTAATGTTACGGTACACTGGGTGAATCTCTTTAACTTGCTCCTGCTGCTCTGCCGGCTGTAACTCGGAGATGAGGTGCTTTGCAGCTCTGGCAGAGAATGCTTCTAGAACAGCTGAGTGCTTTTCTACTTTGAGACCAGTCTTGGTTCCTTGTCTCACAATATGGGGAGAAAAAACATACTGCTTATGGCCAGTCAGCGATGGGCTTGGAGTAGCCTGTAAGTGTTTCAGCGTACTTCCAGTTTTTGTTGCTCAGGCAGAAAGTAAAGTTGCCCTGAAATTGATTTAGCCAAATGTATCAGGCTGAAGAGTTTAGAAGTCTATCTGCTTCCTTTGTTTCCCTTAACTTGATTGAAAATTGGCTACTGATTATTTTAAGTAAATTTCACTTAGAGTGCTACAGCATTTGGATTGTGACAAAGCAGTAAATATTTATTTTAAAAGACCTGTTCCCATTAGAACATGCTATTGTTTAAAGAAAAGGAAAAAAAAAAGAGATATGAAAGTATTTGTTGATCTTGGCTTTTACAGATAACAGTTTTTATTGCACCTTAATTTGAGTATTCATTGTCTTGATGGTGCTTTAAAGTTCCGCTTCGTGCCATACACAATTTTGAGATAAAACTGTCTCTTGAAAGCAAGCAGTATCTCTGAAGATATGCTCTGAACTGGGTGGAGTCCACCCGCAAGAATTCAGTTGTTGTAGTGGGTCAGAGTCTGGCACTGTACATCCATTCAAGTTGCAAGGAGTGAGCTTGTCTCCATCCCCAGCCCTAATAAATTTGTTGTCTGTGTTACCCAGGTGCTGGCCATGTCAAGCCGTTCCTGGCTCAGTTATTCCTATCAGTCACGTTTCCACCTGACTCCCTTGTCTTATGAGACACTGGAGTTTGCGTCTGGTTTTGCTTCTGAGCAGTGCCCAGAGGGCATTGTAGCCATCTCCACAAACACATTGAGGTAAGAACCCATGGGGGAAAACAAACGCTTCTGGGCCAGGTTGCCAGGCAGAGGGAGGGGTGGTGAATTCCCACTAGACATTCAAAAGGAAAGAGGTAAAGAGACTTACCTTAAGAATTAAGGGGTTTTTTTAAGGTTAATTGATTATGGATAATGATTTGATAGAAACACTTGGATGGATTTCAGAAAACAAATGGAATACAAGGATAGTTTGCTGTCAAAAAGAAATAGGGTGCACTGCTCTGATTTGTATCTTCCAGCTTTTTTAACAACAAATGTAGTTCAAGTTATCCTTAAATTCTCCAGTCCTTAGAGAGGAGGGAAGCCTTTAATAAATGTGAACCTGTTGTGTATTAGAATCTTGTGGTTTGTGATCTGAATTGGTTACTTTGCAGAAAATAAGCCACATGATTTAAGAAATCAGAGGCATGACAGGGGGTGTATTTGTTGGCTTTTTAAAGTTCAGCTTAGATATTAAAAAGATACATGAAAATAATAGGGTAACACAAATTCAGGAGCTCTGCTTTATGCACTTGAACAGGCACTTTTTTCATATCTGTCCTCATTGAAATATTACAGCATTCATTGCTGTTAAAGGAGTCATTCTTTCTGGAGAGACTTGTGGTTTTTAGTCACCAAATGCCAGAAGAACTGGCATTTCAGCTGGCAAGTCACAGGAAGAAAGACTTGGCATTGCATTTTTCATACTCTGTTAACTAAAGTGCCTCTGAGGAGCATTTGATTACGTGTCAAAGTCTGTGTCACGTTTAGATTCAGGTGATGTGTTCCCCAAATGTGCACTTTGCATCTCCCGTGCGCTCTTTGTTCCTCTTGGGATAGACTTGTTTCAGCACTGCAGAAGCCAATCCAAAAGGGACAGGCACTCGGAACGTGCTCTGGGACAGTGAGAGCCCTCGAGTCAGGGGCGCTGCAGAGCCCACCCGTCCCACTGCATAAACTCCCATTTAGGATGCTGGTTTTGCCCCTCTCTGTAGCTGTTTGCTAGTTGCTGTCTGGCCCAAGAAAGGTGCTGCTCCTCTCCAGCACTAGCCAATTTCACAGATGTGAATCTCAACTCCAGTCGTGTTCTCTTGGACAGTTGCTTTCAGACCTTGCTTAACACACGTCTCTGTCCTCCAGGATTTTGGCACTGGAGAAGCTGGGGGCAGTCTTCAACCAGGTTGCCTTCCCGTTGCAGTACACACCCCGAAAATTTGTCATTCACCCAGAGAGCAACAACCTGATCATCATTGAGACAGACCACAACGCTTACACTGAGGCCACCAAGGCACAGAGAAAGCAGCAAATGGCTGAGGTAATTGGGGTGGGGGGATAGGTGCACTCATCCGTTCCCCAGAGGTGACTTCTGCAGCTGGAAATCCTCCCTGCTCACTAGTTCCTGGCTGCCATTGCCTGCAAGTTTTTGTGTGAATGCAGGGGCTGAAGGGAGCAAAGATTTGCCTCAAAATGCAAATTTCAGCAGAATACCCTACTTCCCAATGCTCCTTTATTTGTATGTTGTTATGGCAGCCTTTAAGAACCACGTATTGGAGGACAATCATGCTTCTGTAACACCATTTTCTGGGACTGCTTGATTGGATTTGCTTGTTTGGATTGCAGCGGGTTATTTTCTTCTCACTGTTGTTTCCAGAGTTGTTGATTTGGAGAAATAGCTCCCGAGACAACTGCCCCTTGGGAGAGGGCAGAGCTGATGCTGCTGTCCTCTGAGCTGCAGAGGCTCCCTTGGGACTAAGCTCAGGGTGGGTGGAAGCTTTGGGATTTGATGGCTTTTATGTCTTCACAGGCAGTACCTTGCCCTGGAACACCTGGGCTTAGGGGAAACAGGGAGGCTATATTCTATGCAGAGCATCAGCATGACTGGAAAGGAAACCCACTGAGCTGTTCTTTTCTCCTGTCCTTTAATGTGCCGTAGGAAATGGTGGAGGCTGCGGGTGAAGATGAGAGGGAGTTGGCTGCAGAGATGGCTGCAGCCTTTCTGAACGAGAATCTTCCTGAGTCCATCTTTGGTGCTCCCAAGGCAGGGAATGGACAGTGGGCCTCTGTTATCAGGGTGATGAACCCCATCCAGGGCAACACATTAGATCTGGTCCAGCTAGAGCAGAACGAAGCTGCCTTCAGGTAAGGAGCATTGCCAGAAGCAGCAAGAATCTCTGCTTGTGATGAGTCTTATGTGGTCCTTTCCAACCATGAAGATTCTGTGATTCTGTGGTTTATTTCCTTCTTTTTTGCTCAGCTGTTACTGAGTTGAAATCCAGATGCAGCATATTATCAGGAGACTGGCTTGAAATTCCAGAAGTGATTTCCACATGCTTAAAGCTTTTGTCTTGCCTTTCCTTCCCTTCCCACCCCAATCTGTCTTCATGTGACATTAAGAGCCTGGCACTCCAGATGTTTGCTGGACCCCAGTGCTTACAGAACAACACGGGCATGTAAATGAAAGATAAGAGAGCCGGGAACAAGAGAATGTACTGCTATCTCTCACTTCCCTTTCTCATCCAGATAAACTGAGCCTATATTAGATGGAAAGGAAGCGTCAGAGGGACTGGAGGGGAAGACCAACACAATAACCATGAAGAGTAGCAAGTGTCGCAGCAGGTGAAATGGAGTTAGGTCATGCTGGTCCAAAAGGTTGACTCCATCCTGTTTTGTCCAGGATTCCCAGCCTGGCTGAGCTAGGCACCGGGCAGGAAATAACACTGGAAGATGTGGAAGGTTATAGGTACATGTTCAAATTGTAACACCCTTTGAAAAACAGCTTCTAGTGGAGCTTTGCACGCTGCTAGGCAGTGTCCAGCTTGTGAAAGCATAAAAGTAATGCTTTGGGCACATGTGACAGCTGGAGCACATCTTTTTATATGAGGAGTGGGAAGAATGAAAGAATCTGCATTAAACACTCCTGCAGGGAAGAAAAAAACGACCTCTGAAAATGAAATGTCAGTGTTGGAAGTGTGGACTCCCAAATTTCTGCCAGGCGGAGTGCAAGTGGTGCTGTCAGGGAATCCAGTCCCCGTGTGCAGCATTCATTTGTGTCGTGATCACGCTGATCTCCTGCTATGTCTTGTCATCCCCAGCGTGGCTGTGTGCCGCTTCTCCAATACCGGTGATGAGTGGTACGTGCTGGTGGGAGTCGCCAAGGACCTGATTCTGAACCCACGCTCGGTTGCTGGGGGATTTGTCTACACGTACAAGCTGGTGAATAGTGGTGAGAAGCTGGAGTTTCTGCACAAGGTGAGAGGGATAAAAAGGCCTGTTTGGGTGACTGGGTCATTTACAGGCAGTACTGAAATAGCTGTCATTTCACCCGGAATGCTATAGTGATATTGCAATACTCAGTGAATTCTGGGCAAGAGCGTCATGCTGATGTTACACACTGTTACAGCAGCCTCTGAGAAAATAAACTGCTTCCTCCAGAATCACTCAGGACATCTTTTGCAGAGCTGAGAATTGAACACAGGTCTCCGGAGAGTCTCAGTCCTTTGGCCTTAGCTATAGTCTTATCCATCTAGTTGGGTAAATGGGAAAGGAGCAGTGTTTTTCATGCCCCTGTTAGGGAGGGGAGAATGTGAGCTCAGAGAGCTGCTCTGAGCACTTGTTTACAAAGTGAATTTGTACTTGGGTCACTTGAGCCCTGGTGCTAAGGCTCTCAGTCCTTGGCTGGCCACATGAAGCTGGTGTGAGATGTCATCTTTCCTCTGATGCTGTTTTGGTTGAGTGTAGAAATGATTAGTCGCCTAGTGACTGACTTGCTTGACAGGTCTCTGGGGCTTTAACGAGGGTTTCAGCAGAACTCCATTAAAACAGAATTCTGTTCTCCTTCCCATGTGCTTCCAGCATGGCTGAGATTTGAGCAGATGAGCACGTGGAAAGGAATGTTGTGGCTTATTCACTTCCTACAGTCCTGATGCAATGAGTGGGTTCTGTGCTGGACGAGGGCCTTTTCTGGTGCCACTGAACACCCACTTGGAAGTTGGCAGAGCTGGTGATGTGAAATAACTTCTCTTAGCCAGCGCAACCAAGCTGGGAATGCTGGAACTGGAAGCTTTCTGCATGTTCCTATTCTCTGCTGTGGCCGATGCTTTTGGATTACTGAGTGGTAGGAGGTTTTTCAGCCCTGTCTGAGTTACTGGAATTGCGGGCACGCTGTAATTGTTCAGATGTAACAGTTCTTCAGAGGCAGCTTCAGTGGCAGATGGCTGAATTAGATTCATGCCTTTGTTTTAAAAACAAGACAATCTGGATGGATTTAGGCAAAGCAGAAAATCTTTGCTGAGGATAAAGCAAAACTAAGTACCAAGGCAACAAGATCCTTGCCTGCCTTTGCTGCTTGCCCAGCGTGAGGTTCTTACAGCAGTCCAGCACGTCAGTTCAGGTGCACTGCAGTGTGTTGTCTGTGTAGTACCCAGAGCTCTGTTAGCACCACATGTGGTATGTGCTGCTGTTGAAAGACCTACAGAGGACTGACCTTTTGCCCCTCCTTTAGAAGAAGATTGTGATTAGCCTTTTGCATTGAAAGCCTTGGCGCAGGCCAGCAAGCTTCAACTGAGCCATTAGCTGGATCCATTCTGAAACTTGGTGTAAGGTTAGCTCTGTTAATGGGGGTCTCACAGTTGTCATCTTCCCTCTCTAGACCCCTGTGGAGGAGGTTCCCGCAGCCATTGCTCCGTTCCAAGGTAGAGTCTTAATTGGAGTTGGAAAGCTCTTGCGCGTTTATGACCTGGGCAAGAAGAAACTGCTTCGGAAGTGCGAGAATAAGGTACTGGCTTTTGTTCTTCACCAGGGCTGTTAACTTGGAGTGATGCTTTGCAGCAGGAAAGAAACAAGGGTTTAGCTGCTACTCCAGCCCAAGTGTGTCTGTGCACTTGGACCGCAGAGCTGGTGTGCGCTGGGTGCGTGCACCTGCAGCAGTGTCGGCAGCTCTGGCTGGACCCGGCTCTTGTGCTGCCCCTCTGCACTCTAGGCACGCATTCGGATAGTAGTGTTGCAGGTTCCTTTTTTGTACCAGCCGAGTGCAGGCTGTTAGTGGACATGTGCAGGAGTTTCACAAGCCTGTACAGACTCTGGCCGTGGCCATCTGCTGCAAATGTGAGAGGTCTTACCCGGATACAAAACAACTGCTGAAAATGTTTCCTTAGGTTAGGTGATCAGTAGGCTGGGGACAGAAGCATGGTTTTCTAGCTCTTAATTGCGTGCTCCTCCCCTCTGTCGTGCAAGCTGCGGAACCTGTGCCAGTTGCTCATTACTGCACAAAGGAGCTCCAGCAAGCTCACAGGCAGACTGGGAGCTTGTAGGGGAACGTTTTTTTGTGTGTTGGGTGTTTTGTCTTTTGTTTTGTGTTTGGGGTTGGTTTTGGTTTTGGTTTTTTTGTTGTTTTTTTTTTTTTTTCCTAAAATATGACTCACATAAAAAATTGAAGTTTTCCTTCTTGGGTCTTTCATGACCACGGTAGTGAGGGGACACTGAAGCAATGCCTGCTGCCAGGACTGTCCCTGACATCTCAGTTCATAGGGTCACCAGCAGTGCTTGTTCTCTGGACGTTAACAGGTGTTCAGCAGGTTGAGAATGACGCGTGGTGGATGTTAGGTTGCAAGGGGCCCTGTATTGACAGTGTATTTAGATTGGGGCTGTAGCATGCCAGACATGAGAGGTAGTTTTGGAGGGAAAGATGGGAAATGGGGAGTGAACCATGGATCACAGGGGGAAAATAGTGGTTCAGTAGGAGCTGGGTAGAGTTAGTGGGTTATGCTTCCCTGTTTGAAGCACTCAGGTTTTGTCCTTTCTGTCTCAAAAGCACATTGCCAACTACATCTGTGGGATCCAAACCATTGGGCACAGAGTGATTGTTTCAGACGTTCAGGAGAGTTTCATCTGGGTGCGCTACAAAAGGAATGAGAACCAGCTCATCATCTTTGCTGATGACACTTACCCCCGGTGGGTCACTACAGCAACTCTCCTGGATTATGACACTGTGGCTGGAGCAGACAAGTTTGGCAACATCTGTGTGGTGAGTGTGCTTCGGATAAGTTAGGGCTTTTTGGACACGACGTGTTTTTCCTTAAAACATCCATGATTTGTCTTAAAAGAATGACAGTCTCTGCTTCGCTGGAGACAACGCCCTGTACCATTCACTTGTTTTTAAAGGGTGACTAGCTGTCGTCATAGCAGATGGCTGCAGTTTATCAGTTTATTAATTAAAGCACACAAGTTAAAGCATCATCAGGTCAAAAACCATATTTCTGAAGTGTTCAATAACTTATGTTGAAATTGCCCCAAAACTGGCTGTGAATAAGGCTTGAAACGAAACTTTGACTGTGAAAGGGCCCAGGAGAAGGCGCCAGGGTTATCACTCTTACTTTCCCTGGCTAAACCTCATTGCTGGCATTTAGCTTTCTCTGTCACTTCCTCTTGAAAGTTGGCTTTGTCAGTGCTGACACTTCCCCAGTTGGATGGATTTCAGCAGGGGAGGAGGAAAGAATAGATGGTCTTTCTGCCAGAGCTTTGATCTCTTTCTGAAGTGTGCTTGGGTGCTTTGGAGTGCAGAGTTCAGCAAGTGTCAAGACACCGTGCCTGCAGGATTTGGCTGACGCACACAAATCAATCCGCTTCGGTTTTCCTGCCCCACATCCATCAAACTTTCTCCTTAGCGGGAACCACCTTCAAACCGTTTTGACCATACCTCCCAGGGTGATCTGCAAGTGCCAGAACAGAGCAGGGGCCAGTCGTGAGGTCCTGCCAAAGCTTTTGAGTGATGGGCCATGAGTCTTGACAGCACGGTTGTTGTTAAACTCTAAAGGCTTTGTTGTAGGGGCAAATGGATGATTTTGGTGGAAGTATAAAGTGATTCTTGTAGCGTCCACAACAGTGGTCATTCAAAGACCCAGTGATTCTCCAGAGATAATTTGCTGCTTCTCTGCAGCTTGTTGACTCTTTCTTCCTCTCTCACCGCAGGTGAGATTGCCTCCCAACACCAACGATGAGGTAGATGAGGATCCCACAGGCAACAAAGCGCTCTGGGACAGGGGACTTCTTAACGGAGCATCACAGAAGGTAATTCTCCACGGGAAGCACATGGCTATTGTGGGAACAGAGAGTGCTGCTTTTCTGTGCAGTCCTCTGCAGTGTCGTCCGGGAGATGTATTGGCAGTTCTTCTTCTACACATCTACCATGCTGTGGGTGAGCGGCTTGCACTGTTGCTGGGAGCCAAATTCAGTTTCTGAAATCACGGGCCGATGCCTATTCAGTGATGTCTGATTGAAGCAGCACGCTCGTTTTCTTTTCCTGCTTTCCCTCATTACTTGCATCCATTTGTCCAGCTCAAGAGGGGAATTCAGCAGCATGCTGAGTTTTGCCATCTGGTCACAGGTGGAAGGCACTTCCTCTTGAGAAAGGCGTTTCAGAACTAGCAGGTGGCCAAATTTATTCTGCTTTCCTCTCTCAAACCTTTTGATGCTTTTATATAAGCTGAAGAAAAAACCATGCTTCTGTGATTTCAACTTTCAGGCTGAAGTGATTATGAATTACCACGTGGGAGAGACGGTGCTTTCCTTGCAGAAGACCACGCTGATCCCAGGAGGCTCTGAATCTCTTGTCTATACCACCTTGTCAGGGGGGATAGGAATCTTGGTCCCTTTTACTTCCCATGAGGTATGCAAACCCCATCGTTATGCTGCGGACCTGCTGCTTTTCTGTGTGCTCGTCCTCAGCCAATATATTAATGTGCTGCATTCCTTGAGGGTAACTCTAGGGCTCTGCAGTGCGTGAAAACGCAGGCTGCCTGTGGCTGTGGGACAGGCTCCGATGCACAAGGGAAGAGAAGGAGCTTGTTAACTCCTCCTTCTGTGTTGGCTCGGTGAAGAGTTGAGAGCTTTTCTTGTTGGCACTGCTGTTCTAAATCTGTTTGTGCTCCAGAGTAGCTCTTGGGTGACTTAGCGTCTGTGAGGAGGCATCCTTTGGCACGCTTTGTGTAGCCTGTAAACTCTTGATCAGGCACTGATGCTTCGAGTCCCGAAGATTGTATTCTCTGCTCCGTTTGCTGTGGCCTCCTGGAGCAGCGGATGCCAAGATGTTCACTCTTGGGGCTGCACCTCTGTGCTGCACAGCTGCTCCGGTTCTTGGCAGGCTGATGCTGGCCAAGGTGGCACAGTTGGCTGCTCGGCTCTGCTGTGGGTGCTCCGGGTGGGGGAAGTGGCGAGGGGGTGGCCGTGACCTCGGCTGCTCCGGCAGAACCTGATAAGGGCAGTGTTTCAGCCAGCGCAGGAGCTGGCTGATGAGCGTCATCTTGCCTTGCCAGTGGCAAACTGTTCTCTTAGCGATTCTCAATCTCCCCAGGATCACGACTTCTTCCAGCATGTGGAAATGCACTTACGGTCTGAGCACCCTCCTCTCTGTGGACGAGACCATCTCAGTTTCCGCTCCTACTACTTCCCGGTGAAGGTAGGTCTGGGTATTTAGGCTCAGCTGGTCATGGGGGTGCAGAGGCTTGCTCTGGGACACGGAACTGCTTCGAGGCCTGGCAGAAGCAAGTCGCGGTTGCTGTTCAGTGGGAAGGCTGGGGTAGTGTAAACCGTAGCTGGTGGCAGGAACTGAACTCTTGAATAGTACTCTGTAAGGAGAGCAGCGCTTAGCGCTTAACACTGTGTCTGTTTTGGTTTCTTGACCCTTGTAATGAGCTTTTTGAGGGTTGGTCTTGAGACCTAAGCCCAGAGGTCTCAAGCTGTGCATCTCTACTTGCCAGGGCATCTCCTTTTTCCACCAGGAGAAGCAGCGTTACGTAGCTGTTTGCGTGGCTGGGTCAAACTGGGTGTTGCCTGGGGGGGATACATTATTTTTCCACCACCACTGAAAAAAAAAAAAAATCTCATAAGAGATGGCTGCCCCTGCCTGTTTCTGCTTTTGAGGAGCTGTGTTTGAAGTTGTTGACTCTTAAATGCTGTGACCAGCAGGGTCCAGAGTACTGGACCAGAGTAACTATATAGTATCAGTCAGAGAACTGTCCCAGCGGCTGAAGCTGTCCAGGCGCAGAGATTGTTCTTGGTTTTGATGAGATTTTGATGTTTTGGGGCTGATGAGCAACTTGCATGATCTCAAAGGTGTCTTGCGTCTGACTACTGGTGCCCTTCAGTCATCTTCTGCAGCCTCCCCCAGCCTTCCCAGCACAGCGCTTGGACCAGAGTCGGATCTGTCTTCCCTTCCCTTGTGTGATTCTTCAGCTGCACCCAGGCTTTTTGGGTTTCTCCTTCATTAATCAAGCTGGCCAGTAATTAATTTGATGCTAACTGCTGCTATTCAGCAGATGAGGTCACCGAGCATGGTCTTGTTTCCAGGACAGGATTAAGAAGCTCCTGGGAACAAACTGTTTGTTGCCATTTTTCCCCGTTTAGGCAGGGTTCAGTGCCTCTGTGTTGTGTGGATTCAATGCTCTCCTCCTTGCCCCTCCAGAATGTGATCGATGGGGACCTGTGTGAGCAGTTCAACTCCATGGAGCCTAACAAACAGAAGAATGTGGCCGAAGAGCTGGATCGGACCCCACCCGAGGTGTCCAAGAAGCTGGAAGACATCCGCACGCGCTACGCTTTCTGAGCGGCAGCTGGCAGGAGCGGAGCTCCTCACTGGGCTCCTATGGATGCTCTTCCAAGCATGGTTGGGAGGAGGAATGCGTGCTTTTTTCCCCTTTTTAAATACTGGTTTGCTCCTCTTGGTTTATGTTTCAAAGTAACGTGACTCCAGTAAATGCGGTATCAGATATTAGGTCTCCCAACACATCCCACTGCTTATGTGAAGGCTCCTGACTTTCTGGCTGCAACCAGAGGGTTTCCCTCTGGGGCAGTCCCCAAGGAAGGGGGCGGGCTGACCCTCGCCCCCATGTCCTTGGCCCCCCTTTAGGATGGGGGAGCCCGAGGGTGTCTTGCGCTGGCCTTGCAGAAAGCCCCGTAGGGCAGATCCAGCTGAGCCTTTGTGGGATCAAGTGGGTTTTGCAATTTCCCAGCTTTTTGGTAAAGGAAACAGCTGTGGCCTGACTCAGGATTGCCAGGCTCCTTTGAGCAGTCGGTGGCGAGAAGCTCTGGGCTTCCACCGGCGCTGGGAGCAGCCGGTAGGAAACCTGGCTGCACGGAGGGCATAACTCGCACTCGTCTCGAACGTTTTCCTCGGAATTGCAAGGGGTTTTTTTGGACTTACCGTTTCTGACTGTTTTCCCTGTAAATAGAGTTTTGTACAATGTTGACTCTCTTGGGGGTGGGGAAGAGTGAGGCCTGAGTCTGGGACTTGATTTGTTTCATAATAACTTTGGCAAGAGCGGCGTCTCCAAGCTGTGACTGTGAGCAGCACATGAAGAATAAAAGCCTGGTTTGTGTTTTTTTTTCTTTTTTTTTTTTTTTTTTTAACTGGCCTGACTCTGGAGCTTCTCTCCTTCGCGGCAGCTGTTGCTGACCTGGTGGGAGCAGGAGGGGTGGAGGAGGAGTACAGAAATGTGCCCACCCTCAACCCTGTGCCCTGCGCGGATGCCGGAGCCGTGCTGTGACCCTGCAGGTGTTGGCCTGCGAGCCCCTCCGTCCCCCTGCCCTGCCTGGAGCTGGCCTCGAGCCTGGCAGTGCGTCCCCCAGCCAGAGCTGGTCCTCCCCAGGACACAGAAAGCTGGGTATGGGGAAAGGGTGGGAGGGAAAGGTCTTTTTCCCCCCTCCTCAGCTCCTCTTTCTCCAGCCCTTCCAGGGCATGGCTGCGGATCTGGGAGGAGCAGCCGGCTGCCGGGAAGGCTGGGGGAAAGAAGGTGTTTCTTCTGGTGCTGTCTGCAAACGGAGCTCGCCCACGCAGCAGGTTCTTCCTGGTCTTGCCGCCTCTCTCAGCTTTGCTCCCTGGCTTACGCGAAGTCCTCCCCTGATGGATGCCATCCCACCAAAGGCCCTGGCCTTCTCCCTGGCCCGGGGCTCGGAAAGGCGGGTGACCGCTGGCCTGGTGACGCACTGGTGTGGAGCAGCCGGTGCTGTGCAGGGTGAGCCCTGTCCTTTGCACCCTCCTGCTTCGGCTTGTTCTGTGGGACCGTGTTGGCAGGCACTCAACCCAGGGCTGCACCCTTTGGCTCCAACGTGGCACCCGGCCACTGCTGCCCGCCCCGCCCCACCCCTGCTCGGTCTGGGGCTCAAGGGCTTTATGTTGCCTTCCCAGCGCTGTACTGGGGCCACATGTGTCACAGGAGTGCTACATGCACCAGCTAAACTTGTCGTGGATGTGGGGTGCCCTCCTCCTGTGCCCCTTGTCCTCCCCCATGCTGTGTTGCTGGCTCTGGAGCGGGGAGCCCTTTCAGGAGAACTTCTGCAGAATTTGGTGTTTGGTGCGTTGATAGTCCTGAGGGCAAAATTGCACCTGGGGCGTGGGAAGCTCCAGGGTGTTTCCAAACTGCTTCCAAACAAGGCTTTTGCTTCCGTGGCCAAGCCTGAGTAAATAACTGGCTTCCAGCACAAGGCAAAAAAACCTCTGCGGGGCTGAGCCCCAGCCTCCTAGGCTGCTCCAGGGCCCTCAGACCCCCTTTGCCTTGGGGGGCTACGTCAGCTTGTGTGGGCAGAGGGGGGGTCTCCCAGTGGGGGCTCTCCCCTGCAGCAGCAGGGGTATTGGGCTCCTACCCTTGCCTGGCAGCAAAGCTCCGGTAGCCCAGGCTGTGCGCCGGGGGCTGTTTGCCTTGGGCAGGCCCCAGCGGTGATTTCCAGCCTGGCGCAGCCAAGGAGGGTAAAACGCCCTCCAGCTCCGCACTTTCCCTTCTCTTCTTCGCCCCATCCCGCCTTGCCAAGCTGATGACTACGTGGGCAGGGAATGCTGTTAAATGGCTTCCTCCAACGCCCCGCAGCAGATGCGGGCAAAATCCTCGCAGAAAGGGGAGGTAAGGAGCTGGGCCGGCTCCTTTTCCCCGCTGGGAGCTGAGCATCTTTCCTCTGGCCCCGGAGCCAGGAGGGTGATGCGGGCAGTGCCCGGGGCTGGGGGGAGCTTGGCAGGAGGGTGGCTGTGTCCCTGACTCCCTGCCAGGGGAATCCCAGCGCACTCTCCTCGCATGCAGAAGCGCATTCCTTCCCACGCGTTTCCCTGGGAGCGCTGACCCCGCTCTTTGATAGCTGGTTTCTCTCGCTGACCCCTTGGCTGCCCGGCAGCCCCGAGGAGGCAGCCAGATCTCCCAAGGGGCTTTTTGGGATCGGGGGCGGGGGGGGACAGGGACAAGACATGACAGTGTCCTGTTCCCCACGCCATCCCTGCTGCTAGCAGGGCTTCAGCCCTGAAGCATCCTGAGAAGATGATGTGAGCTTGGGCCAGAGGGAATGGCAGTCCTGCTGGCCTGCAGGCAGCCAGGGATCCCCTGGCCCCTCTGGGATCGCTCTGGGCTACCTCCCCTGTCCGCAGAGTGGCCCCCCTGCAGGCATGTGCTGGAACACCTGCTTTTAAGTGCCCCAAACTGTGCCCATGGAGGCCCAGCCCAGCAAGCACCCTGCCGGTGCCGGTGCCGGGGGAGCAGGGCACCCCCGGGGGTGTGCAGCGTGGTTAGCCAAGCACCCCGGGGGCCTGTGGCCACCGAGCTGGGTCGGGTGGGCACCCTGGGGACACGCTGCGGGGCTGGCCCAGCACCCTGAGGAGCAGGGAGGGACATGCAGCGTGGTCAGTGGAGCACCCTGGGGACACCTGGCTGGGGCACCGGGGGAGCACCGAACTGGGGGAGCCAAGGGCCCTAAGGAGCAGGGAGGGACCCAGGAGGGCTAGCTGGGCAACCTGGGGACATTCAGGTGGGCTAACTGAGCACCCCCTGGAGACAACCCAACTGGGTTAGCTGGGCAATCTGGGCACAGCTGGCTGGGCTAGATGGGCACCCTGGGGAGAACCAGGTGGGCTAGCTGAGCACCCCTGGGGACACACAGATGGGTTAGCTGGGCACCCTGGGGAGAACCAGGTGGGCTAGCCAGGTAGCCTGGAGACACCCAGGTGGGCTAGCTGAGCATGCTGGGGACACTTAGTTGGGTTAGCCAAGCACCCTGGGGACACCCACCCAGTCTAGGCGAGTGCCCTGGGGACACTTAGTTGGGTTAGCCAAGCACCCTGGGGACACCCACCCAGTCTAGGCGAGTGCCCTGGGGACACCCAGCCTGGGCTAGCTGAGCACCCTGGGGACACCCAGCCTGGGCTAGCTGAGCACACTGGGGACACCCAGCCTGGGCTAGCTGAGCACCCTGGGGACACAGCTGGGCACCCTGGGGACACAGCTGGGCTAGCCGAGCATTCTGGGGACACCCAGCTAGGCTAGCCAAGCACCCCGGGGACACCCAGCCTGGGCTAGCCGAGCACCCTGGGGACACAGCTGGGCACCCTGGGGACACAGCTGGACTAGCCAAGCACCCTGGGGATACCCAGCCTGGGCTAGCCGAGCACCCTGGGGACACAGCTGGGCACCCTGGGGACACAGCTGGACTAGCTGAGCACCCTGGGGATACCCAGCCTGGGCTAGCCGAGCACCCTGGGGACACAGCTGGGCACCCTGGGGACACAGCTGGACTAGCCGAGCACCCTGGGGATACCCAGCCTGGGCTAGCCGAGCACCCTGGGGACACAGCTGGGCTAGCCGAGCACCCTGGGGACACCCAGCCTGGGCTAGCCGAGCACCCCGGGGACCCGCACCCAGGGCAGCTGAGCGCCCCTGGGACCCCGGGCAGGGTGAACCGCCCGCCTCGGGGACACCGGCCGGGGCAGCCGCCGGCGATCCCCCGCGGCTGGGCCGGGCCGGGCCGTTCCGTTCCGTGCGGGGCGGTCGCTCGGTCCCCGCTCCCCGCCCGGCCCCCGGTGCGGCCCCGCCCGCTCCCCGCCGCCGCCGCCGCCCCCCGCCCGCCTCCCGGGAAGCGCGGGCACGGCCCCGCCGCTGCCGCCCGCGGGGACACGCGTCCAGGTGGGTCCGCGCGGCGTGGGGGGCTCCGGGCAGGGGGGCGCGGGGCGGGGGCGGGGGGGGGGGGGGGATTGGTCACGCGCGGCCCCGCCTGGGGACACGGCGCGGCCACCCTCCCCCCCAACACCCCCCCCGTCCCCGGCCTGGGGACACGGCCCCGCCGCTCTGCCGGGGGACGTGGGGGGGGCATGGCGTGGGGACGCGGTATGGGACATGGCGTGGGACACGGCGCGGACACCCCCCACTCCCCCCCCACCACCACGCCGTGCGTGGGGACACGGCGTGGGGACACGGCCCGGGCGCGTGTGCGTGGGGACACGGTACGCGGGTCCCTCGTGGGGGCGTGGGATGGTCCCTTTGCACGGGGACACAGTATGGGACACGATGCGGGGACATGGTACGGCCACCCCCTCTCCCCCCCCCCCCCACACGTGGGGACACGGTGTGGGGACACGGCCCGGCCACGTTTGCGTGGGGAGATGGCACGTGGGTCCCTTGGCGTGGGGAAGTGGCATGGGGACATGGGATGGTCCCTTCACGTGGGGACACGGCATGGGGACATGGCATGGCTGCCTTCCCTGTGGGGCATGGCATGGGGACACAGCATGGCCCCCTTTGCACAGGGGTGGGGGGGGACAGGACACCATGGGGGGGACAGGACACACCGGGTGGGTCTCTTGTGTGCTGGGACGTGGCAGGGTGCCCTTCCATGTGCCACACTGTGTGGGGACACAACAGGCCCCCCGCCCCCCCACTTTTGCCTGGGGACATGCTGTGGCACAAGGGCACGCTATGGACCCCTTCCCCTGGGGTGACGGGCGTGGGGACATGGCACAGCCCCCTTTGCAGGGGCGTGGGGACACGACACGTCCCCCTCTGCCCCCCGGCCCCTTCTCCAACCCCCAGCGCTCCTTGGCTGAGCTCCCGCTGAGGCCGGACAAACTCATTGCTGGGATAACGGTGCTGGGCCGGGCCCCCGTCCCCCCACCCCCCCCCACCCCCGGCCTGGAAATCCCCTGGGGGCGGCGCCGGGGGAAGCCCTGGCAGCCCTGTCCTGAACGGGGCACAGACACCCACGGCCACCCGCAGCCCTCGGGGGCCACCCGGGGCACACGTGGGGCCGTCCCTATCCCGCGGCCCCCCGGGCCCGGAGTGGGTGCCCTCCCTGGGGGGCTGCAGCCCAGGCACCCGCCTGCCCTGGGGCTGCAGCCGGGGCTCTCTCCCCCCAGATCCCCTCTTGCAGTGCAGGAGGGGGGGGTCCCGCACCCCCCCGGGAGCGCGTCCCTGCCGGCACCCCGTGATGGCCCCGGGACCTGCTGCCTCCCCGCAGCCAGCCGGAGAGGAGAAGCCAGCGGGGATGGCCGGGGAGGGGGACTGACCCCCCATCCATGGCAGGGGACAACCGCCCGGGGCTACCGGAGAGCAGCCCAGCGCCCGGGGCCTGCACCCGTCCCTCGCCCCCCCGCCGCGCACACCCCAGCCCCGCAGGCTCCCGGCGAGCCCCGGCCATGTAGGTGCAGCCGGGGTGGGGGGGCTCCACCAACGGCCGCCGTCGACATGCAGCCGGGCTATGCGGCCGTCCTGTGTGAGTACAGCTTGGGGACGGGGTGGGGGGGACCCCAGTGGGTGTCCCCGGTGGGGAGGGGGGTGGCTGACACCGCTGGCTTTCTGTTGCCCAGGTGTCCTGGCCGTGCTGGGGCTGGAGGCTGCTGCGCCGGGAGAATGCGAGCTCAGCCGCCTGCTGCAGGACAAGCTGCAGTACGAGATGCGCCTGCAGTACATGGTAACCCCCACTTTTGGGGGGGGAGGGTGGAGGGGACATGTGACACTGCAGGGCTTGCTCGGGGGGGGGGGACACATGGGAGGGCATGGATGCTTCGAGGGGGGTGTGTGTGTGGTTTTTGTGCCTCTTGTGCCTGGAGCTGCTTCTGCTGGTCCATGTTCAGTGGTTGATCATGTCAAAGGGCTTTTCCGCTGGTTGCCCGGTGTCACGCCGAGGCTGGCAGCGATGTCCCCGTCACTCTGCTGCCAGCCCCCGTGCTCTTCTCCGCCTTTCCAGAAACACAACTTCCCCATCGACTACACGGTCCAGGTCCAGTACGAAGAGGTGCTGAGGCCATCCAACATCACCCGCCTGGTAAGACAAGCGGCAGGGGACATCCCCGTGATGGGGACAGTTGGGGGGGGGGGCGGCCCGCGTGGGTCTCACCGGGGTCACCCTCTCTCCCGCAGCGCAACGGGACGGTGTCGGAGGCGGCACTGCGGTACCTCTGGTTCCACGTCAGCTCCCAGGCGGTGCTGCGGATCCGTGAGGTGCTGCCAGAGAAGCACCCATCCTGGAAGTACACCCAGGAGCTGGGCCAGCTCTTCGACGCCCTGGGCAAGGAGTACAGCAAGTACCGGCAGGTGGGGAGACCCCCAAACCCGCCTCCCGCCTCCCGCCTGCCCCCGGCACAGATGTGGGGGTGCACAAGGGGCACCCGCGTGGCACCCAGGCTTGCTGCGGGGACACGCACCCATGGGCATGGACACGCGGGGGACACAGCGGCGGCACACACAATCCCCCTGCGTATGGGTCTTGGGGGGTGGGGGCAGGATGCTGGGGGGCAGAGGCTGGAGGTGCTGCACATCTGGCATTGGTGGTTCAGTGGTAGAATTCTCGCCTGCCACGCGGGAGGCCCGGGTTCGATTCCCGGCCAATGCAACGGGATTTTTTCTCACTTGCAACCCCCACCTTGGGGGGCTGCCAAGGCACTGCTACAGCTGGAGGGGGGGGATTCTGCAGAAGGTGACCCCCCCCTGCCCCCGGCCCGAGTTCATCCCTGTTTTCCCAGTGGCAGGACCTTGCTGCAGCAGGATCAGAGGTCCTGCCTCTCTTCCCAGGCCTCTGCCTCCTCCAGGGAGCTGTTGCACCCCGAAGGCAGCTGTGTTTGGGGGCTGGGTGGGGGTGGCCTGTCACAGCTGGGTCTCCAGTGTGGACTCAAAGTGTGGCTGGGTTGTCCTGTACCGTTGGGCAGGTTCTGCAGCCCCTCTGAGATCCTCTCATCAGAGTGTTAACTCCGAAGGCTAATGACAACTGTCCCCCTGGGTTTGTGGAGCCGTGGGACAGGGTTGGAAACCACCTAACATCTGGCATTGGTGGTTCAGTGGTAGAATTCTCGCCTGCCACGCGGGAGGCCCGGGTTCGATTCCCGGCCAATGCAACAGCTGCAGCTTTTGCACCCTGGTGTCCCTGGAGGGGCATGACTCGGGGGCTGCTGAGAAAGGGGAGCACCCCCTTCTCCCTTGAGCACCCCTTGGTGCTGGTGGGGCCCTTGTTGACTCTCGTGGGACCATGTCAGGGAGGTGGCTTGGTGGCAGTGAGTGCCCCTGGCTCAGGGAGAGGCATTGTCTGTGGCTTGGTGGCCAGGAGGGTCCCTGTTTTGGTGGCAGTAAGTCACCCTGGCTCAGGGATAGTGATCTTCTGGGTGGGTGGCAGTAAGTCACCCGTCTTTTAGTGGCAATGAGGGTCCCTGCCTCAGAGCCAGCGGGGCACAGTGGCTGGCTGGTGGCAGTGAGCGCGACTGTGTGGTGACAGTGAGTGTCCCCGGCTTGGCAGGGCTGAGGGTCCCTGGCCCAGGGCAGGGGGGGGTTCTGGGGACTGGGAGGTGCCGCTGCACCCCGTAGGCAGCTGTGTTTGGGTGCTGGGTGGGGTGTCCTGTGCCAGCTGGGTCCCCAGTGTGAACCTGAAGTGTGTCTGGGTTGTCCTGCGCCATGGGGCAGGTTCTGCAGCCCCTCTGAGACGAGCAGGAGCTTTGCTCGTTTGTGTAAGGAGTGTTAACTCTGAAGGCTAATGACAACCGCCCCTGGCTGGGGGTTATGTGGGGTGGCAGGAGGAGGCACTCACGTGGCTGGAGCCCCATCATCAGAGCTGTCTGTTGGGGTCCCCTCTGAGGGGGACACCCAGCTGTCAGCATGCAGTGGGTTTGTGGGGCCGTGGGACAGGGCTGGAGTCTTCCCCACATCTGGCATTGGTGGTTCAGTGGTAGAATTCTCGCCTGCCACGCGGGAGGCCCGGGTTCGATTCCCGGCCAATGCAACAGCTGCAGCTTTTGCACCCCGGTGTCCCTGGAGGAGCACGCCTCGAGGGCTGCTGAGAGGGGGAGCACACCTTTCTCCCTTGAGCACCCCTTGGTGCTGGTGGGGCCCTTGTTGACTCCCGTGGGGCTGTGTCAGGCAGGTGGCTTGGTGGCAGTGAGTGCCCCTGGCTCAGGGAGAGGCATTGTCTGTGGCTTGGTGGCCAGGAGGGTCCCTGTTTTGGTGGCAGTAAGTCACCCTGGCTCAGGGATAGTGATCTTCTGGGTGGGTGGCAGTAAGTCACCCGTCTTTTAGTGGCAATGAGGGTCCCTGCCTCAGAGCCAGCGGGGCACAGTGGCTGGCTGGTGGCAGTGATCACGACTGTGTGGTGACAGTGAGTGTCCCCGGCTTGGCGGGGCTGAGGGTCCCTGGCCCAGGGCAGGGGGGGGTTCTGGGGACTGGGAGGTGCCGCTGCACCCCGTAGGCAGCTGTGTTTGGGTGCTGGGTGGGGTGTCCTGTGCCAGCTGGGTCCCCAGTGTGGACCTGAAGTGTGTCTGGGTTGTCCTGCGCCATGGGGCAGGTTCTGCAGCCCCTCTGAGACGAGCAGGAGCTTTGCTCGTTTGTGTAAGGAGTGCTAACTCTGAAGGCTAATGACAACCGCCCCTGGCTGGGGGCGATGAGTGGAGCGGCAGGAGGAGGTGCTCGCATGGCTGGAGCCTGGTCAGCAGAGCTGTCTGTTGGGGTCCCCTCTGAGGGGGACACTCAGCCGACAGTGCCTGTCCCTGGTGCCCCCACCCCAATGGGTTTGTGGGGCCGTGGGGCAGGGCTGGAAACTGCCCCACATCTGGCATTGGTGGTTCAGTGGTAGACTTCTCGCCTGCCACGCGGGAGGCCCGGGTTCGATTCCCGGCCAATGCAACAGCTGCAGCTTTTGCACCCCAGTTTCCCTGGGGGGGCATGACTCGGGGGCTGCTGAGAAGGGGGAGCACCCCCTTCTCCCTTGAGCACCCCTTGGTGCTGGTGGGGCCCTTGTTGACTCCCGTGGGGCCGTGTCAGGTAGGTGGCTTGGTGGCAGTGAGTGCCCCTGGCTCAGGGAGAGGCATTGTCTGTGGCTTGGTGGCCAGGAGGGTCCCTGTTTTGGTGGCAGTAAGTCACCCGTCTTTTAGTGGCAATGAGGGTCCCTGCCTCAGAGCCAGCGGGGCACAGTGGCTGGCTGGTGGCAGTGATCACGACTGTGTGGTGACAGTGAGTGTCCCCGGCTTGGCGGGGCTGAGGGTCCCTGGCCCAGGGCAGGGGGGGCTTCTGGGGACTGGGAGGTGCCACTGCACCCCGTAGGCAGCTGTGTTTGGGTGCTGGGTGGGGTGTCCTGTGCCAGCTGGGTCCCCAGTGTGAACCTGAAGTGTGTCTGGGTTGTCCTGCGCCATGGGGCAGGTTCTGCAGCCCCTCTGAGACGAGCAGGAGCTTTGCTCGTTTGTGTAAGGAGTGTTAACTCTGAAGGCTAATGACAACCGCCCCTGGCTGGGGGCGATGAGTGGAGCGGCAGGAGGAAGCGCTCGCATGGCTGGAGCCCCGTCAGCAGAGCTGTCTGTTGGGGTCCCCTCTGAGGGGGACACCCAGCTGTCAGCATGCAGTGGGTTTGTGGGGCCGTGGGACAGGGCTGGAGTCTTCCCCACATCTGGCATTGGTGGTTCAGTGGTAGAATTCTCGCCTGCCACGCGGGAGGCCCGGGTTCGATTCCCAGCCAATGCAACAGGTGTATCTTTTTTGCCCCCTGATGTCCCTGGGAGTCGTGGGGGGGCGATGACATCTGGGTGATGCCCCGGTGACCTGTCCCTGCAGACAGACGTGGAGGCGGTGGTGGCCGACCTGGTGAAGCTGGTGCACAGCGCGGGCGCCGAGAGCCGGAGGAAGGCCGTGCGCCCCAAGGCGCTGCTGGACAACTGCCTCAAGGTCATGCGGATGCTCTACGGGGCACCTTGTGAGTGGGGAACAACGTGGCGGTGGGGGGGGGACGACACAGGGCAGGACACCTTGGGGAATGGCGGTGCCACGCGTGGGGTCCTGTCCCGCTGGGTGACGCCTGTCCCCTCTGCCCAGGTCGGTGGGAGTCCACCTAACAGGAGACCCCTCGCTCAACGCCTTCTCCTCGCCTTGGAGCCTGGGATGCTGCCTCTGCTCTGCCCCACCCCCCCAACAGAGCCCCTTCGGGGGTGGGGGGGGGGCCCAAGGAAGATGCAAATGGCGGGCAAATATCACACCACCCCCCCCCCCCCGGGACCAAATGCCACCCCCTCTGGGAGTGTGGGACTGTGCATGGCCACAGGGTCGGCCCCATCCGAAATGCCGGGCACCTTCTGCAGGGGTGTGGGGGGACACAGCCCCGTGGGGGCTGTCGGCTGCAGAAGTTTGGGGAATGGGGAGGGTGGGGACGACACTGCCGTGCCCACAGCAGGGGCGAAGGCATCGCCCGGTTCCTCTCGGTTTTGTAATTTTTTTTTTTATTTCCCCCCCCTCTGCTTTCATGAAACACCAGGTAATTCTCCAGCGCTCAGCGTCGCCGCTCTGCTTCCAGCCAGGGGGGGTCCCGGGAGCTCCCAGCCTTTCCCCAAATAAAGGCCCAGCAGAGAGAACCCCAGCTGCCTCCTCTGCCTCCTCTTTTTGGGGTGTCGGTCCCCTCCCCTGACTTGGCGGGGGACATATTTCCCCCCACCCCCCTATAGAGGAGACCTCCAGGGCCACCTCCTGCCGAGCCGCCTCCGTCAGCCCCGGACGCTTCCCCGGCAAGAAAACATCTGGATTTGTTTGTTGTGCTTGGCGGCGCGGCGCGCCGGAGGGGCTGGGGGCTGGCCGGCTGCCTCCCCCCCCATGCCTTCCCCCAGCTTAATTAACTTAATCAGCTATTAGAGCCCTTAATTGGTGTATTCCAGGCTGCGGGGCTGCTTAGGATTGCAAGCCTAGGAGAATGTGCAGGTGAGGCTGCGAGCGCTGCAGCACCGGCGGGTGCAATGTCTTCCTCCTCCTCCTCCTCCTCCTCCTCCCTCTTCATCCTCCTCCTCCTCTTCCTCCCCTCTTCATGCCTAGCGATGCTTCATGTTTATATAAAGCCCACGCAGAGCTCACATCAAGCCCACCAACTATGATCCGCTGCTTGATAGAGCGCTTTAATTCGATGCCCCTCACTCCCCACCTCCACCACCCCCCCGCCCCCTAATTAACAACACCCCCCCGGGTGATCCAGGGCCCAACCTGGGGCTTCCCAAGCTTTCCCCGCCCCCCCCCCGGGGCTGAGCTCCCACCTTCCGCTCCCTCACGTCAAGCGTGGGAATGGTGTGTGTCCGTCCACCCCTCCCCGCCTGCATCCCTGTGTGCCGTCGTCCCCCGACCCTTGTGCTCTTCCACCGTGGGAAAAACGAAGCTGTCCCAGCAAAACTGACCCCGGCGGGGCTTCCCAGAGCATCCCCCGCGGCAAAGGGCCTGCCAAAGCCCTGCGTTACCAGCCCAAGTGCCCACTTGAGCTGTTGCGACATGGATTTCCCGTCCCTCTTTCGAGGGACAGCTTCAAAAATGTCAGCGGAGGGCGGGCGCGGAAAGGAAAGGCACTCACGCGACGGGGGGAACCGGAGCCTGGATACACCATGAGACGAGATGGAGTCGGGCCAGGGCAAGGTGCTGAGGTCCCGGAAGCCATCCCCAGGGACATGCGAGGACTTGGGACAGGCTCCCGCTGTGAAACCCCCAGCTGATGGAAATGGAAGAGCCTTCGCTGGCCTTGAACCAGCAGGAAAAAAAGCCCGTCAGCGTCCTCGGGGTGGGCAAGGAAAGGACAACTGGTTTTGGAGGAGCTGGGCTCTTGGAAAGATGCTCCGTGGCCGCCGTTTTGGGGCTGTCTAGGAGGCCACCGGTCCCCAGAGGCCACTTTGCAGTGTGGGGCCGTATCCAGCCCTGCCTCTCCGGCAGCGTGAGGATGCCCCAGCAGAGCCTGGCACTGGGATGCAGGACTTGGAGCATCCTTCCCTCTGCTGCCCTGGCATCAGCATCCTTGGGGAGGGTGGGGTGGGGGTGGGGGCAACGATCCCAACTCTCACCCCCTGCAAGCCAGGGGTCCCTGCCCTCACCCCACAGAACCAGAACGAGCCTGGAAATGGCCATGAATTAACTTTACTGAGCTCAGCGGGTGCCGCGGGCGGGCGCCGCGCTCACCAGGGCAGGCTCTGCCCTCTCCAGTCCCAGAAGGTGCCGTTGCTGGTGGCCGAGAGCCCGGCCAGCAGCCGTAGGACGCCCTGCACGCTCTCCTCCACTGTCACCGGGCCCTGGGCATGGGGTGGGGGTGGAGGGGAAAAAAAAAAAAAATCAACCAAAACCCACCCCGCTTCCCGGCACCCCCAGCCCCATCCCGCGGCGTGGTAGGATGCCAGCTCTGGCTGGGGAAGGTTGGGAGAGGCTGGAGATGCTTTAGCAGCCAAGGGCAAAATTAATCACAACTGACTCCTCCCTAATTTGGATGCTATGAGGTTCATTTTATGGTTCCTAATTAAAAAAAAAAGAAAGAAGCGTGGCGTTTGTTCTCTCCGCAAGCCAGCGTGGGGGTAAGACCTGCAAGAGGCTGATGGTCTCCAACCTCGCCTCCGCGGTCCGAGGAGAAGGTGAATTTGGGGTGCTGGGGGGATGGGGTGGGGGGCAGCACCCTGGGTGCAGCCCTCCAGCCGGAGCCGAGCACAGGGCTGGGGTGCCCTCTGCTGACACGCCATCGGGATGGGAGCGGAAATGAAAAAAGGAGGAAAAAGTTTAGGGGCAGAGGCTGGAGCCGGGTCTTTGCTGCGGAGGGCGGCGCAGCTCCCCTGGGAGCAAGGCGGGGGGGGGTGGGGGTGGGGGTGGTGTGGTTGCACAGGGGTGGAGGCAGCTGGGGAGGGGTGCCCATGGGGAGGGATGGCTGTGGGGATGTCCATGCGAAGGAATGCCCATGGGAGGGGATGGCTGCGGGAAGGGATGCCCGTGGGGATGTCCATGGGAAGGGATGCCCATGGGAAGGGATGCCCCCCGATGAAGGGATGCCCCTGGGAAAAGATGTCCATGGCAAGGGATGCCCCTGGGAAGGGATGCCTGTGGGAAGGGATACCCCATGGGAAGAGATGGCTGTAGGGAAGGGATGGCTGTGGAGATGTCCATGGGAAGGGATGCCCCCCGACGAACGGATCCCCCTGGGAAAAGATACCCCTGGGAAGGGATGGCTGTAGGAGGGGACGCCCTGGGGAAGGGATGCCTCTGGGAAGGGACACCCCCGAGGAAGGGATGCCTCCAGGGAAGGGATGTCTATGGGAAGGGATGCTCCCCCGGAAGGGATGCCCACGAGAAGGGATGCCTGTAGGGAAGAATGCCCTGGGGAAGGGATGCTGCTGGGAAGGCATGCCCCTGGGAAGTGATGCCTGCAGGAAGGGATGCCCCCAGGGAAGGGATGTCCAAGGGAAGTGTTGCCCGTGGGAGGGGATGGTCCTGGGAAGGGATGCCAAGTGGGACTTTGCCAAGGCAGGGTGGCCATGCACCTCCCGTCACTCACCGTCCCCCTTCCCAAGGGAGGCGTCACACAGCCGGGGTCCACAGACACGCAGAGGATCCCGCTGCCCCCGTACTCCAGTGCCAGGCACTTGGTGAGCATGTTCAGAGCAGCCTGGGGAGGACAAACCCCACCACCACCACCACGAGCTGGCAGTGCCATGACCGGCAGGAGGGGAAATCCCACAGGAGGTAACCCCCAAATTCCTCCCGGTTCTCCCGGTGGCGGTACCTTGCTGCAGCGGTAGCAGACGTCCTGCCTCTCCTCCCAAGCCTCCGCCACCTCGATGGAGCCCAGGATGCTGGAGATGTTGACGATGGCGGCTCTGCTGCAGCTCATCCCACGCTGCCCTTCGGCCTCGGCCGCCTCCTTCAGCAGGGGCAGGAACGCCTGAGGGGGAGCAGACGCTCGGGCATCACCATCCTCTTCCTCCCCGCACCCAGCGTGTGGGGCAGATGTTGCCTGTGGCCTCACCTGGCTCATCTGCAGGGGCCCGATGGTGTTGGTGGCGTAGACGAGGCTCATGTTCTCCGCCGTCTCGGTGGCCAGCGTGCTGCGGCGCGTGGTGCCAGTGTTGTTGATCAGGAGGTTGAGGCCGGCGCTTCCCACCTTCTCCCTCACCTTCCCCACCGCTGCCTTGATGCCGTTGGGGTCCGTCACATCTGCAAGGGGACAGGAGGGCTTGGGGAACGGGCTGGTGGCCATGTCCCAGGCAAGTGGGACATGGTGGGATACAGCTCCTGCCCACCGAGCATCCTCCTGGTCCCGGCGGTGACCTGGTTGGGCTGAGCCCAAACCGAGGGACCCGCCTGCTTGGGTGGCGTTTCCCGGAGCCACCCACGGGTGCCATTAAATCCTGCGAGGCTTCGTCCCCGTCCCACCCCTGGCACCTACCTAGGGGCAGGACCACGATGTTGGGGCAACCCAGAGCCACCTCGTTGATAGCCTACACAGACAAAGGAGGGGCGGGGGGGGACGGGGGGGGGGATGTCAGGTTGAGCCTGGGCGGCTCGCCAGGAGCGTGGCCCTGTGCCACGCCAGGGTGGGGACTGGGCGGCCCCCGCGTGTCATGGCCGACACGTTTCGACAAGCTCCCGTGGGAGAGATTCGGGGCGAGTCGCTCGTTCCCCGCACCTGGCCGAGCCCGGCAGCTTCAAAGCCGCCCCCCCCGCCCCCCCCGGCCCCCTGCAGCTGCCGGCAGCGATGCCGTGGTGTGGGGAGCTGCCAGCATCCCCCCTTCACCCTTTCCCCCCCCCCACTTATCTATGCCAAGACAAGCCAAAAAACTTAAATACATATAAATACAAGTATTTTTCCACGCCGTTCATGGTGCGGGATGCTGACCCTCAGCCCCCCTCAAAAACAGGTGGGGATGGTGGCACCCCCAAGCGCTGCGTTTCCCACCCTGTCCCAGAGGAGACCCACCCCCCCCCCCCCGCAACACACAGTGGTGTCCCCCTCCCGGCACCCTCCCTACCTTCCCTTGGGGGTCCAGGCAAGCGGCGAAGATGTGGCGGGGGGGACTGGGCTGCTCCAGCAACCCCTTCAGCAGCCCCAGGCCGAACCCCCCGTCGCAGCCCGTCAGCAGAACGTTGCCCACCCCGAGCTCCTCCATCCCCGGCAAGCCGCTTCCGCCGCCCTGGCAAGGTTTGGCAATCCTGCCGGGAATTTGGTTTCGCGGGTGCTGCTGGGATGGGTGGAGGTGCTGGTTATGTGTGTCAGGGCGGGGGGACACACGACACACCGCCTGCACTTCCCCCCACCACCCCACTCCTGGAGGGGCTGGGGCAAGGGGATGCTCGTCTGCATCCTGGGGGGGGGTGGGGGGGGTGTCCCCCAGCAGGGATGCTCTTCTGCATCCCAAGGATCACCCATCACCTTGACCATGGGGGTGTCTCACCCCGCCCCAGCCATGGGGGACCCCCAAAGGGGTGACGGGACCTTCCCACCTGTCCCCTATTATTGGGGTGACCCCCCCCGCCCCCCCCAGCACATCCCTAGGAGCGCAGGCGAGGCTATTAATTACAGTACAACCTTTATTAATACTGGAATCTTCACAGTGCATTCGTTACTTGTAGCAGTGACTATGGAAATCGGGGCGGGGGGGGCCGGGCGGGGGGGGCGGGGCAGGTGGGAAAGAGGGGAATTGCCACCAAAAAAAAAAAAAAAAAAAAAAAGAAATGAGGGAATGAAAGAAAGAGAAAGAAACCTGGTGGAGGGACAGTGAGGGGCCGGGGGGGGTGGGGGGGGAGGGCGGGGAGGTGGGGGGAAGCGGCAGCAGAGGCGGGAGCACGGAAGGGAAATAAATTAAAAAAAAAAAAAAAAATTAAAATAAAGGTCCAAGTTAACAACAGCACCAGAAAAGTTACTTCAGTCGAAAGACAGGTCAGTTTTTTTTTTTTTTCTTTTCCAAGGAATTTTTGTTTTCTGTACAAAATAAGAGACACTTCCCCCCCGCCATCCCACCCCCCCCACCTCCCCATCCCCCAAACCCAAACATTTGTCACTTGGCATCAGCGGTTCTGGGCAGAAGGGGGGAGGAGGGGGGGAACTAAATCGTTATTCCTAAAGGGGGAGGGAAAGGGGGGGGGAGGGCTGCGATGCGACAGACAGCGGGGTGGGGGGGCTATGTACAGCGGGGTGGGGGTGGGGGCGAGGGGGGGGTTGTGCTTTCCTCCAGCCGCCGGCAGAAATCAGCTGCTTCGCTTTGTGGGGGGGTGTGGGGGGGTGTGGGGGGTTGTGGGTGGGTGAACCCCCCCACACCCCGTCCCCCGGACACCCCCTTCCCCCCCAGCAGGACCCTGCGCAGGGTCGGTGGGTGCTGAGGGAGAGGGAGGGGGTTTGGGGGGGCTGGGGTGGGGGCAAAGAGGTGGTTCGGCATCCTCAGCCGCTGTGTCCCAGTGTCCCCCCAAACTGGAAGGGGCTGTATTGTCCTCCCGCCGTCCGCCGTCTCACACATTCCCCCCACCCCCCCCCACAGCCCCCTCCCCACTGCTACGGACCTCCAGAATGGGGCTGAGCCGCGCTGGCCCCAAGCAAGCAGGGGGGCGGGGGGGGGGGCACGGGAATGTCACCCCCTCCCTGCTCCTGGTGCTGCTCCTGCCACGGCCCCCGCTGGCCCCGTCCCCTCCTGCCGGGGCTCGGGGCACCCGCCTGCGGCTGGGAAGGGTCTGGGAGGGGTGGGAAGAGAGAGGGAAAAAGGAAAAGGGAGAAACAGACGGTAAAAGGGAAAAAAGAGGAAAAACCGGAAAAGAATGGGGGAAGAAAAAGAAAGGAAAAAGAAGGGAAAAAGAAGGGAAAAAGAAGGGAAAAAGAAGGGAAAAAGAAGGGAAAAAGAAGGGAAAAAGAAGGGAAAAAGAAGGGAAAAAGAAGGGAAAAAGAAGGGAAAAAGAAGGGAAAAAGAAGGGAAAAAGAAGGGAAAAAGAAGGGAAAAAGAAGGGAAAAAGAAGGGAAAAAGAAGGGAAAAAGAAGGGGAACAGAAGGGGAACAGAAGGAAGAAAGGGGAAAGAAGAAGAAGAAAAGGAGAGGAAAAGAAGAAAAAGAGAGGATGAGGCGAGGAAAAGGAGAAGGAAAGGGGAGAAGAAAAAGAGAAGGAGAGAAAAAGGAGAGAAGACAAACAGAAGAAAAAGAATAGGGAAAGAGAAGAAAAATAGAAGAAGAAGAGGAAAAGAACAGAAGGAAATCGAAGAAAAAAGGAAAAGAGGAAAAAGACTAGAAAAAGAGAAGAAAAATAGAAGAAGAGGAAAAGAAGAAAAAAGGAAAAGAGGAGAAAGAATAGAGAAGAAAAATAGAAGAGGAAAGAATAGAAGAATAAAGGAAAAAAGAGGAAAAGAAGAAACAAAAAAGAGATGAAAAAGACGAAAAAGAGACAAAAAAGACAGGAAAGAGAGATGAAAAAGAGTCAAAAAAAGATACAAAGAAGAGAAAAGGAGAAAAAGAGGTGTAAAGGAGCCCAGGAGAGAAGACGTGAAGGAAAGCCATAAGGAAAGGGAAGGGGCGGGAGGGGAGGGATGGAGGAGACAGAGGAGCTGAAAGCAGGGGGCAGCGAGGCGGGGGGGGGCAGCGGGTGCCGGCAGGTGGGGGGGCTCCCGGGGAGGCGCAGCGGGTGCCCCCGGGGTGTGTGAGGGGGTTCCGTGGGCCGGGCTGGGCGCTTCCCCGCTGGCCAGGGCGTCATCACGATATCCGCGGGGCCGACCTGTCGTTGGTGACGGTCCTGCGCAGGCGCACCCCACGCCGGATGGCCACCAGCATGTCTTCGGCCGGGGGGTCCATGGAGGCTGCCGGGGGGGGCACGGGGGTCTCCTCGCCGGGGCCGGACCCCGTGAGGGCGGTGGGGAAGGGGAACTGGCCTTCCCCCAGGGCGTGGGCACCGGCCACCAGCTCGCCGATCTTCTCCACCAAGCTGTGCCGGTTGGCGGCCAACTGTTGGTCCTCCTCTTCCTCGGCGGAGAGGTGCTGGCTGGCCCCGGGGTAGACGGAGATCTCCATGGCCCCACCGCCCCAGGCGGTGTTGGGAAGGCTCAGCCGCTTGGGCGAAGCTTTGGCAAAATCCAGGGGGTTCGGCGAGGCGTCGTCGACGTAGAAGACACACTCTTCGCTGCCCACTCGCGTGGGGCCGGCGTAGCCGGGGGAGTCGGGGACGGTGGGGGTCTTGACGGGGACGATGGGGGGTCGGATGGGGATGGGGCCGGCGTTGGAGAGGGTACGGCGGACCGAGGGTTTGGTGGAGGGCGTGCGGCGGATGGTGGCCACCCCCGGCGTGGTGCCGGCCGGGAGGTTGGTGCCGGTGGGCAGCCCGGCGGTGGAGGCAGGACGTTTGGTCTGGATCATCCGCCGGTAGTTCTGGGCGATGTTGCTGTTGCGTGGGATAGTGGAGGACTTGTCGAAGTCGCTCTGGGGGTCGCACTCCACATCGCCGTTCACCGAATAGCAGTCGTAGTCAGACCCTGGGGAGGGGGCAGCACGGTCAGCAGGGCTGGGCAGGTGTCACAGCTGGCACTGCCAAGCCCAACCACCAACTTCACAACGCAATCGCGGCCACACCCAACTACCACCGTCACAGCACGACCACAACCAAACTCAATTGCCACCATTGCAACACAATCCCAGCTGGCCCCAACCATTGCTGGCACAACATGCTCACCATCAAGCCCAACCTTCGCCACCACCTCAAGGCAACTTGAGGTGCCCAACCATCACCGTCACAAGGCAACCACAATCAAACCCAACCATCACCATCACAAGGCAACCACAATCAAACCCAACCATCACCATCTCAAGGCAACCACGAACCCAACCATCACCATCACAACCACCCCAACCAGTGCCATCACAACATGATCACAGCCAACCTCCACCGTCACCATCACGTGCTCACAACCGGCTCAGCCATCACCGTGCCAACACAATCACGGCACAACACGCCTGTCCCTGTGGTTACTCGACCTCCAACCACCACCTCCGCTGCCACCACCGACCATCTGCCACCATCTCTGCCCTGTACCCAACCACTGTGCACAAACACGTCCCCGCAAACCAATGGTGCTATCTGCTATTGCACTGCCCGGCACAACCGTAGCCATCAAGACCCAACTAACACCCAACTAACCAGGAAACCTCGTGGTTACCATGTTGGCACGATGCTTGTGCCGCACACCAAACCTCCAACATGCATTAAATCTTCATCCCACCAGCCCCTACGCGATGCTACTGATGCCCAGCGTGCACAGATGTGCCCCAGGACCACCAAAGCCTCTGCTGTTCCCTTCCCTTCTCCGTGTGCCATTTTGGGTGGCCCCGGGTGCCCTTCGCTGCCGTGGGGGAGGTACCTTGGGAAGGGATGGTGTCCTCGGAGCAGGAGGGGGTGGTGGTCTGCGTGCTGTAGCCGCTGGAGTACTGCAACGAGTCCCGGCTGCTCTTCTGGTGCTCCAGGCTCAGCCCCCGGGTCAAGACCATGGCCAGGTCGCTGGCAGCGGGGGACACCTCCTCCCCATGCTGTGGGGGTGCAGGGGACACCGTCAGCACCCTGCTTCCTCTCTTGGGAGCCCCCCGAAAGCCCACCACCACTGCGCTCGCCCCGACGGAGCCGGTACCTTGGCGGCAATGGTGGCGGGTGACATGCGGGGCCTGGGAGCATCCTCGCCGCCGATGGCCGGGTACCCGCCGGCAGGCGAGCCCATCTCGGCTTCCCGCAGGTGCTCCACGCGGTCCTTGCGCCGCTGCAGGGTGGGGACCACCGGCTGGTCATAGGGGCTGGCCTTGGACCAGTCCTGCAAAGGGCAAGGCATGGGGTGACACCGGGGCCAGGAGCCGAAAGCGGGGCAGGGCGGGAGGGGACAGGCACCAGCGTCCCCCTGTCGCCGAGCCACGGGTGCCGCCCGGGATGCTCTGCCCCGTCGTGGGGTGGGATGGGATGAGGGGGTCTGGGGGCTGAACCCCACAAGGTGGTGGTGGTGGTGGGGGCCCAGGTGTGAAAATGCAACCCCGGGGGGATGGGGGACAGCGCGGGGGGCACCGGAGCAAGGACTAACCGAGGTGGGGGAGCTGCACTCGCTAACCGACTGGCAGGTCTCCGAGGCCTCCGAGGACGCCGAGCTGGAGGATTTCTGCCGTGCCGGGAGGCCAAGCGGTGAGGCGGAGGGGGAGAGAAGAGGCCATTAGCAAAGCACAGCCGTGACCCCCGGTTAAAGCATCGGTCACGGCTTCCCCGGCCAACCCAGGCCCCCAGCAGATGCGGGAAGAGGAGCAGGATCCGACCCGGCAGCAGGGAGGGGCTGCAGAGCTGGGGAGATGCCGGCTGGGGGAAGCCGGGATGCTCAACCCCAACCCCAAGCCCCCACCGAGCCAACAGTCAGCCTGGGGAGCGGGGACGGTCCCCACAAGCCGGAGGGACCCCCGGGGGCTCTCGCCACCATCAGCAGCGCTGGGTTTGGCAATGCCGGGTTAGCGTTGGACTTGCCAACCCTGGTGCTGGCAGTGCCAGGCAGCCCGGTGGCACAGGCAGCACGAGGCATCGGCACCTCCCGCGGGCTGACGGGGGGGGGGGGTGGGGGGCATCCCAGAGCATCCTCGGCACGGGGAAGGATGCAGGACGACGGGGAAGCTTTGCTCCACGATGCCTACTGGGGGACTGGTACAAACTGGGTGTTACAGGGCTGGGGTGATTGGGAAATACCACATTCCCCCAGCACGGTGAGGAGGGATACCTGTGCCCTATCCCTTGGTGGGGGGGTCACAGATGGGGTTTATCTGGACTGTGGCCAGGGCTGGCTTCCCCCAGTATTCCCATTATTTATCTCCTGTGATGCCAATGCAGCTGGAAACACACCTTGAGCGGGGGCAGGGGGGGTCCCATCACCTCTACACCGGCCCCTTAGTGTTGCACCCAGCAGCACCCACCCATTCTACAGAAGGGGAAAACTGAGGCACGGAGGGGATGCAGTGGCGTTGCCCCCCTCCCCCCCCCACTATACCTGGCTAGTGATGTCGGAGGGCATGGGGGAAGGCGGTTTGGAGTAAGCGGCGTCCTGGGAGATGAAGCCGGAGTCGTGGGAGGAGACGCTGGAGAGGCGGGTGGCGGCGGCGGGGGGCTGCGCCAGGCTGCGGTAGCGATAGGTGGAACTGGGTGAGCAGGTCTGAGCCCCGCCGGGCCACGCCACGCCACCCTTGGCACTGCTAACGCTGCTGGGGGGGCGCCGGGGGGAGGGGACAGGGACACGCCGGCAGGGACGACATAGGAAGGAAAAGAGAGTTTAAGACGGAGGTTTGGAGGCGGCGAGGGTCCCAGCACCCTGCCCCACACCCCAGCCTGGGGAAACTGAGGCACAGGGTCCACCCCTTTCCCTTCCGGGGTCCCCCACTCTCAGGGAACAGGCTGGGGCACATGGCTAAGGGGACATGTTTGCCCCAAACCCTCCCATTGTGCCCAAAACCGGAGGACGGGGCATGTGCCAGGCACCCATAGGTCCACCAGCCCCGACCCCACACCCATCCCAGCGTGCCAAGACCAGTTCCTCCACGTTACTGGGGACCAGTTGGCCGTACGGACACATGGAGGCTGACATGCACCTCGTGAGCATGCCCAAGGGCCGTAAGCATCATTACCCGCCCCCCCCCCCCACCCCGGGGTTAATGAAGAGGGGCTGGATTTCCCGGCAGCGAGCCCACCCCACCATACCTGCACATGCTGGACTTGCGGGAGCTGGAGCTGCTGGGCGAGGACGGGGGGGTCTGGTAGGACCAGCTGTAGTCGGAGCCCTTCAGGTCCTTGATCACCTACAGAAAGGATGGGGTTTAGGCCCCCCAAAGGTGCTCCCCACCCTTCCCTACCACCCCCCCACCCCGTCCCCGTCCTCTGCACTGACCTGCTCGCTGGCGGGGGGCAGCTTGTGGGGCTCGGCGGTGAGCACCACCAGGTCCTCGATGATGCCCTGCAGGTGAGTGATCTCCCCCAGCATGGTGAGCTCCCCATTCTGCGGCCAGACAAGGGGGGGGGGGGAGCATCAGCACCCCATGGGGCAGCAGCGGCCCCCACCCCCCAAACCGCCCCCCCCCCCCCATGCCAGCCCCCGGCGCTCACCACCACGGGCTGCAGGAAGGTGATGAAGGTGCAGAAGCGACCCCGCTCCTCGATGAGGGCTTTGCGGACCGCCTGCTTCTCCGTCTCCTCCAGCAGCAGGTACATGTCGTTGACGTCCTGCAGCGCATTGTCCAGCTGGGGCTGCAGGTCCCCCTTCCCTGCGAGATGGGGTACCATCAGCACCAGGCTCCCCCCATATCCCCCCCCCCCCCCCAAAATCTGCTAGGGGGGGTCCCATGGCTAAGCCAGGAGCCACCCAGCTGGGAGACATCACCCCATCCTCACGTCCCAGCGAGTACCACGGGGTCCCACCCCCATGCCCGTATCCCAGGAGCATCCTCACCCTGCGGCAGCCCTGGGGGTGCGGGGATGGGGGGGAGGGGCCTCCTCTGCCGCCCTGTCCCCATCCCTGGTGCTTGGGACCAGGGGACCCCCCCCGGGGCTGGCATCGCCCCGGGATGCGGGATGTAAGCTAAAGCTAAAAGCTGGGGGGGGGGGGGGGGGCGGGCACAGGGAGCAGATGGACAGACAGACAGACAGATGGATGGACGGATGGATGGAGGTGTCCCCGGCCCCGGGGAGACTTGGGGGGGGGGCAGCAGATGAGGAAGCAGAGAAGGGGCTGGGGGGGGGGGGGGTGGGGAGGGGGGCAGCGGTTCACTTACCAAGCAGCTCTACAGGAAGGATGTGGAGGGGAGGGAAGAGAGAAGGAGACAGAGAAAACGTGTGAAAAGAGGCCGAGGGCCAGGGCGCGCGCCCCCGCCTCCCCGCCACCCCCCCGGGGCCGTGCCAGCACCCCCCCCTTTCTGCAAGGGGGCGGGGGCAGCGGGATCCCCCCCTGGTGCCCACCATCCCCGGGAAGCAGCCGGGGTGTGCCCCGTCCAGGGGTGTCACGGGGTGGGGATAGCTGGCAGGGGTAACCCCCCCCTTCCCCTCCCAGAAGACACCCCCCCCCTCACCTTTACGAGCCTTTTTCTGGAGCTTGAGGGTGTCGGAGGATTTTTTCTTGATCTCATGGCGGGCTCGCTTGTACTCTAGGGGTACAGAAGTGGTGTCAGAGGGGACCCCCCCCGACACTGACCGGCGCAGCACCCCTTCCACCCCCCCAGCACGGATCTGTCCCACCAGTACCTTTCGCGTGGTCCTTGTCCAGCTGGTTGGCAGTTTTCTTCCAGTCCTCAATCCTGTCCTGCAAAGGGTTTATCAGGCTCTCCATGAGGGCGCTGGAGCGGGGAGAGAGGGAGGCAGAGACCATGGGAGAGCGCCGGAGACGGGGGGGCAGGGGGGACGACGGACAACGCCCCGTGCCCCCTCACCCCAGGCCCAGCCGACATCCAGCATCTCCTTCTTCAGAGAAGAAGGGCTGAGCCCGGCCAACTCGTGTCGCTGGTGCCCCGGGCACGCTTACTTGGTGAACTGCCGGAGCTTGGCCTCGATGCTGCGGTGCCGCATGCACATGCGGGTCAGCGCGGAGCCAATGTCCCTTGTGGCACCTGTCGGGGTGGTGGGGGGGGAGCAAAACACCGCTGACGAGGGGCAGGGGACACCCCCACACCAGTGCCAGCCCAGTTTGGGGACCAGGCTGGCTCGCAGCGGGGACGAGCAGCGCTGGGATGCGCTGGGCTTTGGAGATGCTTTGGGTCAGGGATGTCTCTCTTCATTTTCCCCCCATAAATCGACTAAATAAATAAATCAACTAATAAATAAAGCACTAAATATCCCTTCCCCTGGTTTCGAAATGAAACCCCGCTTCTGGTTTTCCCCAGTTTGTCTCAAATCCGGTACTGGGGGGATGACGGGAGGGAGGGGGCGAGGTATCGCGCAGCCCGCCAGGCACCGACCGAGAAACCGGCCGGCTGGGAGCAAACGGCTCCGGGACTGTTTTTCCTCCCCAGCCCCCTGCCAGGCAGCTGGCTGCGTCCCTCACCTCCAGGCACAATCCCAATCCCGATCCCGATGGATAAATAGGGAGTCAGAGCTCCCCGGGGGAAAAATTTGCCAGCAAGGGAAAGCAGCAGCGTGCCTTTTTGGTGAAACTCCTGTTCACTCTGAAGCCTAAGGATGGCCACATGGTGGCAGTGCTGCTGGCAAATCCCAGGAAAAGCAGCAATCCAAAATCCCCGGGTGCTGACTAGGGAGTGATAATTCTGCATTTTTCTCCCCCCGCCCCCGAAAAACCTCCAGAGACACCTCCCACCCTTTTCAGGAGTTTTGGGCACCCCCCAGCCCCCCAGCACTGTGGAAATGGGGGAGCCCGTGGGCCGAGGGCCTTCTCCTGCGCCGGGGTATTCTCCTAATCCCACTCCTAATGCTCTTATCCCGGCTCCTGCTGCTCCTAATCCGATTCCCCACGCGCTCACGTGCCACGTGCGAGGCCGCCAGCCAGCCCCCCTGCCCCCCCACCCTGCCTCAGTTTCCCCACGCTGCTGCTCTGCCTCCCAATTCCGCACCCCCCCCCCTCCAAAAAAAGCTGGGATGTCCAGGGGTGTCCCCAAAATGCCACCACCCAGCGGTGCCACCAGCCCGTGATGCTGACTCCTGTGGCGCCTGTCACCAACTGTCCCCAGTGTGTCCCCCCCCGCCCCCGGGTGCAGTGGGCCAGTGGGTTTGGAGGCAAAGCTGATCCCGGCTCAAGCTGCTGCCTCCGCCTCCGCCTCCTCCTCCTCCTCCTCCTCCTCCTCCTCCCCGCGCAGCTCCAGATGGCCTGGATGCCGCCAGTCTGCAAACCAGCCCGGGACCATCTGCTTGGCAGAAGCCGAGCGGTGGGAAGCGGCTCCTCGCCACCAGCGGGCACCCGGAGAGGGGCCGGGGGTCCGGTTGCCCCCCACCCCATAGCAGCATTGCGGGGGGGCGGGGGGGACACACACCACCCGCGGCCTCCGCTCTTCACATTGTGGGTCAGGGTTTGCCCCCCAAGCAGCCGAGCGGGGGCTCCTGCGTCTTCTCCCTCCATTCAATTCCCCATCCCTGGACCCCCTCGGGCACCTCCCAGGTAGGTGCAGGGGACAAGGGACAGCGGGAGGGCAGCTCGGCCCCACACCGGTGGGGGCAGAGATGGGTGCAGGGGACCGCCACCGAATCTCCCTGCAAGCAAGCCAGCCCCACCAGAAGATGGCCAGCTAAGCACCCGTGGGCGGCGAGGAGCAGCACCCACGTGGGTGCCCACCTTACCCGCTCCCCAGCCTCAGCTGCACCCCGTCTTTCCAGCCCTGCTTCCCAGGGGATGCTCCACCTCGGAGCGGGGACAGGTTGGACACGTCTCCACGGACGGTGGAGGTGCCCACCCCTACCCCTTGAAGCCCAACCCCAGCCACCTGGGGCAGGGGGACAACCCCGCAGGAGACACTCGTTAGCCGTCCCCCTGCCCGGCCGAGCCTGGGGACACCCACCCCCTGGGTGGGGAGGACCCTACCTCGGGTGTTGGTGGCCATGTCGGCCACTTTCTGGAAGGCATCCAGGAAGGCGACTGCGGCCAGCACCGTGGTCCTGCGGCAGAGAGAGCAAGGGGGGAGCTCAGCGGGCGCTGGGCACCCCATGATGTGCCCACGGGGAGCAGTGGAGGGGTCCCCTGTGTGTGTCCCCCCCCCACCACTGGCCACTCACCTGAGCTGGGAGTGCAGCTTGGTGGCCTTCGAGTTGAAGTCCTCCCAGATGGGGTAGGAGCTCTGCAAGGAAGGAAGGGGACAGTGACAGCCGGAGCCCCTCGCCCCCCTGCGCCCCCTCCCCGGGCAGGGCAGACCCCTCCTTCACCATTAGGGAGAGACGGGGCAGCTCGGTGGCCGTGCCTGGCCAGGTGTGGCTTCTCCGATGGCTAACAAAAACTGAGCACAACCCTTTCCCCCTCACGTGTTTTTTTTTTTTTTTTTTTTTTTCCCAGTTTGGCCACGCAACACGGTAGACCACGGAGACCTCAGGATCCGGGCTGATCTCATCCTCTTCCTCTTCTTCCTCAAAGGGATGAAGGCAGCTTACGGGTTTGGAAATTTGAGGGGAGGAAAGGCGGTGGTGCACAGGCAAGCTCCGAGCCCCCGGCCAGCAGAGCCCCTCAGCGCCCGTGGCCTCCCCCCACAGCAGCAATGGCCAAACCAGCAGAGATGGCCAAAACCACCATGGTGGAGGGCTCCAGCCCCACAGCGGGTAGCCCCGGTAGCCCCCTGCTCTCCCAAGGACCAACGGGCAGGAGGGGAGGTCTAGGGTCCCCCCAGTCCCAAATGGGGTGGTTGCGTGGGGACACGGACGGGTCACAGGTCCTGAGAAGGCCACCGCAGTGCTGTCCCAGTGAGGCCAAGCCCTGGTGCCATCCTGGCCAGGCCATCCTGACGCCATCCCAAGCAAGACCAGTCCCAGTGCCCTCACGGCGAGGCCATCCCAGTGCTGTCCTGGTGCCACCATCCCCACGAGGCCATCCCAGTGCTGTCCCAGTGAGGCCGATCCAAGGGGCGTCTCGGAGATCCAGTCTTGGGAGTCCCAGTAAGACCATCCTGGTGCCATCCCAGCGAGGCCAATCCCAGTAATGCCAGTTCCAGTGCCATCCCAGCAAGGCTAATCCTGGTGCCACCACACGGTGAGGCCATCCCAGTGCCACAATCCCAGTGAGGCCGGTCAGTGTTGTACTGGTGAGGTTAATCCTGGCACCGTCTCGGCGAGGCCATCCCAGTGCCCGCCTGGCACAGCCAGTCCTGGTGCCACCATCTCGACGAGGCCATCTCGGTGAGGCTGGTCCCAGTGCCACCATACCAGCAAAGCCATACGAGAGAGGCCAGTCCTGGTGCCACCATGGCGGCAAGGCCATGCTGGTGCTGCCATCCCGGCGAGGCCAGTCCCAGTGCTATCCTCCTGGCAAGGCCACCCTGGTGCCACCATCTGATGGCAGTGCTGGGAGTTCGCAAACCCCCCCTGGGGGTGGCCACCAGGCTGGGACATGGGCAGTACATGGGTCACCGCACATCTCCATGAGCCCGGCTTGGTGGCACCTCTGGGGGCACGGGACTAGTCCCATGTTGGTTTTTTGGGGACCACGAAAGCCCCAGTTTCCTCGTGAGCCAGCAAAGAAGGGGTCCGAGGATGTCACTTCACGTGCCACTTGTGGCAGTGCCCTGGCTCCGGGCCACGAGTTCCTGGGGACTGTCATTGCCGGAGGGCAGGGCCACCAGCCCAGGGCCACCTTCCTCCAGCCACCCCGGGAAGGGTGAGCGGAGGATCCCCCCAGACGAGGGGACATGCCACAATGCCCACAGCCCTCCGCGATGCCGGGCGGGAGGAGGATGGGGACGAGGACAACAGGGACAAGGACATGCCAAGGTCACCCAGGGACGCCGAGCACGCTGGCAGAGAGGCAAGAAGAACGAAGCCGGCGGGGGGACGCCTCCGCCAGCTTGGGGACATCTGCCAGGCTTCACTGCCTGAGTCTCCCCCAGCAGAGGCCCAGGGGTGCCGAAAAGCCACCCGCCACCGAAATAAGGTCCCTTTGTGTCCGTGGCCAGCGTAGGGGTCCCGGCCACAGGGCCCTACGCACATGGCTGCCATCGAACACCATCAGCTCTGCGGGCAGGGGACTATTTTTCCCTGTCCCTCCTCCGGGGACACCCGCTTGGCTGGGAGATGGGGACAGGGACAATGCACCCTTAGGGGCCACCGGGGGCTGAGCCGGCACAGGGTATGAGCTGAGCGCGGCTTTTTTCTTCTTTTTTTTTTTTTCTTTCTGATTATTTTTCTCATCTTTCCCACCTACAAATGGCGTGAAAATGAATCCGGCCCGGTATGCTGGGGCGCGACGCCACGCTGAGGGGCTCCCGGCCCAACCACGTCCTGATGGGGCCGGGGACGCCGCTGGGTGGCCGCGCTGGGGCGGGGAGTGGTGACAGCTCCGGGCTGGCTCACCCCCCTCCGCTCAGTGGGAGAGTGGGGAAACTGAGGCACGGGCTGCCCCCGCCTCCCCCCGGGGCGTGTGGGGCTCAGCTGGGCTGCCGGTGGCTGGGGTGAAGGCGTCTTGGGGGGGGGGGCGGCTGGTCACCCTTCCCCGCCAGCCCTGGCCCCCGCTGCCCTGGGGAGAGCCGGATTGTCTCCCTCGAGGGCTTTTCTCCCAGTCCCTGGCCAAAATCCGGCCCCGCGGAGCCTCCGCTGCCCCTGGAAGGGGTTAATCTCCTGCTCAGCAAGGCTTTTATTATTTTTTTTTTTTTTTTACCACCCCCCCCCCCCCCCCCTGCTTTGGCAATGACAGCATTGTCTGGACTGAGCTGCAGCAAGAAGAGAGGAAGAGGAGGAGGAGGAAGAGAGCTTTTGCCTCCCAAAAATGACTGAGGCTAAACCCCAACGCCGGGGGCCGGCAGTGGGAATTTCAGCTCCCCCCCCCCCCAGCTCCCCGAGATGAAGAAACCCGGCTGGTCCCCTCCTCCCCGCTCAGCCCCCAGGCAAAAATGCCCTGCGGCATTTTTAATTTTTTTTTTCTTTTTAAATGAAAACAAACAAAAAAAAAAAAGGCTTTTTTTTTTTTTTTTTTTTTTTCCTTTTAACCACGGCCCCATCCCGCTTCTAGGGAGGGTGGAGGTGACGTCCCCTCCCCGGGCTGGCAAATGGGATGGAGGAGCCGTGGGGGAACCTTTTTGTTCCATTTGGTGCAGACCCAAGCGGGTCCGGCAGAAATCCCAGCCGGGAAGCGGAGGGTGGCGGGGCGGGGGCAACGGGATGCCCCAAATGGCCAGCGATGCCCGATGAGGGGCCAGCGGTACCCGATATGAGGCAACGATGCCCAGTCGGTGGTACCCGATGTGGGGCTCTGGTACCCGGTGACGGACACAGGGCTGATACGGGGCTCCGATACCCGGTGATGGATACGGGGGGGCTGATATGGGGCTTTGGTACCCAACATGGGGCTCCGGTACCCAACATGGGGCTCCGATACCCAGTGACAGATACAGGGGTGATATGGGGCTCTAATACCTGGTGACAGATATGGGGCTGATATGGGGCTCTGATACCCAATATGGGGCTCCGGTGCCTGGTGATGGCTACAGGGCTGATATGGGGTTGCAATACCCGACATGGGGCTCTGGTACCGGGTGATGGATGTAGGGATGATATGGGTCTGTGACCCCCAGCATGGGGTCCGATGCCCAAAGTAGCCCCCCCCCCCACCCTGATGCCCAATATGGGGTTGATGTGGGGCTCTGGCACCCAGCGCTGGGCTCTGATGCTTGATGTGGGGCTGTGATACCCGAGGTGGGGCTCAGATACCCAAAGTGGGGCTGATGCGGGGGGGCCTGATACCCGACGTGGGGCTGATGTGGGGTCTGATACCCGACGTGGGGCTGATGTGGGTCTCTGACACCCGAGGTGGGGCTCATGCGGGGCTCCGTTACCCGACACGGGGCTCATGTGGGGCTCCGATACCCGAAGTGGGGCCGCAATCCCCAGCTGGGGGCTGCCCAGCCGAGCCCCGCTCCCCGCCGCGGGGCTGATGCGGGAGCCCCGCTCCCCACCCCCCCCACCCCGGTGCCCGCAGCGGAGCCTTCCCGGTGTGCGGGTACGGGGCCGGGGGGGTGGGGGGGTGTAGCGCTGTCACGGCGGCGGAACGGGAAGCGGGGAGAGGAGTTGCGGGAGGGGATCCCTACCTTCATGTCGTTGATGATGGCTTGGAAGAGGCCGCCGAGGGCTCCGCACTCCTTCTCCGCCGTCTCCATCGCGGCGCTGCGGCAGCCCGGGGCGGGCGGCGCCGCCGGGGGAGGCCGCGGCGGCGGCGGGCCAGGCTCAGCGGCGGCGGGGGGCGGGCGGCGCCCGGGCGGCGGCGGGGCGGCGGAGCGGCGGGGGGGCCGGGCGGGGCGCGGCGCGGCGCATCGCTCCCCCCCCCCCCGCCCCCGACCACCAACGACCCCCCAACCACAACCCGCGGGGCTTGAGCGGACCCGCCGCCCCCCCCACCCCGACCCCCGGGGCCAGCGGAGCGGGGCGCCGGAAGGGTGCGCGGGGCGCGGAGTGGGGCGAGGGCAGCGGCGGCCCCCGGGGCGGCGGCGGGGGCGGGAGCGGGGCGGGGGCTGCGCGGCACATGCGCCGCCCGACGCTGGCGGGGGGGGGGGCGGAGATGGGGAGGGGGGACGGGGGGGGGCATCAGCGGGCAACCGGAGGATGCGCTGGGGTGGCCGGAGCCGGGGCAGGGCCGGGGGCGGGAGGCGGGGATGCTCCGGGAGCTGCTGTGGGGGGGCAGGGAGGAGCTCCGGGAGCCCCAGGCGTGCAACGGAGGGAGCCCCGAGCGGTGCTTGGGGGTGCCGGCACTGGGGGGAACGCCGCTGGGGGGGGGGTAGCCCCCGGGGTTAGCTCGTAGGGCAGTGGAGGAACCCAAAAGGATGCTCTTGGGGTGCTGGGTGGGGACCCCCGAGGGGTGCTGGGGGGCAGCACAGGGATTTGCTCACAGAGCCCTGGAGAGACCCCAAAGGATGCTCTTGGGGTGCTGGGTGCGGACCCCCAAGGGATGCTTGGGACTGGGGGGCAGCCCTGCTGGTGGGGGCAGCGCCGGGGTTAGCTCAGAGAGCCCTGGAAGAACCCCAAAAGATGCTCTTGGGGTGTTGGGTGGGGAGCCCCGAGTGGTGCTTGGGATGCTGGGACTGGGGGGCAGCCCCACTGGTGGGGGGAGCCCCGAGGTTTGCTCACAGGGCAGCAGAGGACCCCCAAAGGATGCTCTTGGGTGGGGAGCCCTGAGGGGTGCTTGAGGATGCTGGGGGCAGCCCCAAGGGTTAGCTCACAGGGCAGCGGGGGACCCCCAGAGGATGCTCTTGGGGTGCGGGGTGGGGAGCCCCAGCGTGCGCTCGGGGATGCTGGGCAGCAGCGGGACTGCACTGGGATGCTCAGGGGCAGCCCCCAGAGCCCTGGAGGTGCTGGGCGGATGCTGCCTCCAGGCCAGGGCTCGGTTCAGTCTCTCTCCAAGGGCTGTTTGACCGCCACTGCCTTCCTCACCTGGGGAAGGCGCACACTGAGGTGTGTTGCGGGGCATCGCCTCGGCGCAGGCTGAAGTTTAACGCCCTCTGGGGCAATTATACGGCAGCTCTGAAATATCTTAGGGCTCTCAGAGAGCCACGGGAAACACGCGGTCTTCCAGCAAATGAGGCCTTCCCCGTCGCCACCTGGAAATCTGAGTGGTCCAGGCTGAGCCCTGACACACCTCGCTGCACCTCAAGGTGAAACGATGCTCGGTCGGGGCCCCGGGGCTCAGCTGGAGCTGACTATTCCCAGAAAACAGCCAGAAAAGCTGCCCCGATCCCCAATAGCCCAGCAGCACTGCCCGGTGCTGGTCAAGAGCCACCCATAAGGAAACGATTATGGCTCGGCGCTTCGGCAGCCGGCTGGAATTTCTCGCCATAAACCCCGTCCCTTTGGCATGGAAAGAGGCAGCGATCCCGCCAGGAGCGATGGGCAGAGCCCTGGGACCGGCAGCAGCCCCGGCCCATGTCGGCAATGTCCCATCAGCGGGTTGGGGACAGGGAACAGGGACACCCCCCCGGCACCCCGAGCAGTCGGTGGGCCGGGGAAGCCACCGCTCGCCCATCCTAAAGGGTTGGCTGTTAAAATTAACCCGCCGTGACCGGGTTTGGAAAGCCCTTTCCCGGGAATGACAGGAATGTCTTTATCCCGGCCAAAGCAGCGCCGGTGCGGGGCTGTTGGGGGAACCCGCTGCCAGAGCCCGGCTCCGCTGTAAACAGGCCAGGAGCCATAAAAACTCCAGAAATTCCTCCAAAGTCCGCTTTTCCCCAGGATCAGGTGAGGGCTTGAAAAGCGCTGGGGATGCAATGGACCCCCCCCCGCGACACGCCGGCGGTGACGGTCCCTGGGTGCCGGGGGCAAAGGCAGCGCTGGCGGCTGTGCAGGGGCCAGGAAAATGCCTGTCACCACGCCGCGGTTTCGTGACCGTGGCCTGGAAGAATTTTCGGCGGTGGGGTTTTTCTTTTTTTTTTATTCCCCCTGCTGGGAAGAGGAGCAGGCGGAGAAGCCCTGCTGGCCGGCGAGCCAACGTGGCAGGGCTGGGCCAACCCGGGGCTCAGGGGCGAGCAAGATGCTCCAACGCCATCCCCCCGGAGTGTTTTTGGCTCCCCTTCGGGGCCGGATCCATGAGGATGGGGAGCCCAGCTACCAGGAATGGGCTGCTCTGCATCGCTCGTTTATTTTATCGTGGGGAGCTTAACGGAGGAACAAAGAATTGAGTGTGGGGCTTGGGAGTGTCTGCTGCCCCCCCATGTCCCCCTGTGCCAAAAGCTGGGGGCTCAGAGAGGGTGCGTGGATGCTGGGAGGGGGCTGAGTGCCGCGCACGAGGAGCGCGAGTCCCCGGGCGAGACGCTGCCGGCAGCCTCCGGGGGTGGAAGCTGGGGTGGCAAGAGGCAGCCGGCGGTCCCGCATCCTTGTTTTTTCCAGGGCGGGAGGCCAGGGGTTGCTCCCGTCTTCCCTTCCCCTCCGGTCTGGCTGGCAGGAGGCTGGGCGCTCAGCTGACAGTCACGGGGAAGGCATTAGCAAAGCAAAAGGGGAGTTTCCTCACCCTGTTGCAAGAGAAGACGAAGTGCTTTCCTCCCCCACCTCCCCATCCCGGCCTTCTCCTCCTGCAACCCTCTCCCCACGTCGCCCACGGGCACAGCCTGGGGGTCCCCCGCCATCCACACGCACGGCGGGGAGGAGAACCGGCCCCGTGCCGAGCGCTCGCCCATCTCCCTTCTGCCATGAAACCCACCGGCAGCATCCTCCGGCGGCCACCAACCGGTGTCCCCGTCCCCTGGTCCGTGTCCCCTGGTCCCTGCCCCAGCAACCGTGCACGCCACCGGGGGCGGGGGGAGATGCTCAGAGGACCACCCGCCGGTCCAGCTGCTCTGCCCTCCCGGCTCGCTGGTGCCGGGCTTCCAGGTGCTTGTTTTGGACCTTCTCAAAGTGCTGCAGCAGCTCCGTGTAGTCGATGTTGGAGGCTGACGCCCTCTTGAAGCTGGCGCTTGGCTTGGTGTTGTCCCTGCGGGGGTGGTGGAGGGGGGGGACACACAGAGCAGAGAGTGAGGGCAGGAAATGCCAGCATCCCGGGCATCCATCACAGGCGGCCCCCAAAGTGATGCTGGTGCCTCATTAAACATGCCCAAAGACCCATTGAACACCCCAAAGACCCATTAAACACCCTCAAAGACCCATTAAACACCACCAAAGACCCATTTCTCTCCCCCCAAAAAGCCATGAGACGGAGCGCAAGAAGACCTGGGGGAAGACGGAGGCGACAAGGGACACCTGCCTCAGCCTCCTTGGCCCCCCTAGGGGGGAGGTTTAACCCCTCCGACACAGATGGTGACGACCCCCCCCCCGCCAGACCCCATCCCAACCCATTCCAGCCCAAAAGCAGCGAGCCGTGCCTCAGTTTCCCTGCCTGGTTTGATGATGGAGTTAAAAAACCAGCCACGTGCTGTGACACGCAGGAGGGCTGGGTGGCAGTGGGGACAGCCCCATTTGGGGGCTCCCCGGGGGGGGGGCTCCAGCCACGGATGCTCATCCCCCAGCGCCATCCCCATGAGATGGAGGAGGGGGACCAGCCACGGGACACCCGTCAAGGGGACATGGGGGAGCCCATGGGAGGATGGCAGGCGGCTCTCCAGGCCCCGGCGTCCCCCCAGCCAGGGGAAGGAGGAGTCGGGGGTGGGGGGGGGCATCTGGGGCTGGACTGTTATGAAAGCCGGCTTGGGTGTTTGAAGGAATGTAGGTCAGAGTTAATCAGATGCTCAGGCCGTCTGACAAGCTCCGGTTGCTCGAAAAAAAAAAACACCTCCCCCTCACTGCCGGGGCCAAGGGTTGAGGTGGTGGTGGTGGTGGTGGTGGGGAAAAATGGAGTGAAAGAAGCACGTGCAGCCCCCCCCATCCCATCCGCTTCCCGCCCTCCCCCAGTTAAAAATCAGTGCCGGGTTGTGGGTATTGTGGATACGAGCTCAGCGCCGGAGGCTGGGAAGGATAAAAGCCAGCCCAGGGGAGCTGTTAAAAGCCAAGGAGGGGTGGCAGCGGTGATGCTGGGGCGGGGGGGGTTAATTCAGTAACCTGCCCATCTTGGGAACTCTTCGGTTCCCAGGGCTTCGAGGAGGCAGACCCGGCTTTATTATCAACCCCCTGCTCCTTAGCCGAGGGTTGGAGAGCAAATCCCGCCACCGGTGTCTAAGGAGCTGGGCAGGCAGCAACGCTGGGCAGGGAGCACGAGGATTTCGGAGGGTACCCCCCAGGGGAGATGCCACCCTTGCGCATCACTGCTCACGGCTCCCCAAAAACCAGGGGTGGGGATGGAGAAGCAAGCCCCAGGCGTGCGCGGGTGACGGCGGGGGGGGCCTTTTGGGTGCCGTGAAGGCTGTCCGGGCTGAGCGGACACACACACACGCTTTGGGATCACCCCCCGGCTGCCGGCGGCATCTCTCTCTCTCTCTCCGTAAACCTCCTTCCCGGCTCTGCTCGTTTCCATAGCGACCTCACAAGTGAAATTTTCCATCCCGGATGCCAAATGCCTGTGGATGAGGCACAGCCCTCCCAGGGTTACCAAATATAGACACAAAAAACCCCCCGAGCCAACGCTCCCGGCCACGGGGCAAGGACCAGCCGGGGCCGCAAAGGAGCCGGGGGGCGAAAGATGACCATGGGGCTGATCCCGGGATGGTGGGGATGCTCGGCGGTGGGGTAGGGGGACGGCGGCGTGTCCGGCCTCGATGCCGGGGGCTCTGTCCGAGCTCCATCCCTGCGGCACTTACGCGGTCTGCATGAGCTCGGGGTTGGGCACGCACTGCAGGCGGTGGGAGAGGAGCTGGAAGGCGCTGCTCTGGGGCAGCAGCATCAGCAGGCCATAGAGAGCCTTGATCAGGTAGGGGTTGTTCTTCACGTCCAGCAGCTGCAGGCGGAGATCTGGAAGAGGAGAGGGAGAGGATGGGGAGGCGGATAAAAATGCATTTCGCCTCCAGCCCCAAGAGTATGTTCCTCCCAGCCATCCATCTGATGGTCCTGGGAAGGCTGTAAGCCGCTGCCAGCCGACCTGAGGGGCACCCACATGGCACCAGCAGCCTCTCCCCTTCCATTAACTCACCCATCTTTGTGTCCCACACCGGCCGGAAGCCCCTCTCCTCCCCACAGCCCCCAGCTGCCAGCCGGGGAAGGGGGCAGCAGCTCCCCAGTCTCCCATCCCTGCTGCCGCTCATCCCTGAGCCTGTCCATGCCGTCTGCCCGAGGACACCCGCGCAATGTGAGATTGCTCCTCGGCTTCTGCTGAATTAGCAGAAATACCCCCCCATGGAGCCTCAGGGAGGTTGGGTGACACCCTCCCAGGGACTCCGTGGAGCTGAAGGCATCCTCTGCGCTCTGCCCTGATGCTGACGTATGTTGGGCCTTGGCGTTGCTCAGCAGAGGGGAAACCACCCTCCTGCTCCATCCCTGGTGGTGCTCAGGCATGGAAGGACCTTCCTGAGCCCTACAGACAACCGAGGTCCCACCTGCGGCAGCCCAGGATGGGGATGGGGTGAGAGGTCCCTGCCCCAGCATCGCACCTCCTGGTTGCCACTAGCACCTCCGGTGCCTCCCTGCGGAGGGACCCGTGCCCAGGGGTGCTGCTCTATGGGGGACACGTCTGTCTCCCGGCCCGAGACTCGGAGATTAAGGTGAGCGGGGCGGGCAAGCCTCCAGGAATAGTGTGGGGCCTTGGAAAACCACCACAGACATGTGGGCGCCTCGCATGGTGGGACAGTCATCCTCGGGACGAGGCACCGGGCACCACGGGAGGGAGCGTGACCGAGGGCCACCCCACATCTCCACCTCCCAGCTGCTCTAACTCTCTTCCCCCAAATATTCTCCAGCCCTGGACCATCCAGGTCCCCCAGCGAGTCCTTTCCAGGACATTTCCCAATGCCCAGCACCAGGGAGAAGGTGCCCAGGGGCATCTGAACGTCGTCACAAGAACCCCCCTACAACCACAGGTCCCCCTGCCATGTCCTCCTCTCCCCATCCCACTGCCACGTCCCCAAGCCGGGGGGGACAGACACATTCCTGGGGCTGGGAGGGCCAGATCTTGAGAGAGAAGCAGCTGTGGGTTTTTTTAGGGTTTAAATCTCCATTTTGAGACAAAAACCCCACCTTTGTTTTTTCTTTCACCCCAGCAGCACCCACGATGCCACCCCATGTCTCCAAGGGTGGCGGCACATGGCTCCCCTCCTCTGACGTCCTACCCGTGAGATGCTCAGTGTGGTCCAGCCTCCCCCCCCTCCCCCGATTCCTTCCCCCATCCCTTTGTTTGGTGCCAGCGCCGCTCGCTCCCTTAACCTATATCTGGGGGCGGGGGGGTGTGTGTGTGAGCTGCAACCCCCCCCCCCCGCCCTCCACCATGCTGCCAGTCCCCGGCGGGCAGCTCCAGTGCTGGGCAAACCTCCCGGCAAGAAGTCTCATAACTTCTGCTCTATTTATTCGTGCGGCGGCTGCCGCTTTTGCGCTGGAGGAGCGGGGAGGAAGCGGGGGGGTGGGCCGAACACACGCACACGCAGGGTTTTCCTCCTTACACGTGAATATGGGGCACTCGATGAGCTGCACCAGCTTGTCCACCTCGGTGAGGAAATCTACGGTGACCTCCAGATCCCCGCTGGATGTGGCGGTTAAGGATGTCACCTTGGAAAAGGGTGGCCCGGCGGCAGCAGATGGCTCGCCCTGGCGATGCCCGGCGTGGACGGCGGCTCTGCCAAACCCTCCCTTCCATCCACAGCTCCCGCGGGAAGGCAGCAGGCAGGGAACGGGCAGGGCTTGCAGGCAGGCAGGGTTGGAAGGTCTGCGGGGTGGCCACCGGACGATGGGAGGAAGGAAACGGGAGGAGCAGGCAGGGATGGGGGGGAAAAGGCAGGTTGCCCAAAAAGCTGGCAGCTACCCTAAGCCGGAGAGCAGGCAGGAAGATGGTGTAAGGATGCTTGATTTTACCCTCCTGGGCACAAAGGCGATGCTGAGCACTCCCGTCCCCCGGGAGAAATGCCGGCTTGCGCCGGGAAGGGAACCCGAGCACGTTATTAAGCTTCTTCGTACGGAAAGCTACGCAGGGAGGCTCGGGGTTTGCCAGCACGTGAAAAGAATCATTGTGCTCACGGGGAACTGCACCGCGCCGGGCGCTGCCTGCTCCTCCTCGGGCCAGGAGGCCACAGCCTTCATCTTCCTGGGAGGAAGAGGATGCTGAGGAGCCTCCCCTCCCGGGCAAGGGAAGGGAAGGGCAGGGCTCAGCCAGCACACACTTACCTCTTTTTACACCACAAAAAATAAGGATGACCCGAAGGGAAGGGAGCTGGCTGCTCCTGCCCACCCATCGCGGGGACGCCGCCCCGGTAATGATGGGCTTGGGCTGGCCCGCAGCGTGACCTTGGTGGCCACAGAGGGACCAAGGGGCCAGCCCAAGCACCGGCCTTGCGGAAAACCCCCAAAGGATACAATTTCTGGATGAGGTCGTAGGCGTGCTTGTAGTTCTGGGTAAGGAAGCAGAGGGACACGGTTGTCACGGGGTTGTGACACCAGGACCGGTACAGGCAGCAGAAGAGGTTACGGCTTTCCTGGTAAAAAGAGGGAGCCGTCGGAGTCAGGTCACCAGCGGGAGCAAAGACATGGCACCGAGAGCCCCGGGTTCCTGACACTGACCTGCCAGACTGGCAAGTGCCACCGAGACACGAAGGGACGTTTCTGGACCCACCAAGTCCACCTGGCACTGGCATGAGGCCACCAGCCTCAGAGATGGGAGACCAGGCGGGTTTTGGGGTGGCAGAGTGACAGGGTGGCCCTCAGGGGTGCTGTGTCCACTGCAGGACGAGGGGCTGGAGGACGGTGGCTGCCCCACCCAAGGGGACACCTCTGCATCGCTGGCCTTCAGCATGAGGAGGAGGAGGAGGAGAAGTCTTCCTCCCTCTCCCTGCCTTGCTTGGATGTGGCTGGTGCTGGTGGCAGCTGCTCGGCAAACCCCGCGGGCGTGTTCCCGTCGGGGACAGCTGAGGGACCCGGGGACTCTGCTCCCGCCATCACCTGTCCCCTGGCCCGTGTTGGGGCGGAGGGAGGGAGCTGGCAGCTGCTCCAGGGCTCGGGGAGCTCATTCCCATCCCGGGAGCAGGGGAAAGCAAGAGCTGGGCATGTCCTCCAAGCCCCCTTCAACTCCTGAGGAACAAAGGGGCTGCCTGAGCTCCAGCCCTAGGACCTGCCAGATGGGGACTGAGCAGCAAGACATGTCTCCAGGTGGCTCCCAGGTGCCCGCCACCCCCATGACGCCCCCCACCAGCAGCTGAGCCTGCTCCCTCTGCCCATACCGGGGTCTTCAGGTCCTTCAGTTGGTTCCTCAGCTGGAAGAGCTCGGAGGACGTCAGCAGGATGGTGTTGAGGGTGTGGACCATGGTAGAGGCGAACTTGAGGTCCTCCTCCCGAAGCAGTATGTCCGCCATGGAGTGGAAGATGTTTTCTGCGTTCAGAAGTAGACAAAGCTGCCTGCGTATCACAGAGGAGACAAACCCCGGGGGGGAGGAAGAAAGGTTAATGAGACCCTGACCTGAGCCCTTCCTGCAGGGAGGACCAGGGATGGGAGATACGGGTGCACCGCAGGCTGGGCGAGCATGGTGGCACCAGAAGGGAGATGTTGTGGGGCGATGCCAGGCTCCGCATTCGGAGGGTGCAGCCATTCACACCAAGGCAAGGCCAAAAACAAAATAGCTGGGCTCAGACACATCCCCAGACGTGCTGCTCTGGGACCTCACCTCCACCCACCACCGTGGCTTGTGGCCACCTCCAGCCTCCCAGTGACCTCCCTGGAGAGTCTTCAGCATCGCTTTCCACCCTGCCGACTGCAGGGTGCCTGCAGCAGTGCGCTTACAGATGGCACGCGATGGCCCAGTCAGACCAGTATCCCCCCCGACACCAGGGAACTGGTGGGGAGCGAGCTTGGCCAACAGGACATACCGCTCCCTCCCGGCACTGTGGGACCTGGGAGCGCCGGAGCCAGAGGCTGCCTTTCCCTCTGCAGCCCCCTTTCTCCCAGTAACCTGCCCTGTTGCTCTTTGAACTCCTCCATGCTCTGGCTCCCAGGAGATCCGGTGCCGAGGGGCTCCGGAGCTCCAGCCGATGGAGCTGGAAGATGTCTCTGCTCCACCGGACACCCCACCGGCATCGCTCTCCCCAAAACACGGCATAGCCGGCGCCACGGTTCACGCTCGGCGGGTCACGGCAGGAATGTCCTGCTTAACAAACCATGGGGCGTTCTCAAGGTTTTTCAACATCTTAGACCAGAAAACATAAACCAGATTTTTTTTTTTCTTTCCTTTTTCTTCCGCCTTTGTTTGGATTTGGGGATTTCCTGTTTTTCTCCAGGCTTCTGCCTTCTCGGGCGGTTTGTCTGAGGACACCTGAAATGCCGCCCAGGGCTGGCTCAGCTCGCCGGCGCCCGCATCGGGGAGACCTGGGGGAGCCCACCCAGCGCCCCAGCATCCCCAGTTTCTCCTGAAATTGGGATGCTCCCATGGTCTTCATATCTGCCCCACAGGCTGACGGGAAACCTCAGCGCTGGGGGAGATGCTGGCATCCCGCAGAGCTCCTCTGCTTTCCCACAACTCCTACCAAGCACTGTTCCCCACTAGATAATCTCAGCTGGCAACAAAATCCCCCCCTGGAGGCATCTCAGAAGGGTTTAGGAGGCAAAACAAGGAGCACCCGCTCCACCAGCTGGGTGGGAGGCATTTACTAGCTGTGGGAGGTGGGAGGCACACCTGAATTTCCCCTCCCGAGGTCATGTTTTCACCTCCTGGGGTGAGGAAGAGGAAGGAGGCGAGTCCTCTGGTCCTTCCCCTGTCCTCAAGGGGAAGGACCAGGAGAAGACTATATGGCTACAGGAAGACACCAAAGCCCATACCCCTAAAGCCTGGTGGTTTAGGGAGGCAAGAGGTGGATGGGGCATGAAGAAATGGATTTTCCCTCCCAACCTGTGGAGGAAGAAACCCCCCCATCTTCCTCCCAATTCTGCCAAGCAACCCATCCCCTCCTCGCCCAGTCCCGGCTCCTCTCCATCCGCAGCTCCCGCATCCCGCGTGGCCGCCGGCTGGACAATGAGATGCTCTGTGCGGGCTTTTACGTAACCCAACCCGGCGATTGCCTTGGACCCCGTTAAAATGGAACGGGGCCGTGATAAATAAGCTCATTTATCCCAATTATTCTTACGTAACCGGCTGCATTCATGGGGATGAAAATGCTTCCCCGATTTCTCACCGCTTGGACGCAGGGCTGGCGGGAGAGCGATGGGAAAGGGAAGCATGGAGGGAGGGAAGGGGAAGGCGGAGGCTTTCAGTCCAGGCTGCCGGAGCCAAAAGCGAATCAATAGCTCAGCATCACAGGCAGGATCCGCTCATCGCCAGCTGCGGCAAAGCCAGCCCAGCCCGGGCAACTCTGAGCCCAGCCTGGGAACGAGCTGGCTCCATCCGACCCTTTCGCAGTAAGAGGGGATAACTGGATGCCCCATCCTTGCTGAGCTTCCTCTGGCACCTGTGACGGGTGCTCACACCGCGAAGCGGGATGATTTATTGTGCCCAAAGGGATGTTTCCCCCACGGACAAACACCGGGATAGTTGTACCCCCAGTTGCCCGACTGTGCCGGTACGGCCAGGGACCGGCTCTTGGGCTCGGAGCCGGTGTTTTACACCTTCCAGCCAGAAAAGGCTACAAAAAAAAGAGCTCAAACAAACTCAGCCAAACCAAAACCAGCGCCGGTGAGCATCGAGGGCAATTCAGCCACCTCCGGAGCTGCCCTCATCCGCCCACGGCAAGGATGGCATCGGGTCCCCACGCCGCTGCTCCTCCGTGGAAAAGGAGGGCTCTGGTCTCTGGCTTTCCATAAATAGGAGCTCTGACATTTGGCTGGCGAACGCTGTGGCTCCCAGCGAGCTGAACGCGAGCCGCTTTCTAATTTCAGGCCTGGTTTTGATTAGCGGGGAAGGGTTGGGTTTGTTGCCCCCCCCGCCTTTCCCCGTCCTTTTGGTGGCACTGGGAAACTGGAAACCGCCGGGGTGTTAAAGGAGCAGCCATGCAGAGCCCGTGTCCCCCGCTCCGAGGCTGCGCCACCCCTGGGCACACCGTCCCACCAGGGTGCCCACCCCCTCCAGCTGCCCCCGGGTGGGGGCTCTCCGGGAACCATCAGCAGAACGAGTTTGCCAGTGCTCAGCAGCTTGTCCCCCATGAATCCGCAGACCCCCAAACTCCCCCTCTGAAGCCCAAAAGCGATCCCCAAAAGGAAGGGACAACTGGCCGGCCATGCAGCTGCTGGCCTCTGTGACAGCAGCCAGCAGCTGAGCCCGACCGGTGGGACGGGACGGGACGGGAGGGGACCCCCGGAGCCGATCCCCCGGGAGGCTTCGATGGCACGAGGGGAACGCGAGGCTGGTGGGGAGGAGGCAGGGGCCGGGGCCGTAGAGGGGACAGGTGGCTTCCAAGTGAGCAGGCAGCAGCCGAGATGTTGGAGGGGCGGCTGCAGAAGGGGACGGGGCAGGGGGGACAGTGAGCGGGAGCTGTACCCCAGATACGTACACCCCAGACATGCACACCCCATAAATATATACACATAGACACCCCTAAATACATACACCTCTATCAGCTATATACACCCCAGACCTATACACCGCGCTAAATATAATTCTAAATATGATTCTAAATATATATATACATATACACCCATAAAGACATATATCTATCAGATATATACACCCCCGAAATATACACCTCATAAATATATCTATATCTAATCTATATCTAATCTCTCTATATCTAATATATCTATATCTATACACCTCGTCTGCAAGACTTAAAAATCCCAGTTGGGGATGGGGCTGGCTGCATCCCACCCATCCATCCCCCTGCCCATGCTTTGATGCGACGATGGAAAGTGCCGGCTAATCCTGCCCCCCCGCCCCGAAGCAGCGTCCCAGCGAGATGCCTCCCCCTGCAGCCCCATGGGTGACACCTGTGTCCCCTTGGCCTGTCCGCTTGCCCCCCAGGGAACCGGCGAGTCCCCGAGGAGCTCCCGGCGGGGGGAGCGGAGGGGAAGCCGGAGCGTCCCCGGGGAGGCAGGAGCGGCGGAGCATCACGGCATCGCCCAGCCGTTAGGCAGCCGTTGGCGCAGGCACATGGCGGCGATAATGAAGTGCGGTATTTAGGCCATTAAAATTTTAACTCCTTAAATTAAAAGGGTTATTCAAGCCTTTCCAATGGAGCCAAGGAACGCGGCTGCGGGCAGACGGGAGGCGGCGCCTGCCTGCAGCGTGGCGATGGGGGAAAACCTCCCGTCGCCCATCGCCTCGCATGGGGACGAGCCGCAGTGGGGGTCCCGAGGGACCCAGCGGGTCACCTCCAGCCCCTGCCGTGGGGACAGGACCCTGCCCTCCCTATAGCCTTGAGGACCCCTCCGTAAGATGATGCTGGCCAAGGGAAGAGCCACGGAGGCCACCACCAGCCTTGCATCGGCGGTGCCACCCTGGGGTCCCCCGCTGCGTCCCTGAGCTGCACCCCATGAAGCACCAGAGCCCCCCCCCTCCCCGATCCAGCGGCCACCGAGTTGCCAGGGCAGTGATGGTCAATCACAATGAATTCCCATCACGCTAACGATCGGCGGGGCGGGATGGGGTGGCCTGGTACTGGGACGAGCCGCAAGCCCTGGGGCAGGGAGCCCGGGGGACGTCGGAGCGATGGGGCGGCTTCGGAGCCACATCTCCAATTAAGGGCAAGCCCCGGCGTCCCGCTTTGACAGCAGGATGCCTGGAAACCCGGCTAATCTAAACATCATCCTTGCAGGGAGCTGTCGGAGCTCCCAGCCCCCTCTTTTAACCGCTTCGGCCCCGTCTCCTGCCCCGAGCCACCACCGGGTGGGGAGCGATGAAGGGTCGGGGCGGCCCGACGCTTGCTCCGAGAGGGTGAAAGTCTGGTTTTCCATAAAATAAAAATAAAAAATAATAATAAAAAAGGAGATGATGAAATCCAGCCCTGCTGCAGACGGAGGCACCGTCCCCTCCGCCGGGACCTGCAGGGAAACCCCGGGAGGGGAAACGCTGCTGGCCCCCTCCCATCGCCCCGCCACGCCGAGCACCGTCCCGTTGCGTTCAATTAAGCAGGTGCTTCTTCATTAAGCGCCAGTGATTGGCTTTATTAGCTCTGGGCAGAGCCGGAGCCCCAGCAGGAAGAGGATCGGTCTTTGTCCCACTTCCAGCATCTGGGACAGAGCCGGGGAAGGAGCCGGCCGAGGCTCGGGGGGGAAGCGATGCTCCGAGGGGCTCTGCCCTGCTTTTCGGCTGCTGGATCCGGATGCTAGGAAGAGGGCAGAGCCCCTCCAGCCTTCCTCCCCACCCTCCTCTTCCTCCACTCCCTTCCCCAAAGCTTTCTGCCACCCTTCCTCCCTGCTCCGGGCTCCCTGGGGGGACCTGCAGCCCCCGCCATGCCCGTCCCCCTGAAATCTTCCTGCCGGGAAAAGCAGCATCCCCAGCCCGGTCCAGCAGCTGGGATCCTTTAGGAATCTGCAGAGGAAGCAGCCTCACAGATAAAATTAGGACGGAGGGGAGAGGGAGGAGAGAGCGGGGAAGGCAGGAGGATGCCGTTCTCCCGGCCTTCCCCACCACAGCTGCAAAGAAAATCCCAGTCCTCCATTTTTCTCCCCGCCTTTGCCGAATCCAGGCTCCGGAGCTGCTCCTCCGGGCAAGGGAAACCATGGCAACCCCGGCAGCTCCCGCTTTCAAAAATTCATAGCGTTTTCACGTATGGGATTGGGAAGCGTTTGGGAAGTTTAGGAGTAGCGGGGCTCCTTCTGCAAGGAGGCAGAGGGACCCTCTGTCCCCCCCTCCATCTCTCCCAGCCGCCCATTCCCATCTCTGCCGGCACATTTCCCTAACGAGCTCGGGTCCTCGTCAAGAGACAGAGAGGACCCAGTGGGGTCTGCCTCCTGGGGATGGGCTTGTAGACGGAGCGAGATACATGGCGAAGCATCAACATCTGCTGGATGTGGGAAGCCATAAAGTACAACCTTGACAAGGAGAGCCCAGGAGAGCACAGACAAGTCCTTGGGAAGACCTGCTCTGGAGCCGGGAGCCACCATGGCTCACCTCAGGTGAGGGAAGAGCCCGCTCGAGCCAGGAAGACGATGTGAGCAAAAGCAGGACTTCTGTCTCTTCCTTCATGCAGCTTCTGGACTCTTCTTGGTGTCCTGACGCTCAGGCCCTGCTCTTTGAGAGGTCAGGTCAGCCAGGAGCGGGAGCATGGGATCAAAGGGAGCCCATCCGTGGGGAGGGTGAGGGCGTTTGGGAGAGACCCAGTTTAACGTGCAAAAAAGCCTGAACTTCTCTTTTCAACCTCGCCAGCCCCGGTTTCTCATGAGGAACTCGGCGAAAGCCGTGGACCAGAGATGTGCGTATCGCAGGAGGAGATGTGTGGATCCTGGGAGGAGATGTTCCGGATCTCGGGAAGCCGGAGACAAGCCCTGTGATGCCTTTGCTTGAAAAGGTGCAGAGTGTTTCACTGCAAACAAGAAAACCCTCCCACGGAGCGTCTGCTCGGCAGAAGCCGTCAGCGTGACAACTGCCGAAGGAGCCGCGGTGCCAGCTCGGCGCTGGGCTGGGGCTGTCTCAGCCATACGCTGCTCCCCAGGGACCCCCCGAGCAACCAAAGGAGATCCCCGAGAGGAGAACGGCGCTGCCTTAAGGGCTCATCTCCGCTCCCTTCTGCAAACCAGGGCCCCTTTCCGTAGGGGGGAGCAGGGGAAAGCCAGCAGCTCCCCGGCCCCAGCGCCAACAGGCTTTGGGAGACAGCAGTCAGGGCCAAAAGCCAGCCTGGGGACACCGTGGGCCACCCCTGCATGGGGACTTCTCCAGAGGTTCTTCTCACTGGATGGAAAATTTAGGGCCGCCGAGTTGAAACCCAGGGGTCTCTACACAAGCCTGGTGAGCTCCCAGAAACCAAACCTCTTACTTGCACCCTGGACTGTAACAGCCAGGAGACACCCACAGGATGGGAAATGATGAAGAATCCCAGAGTGTGATTGCACAATCCCGATTTCCCAGGGAAAGCAGCCCAAATATCCAGCCGCCCTGAAGACCCTCTGTCTTTGGAGCCACTTGCTGCCCCAGGGACGGCTTGGTGAGGCCGTGCTGGGCACAGACATTGTGCCGGTGGTTCAAGAACTGCCACGGCACGGGCAGAGTCATGCTCAAACCTTCTTCCCTCCAGCTGGTGAAGCAGCATCTCAGTCCTGCAGAGCCTGAGCCCTTGGCTTCTGCTCCTTGCGATGTTCCCTTTGGACACTGGGAGCACCGGGAGGTCCCTTGTCCCGGCTGGCAGGGTGGTTTCCCCACTGCCCACCCTACCAAAGCTGTGAGTCACCTCCTGGGCATGTCCACCTTGACTCGTGATGAACCCAGCCTTGTTCCCACCCTGAACATTTCCTGCCTGGAAAACAGTGTCCTTCCAAAAGGTCGTCTTCAGTTTATAAAGCTGATATCTGACACCTCCAGGCACTTAAACGATCAGACAAACACCCACAAACACCCACAGCTCCGTACTGAACGGGAGCGGGATGCAGGACTGTACCAAGGACACGGAAGAGTTTCTTCAGAAGTTTCTTCTAACTTCTTCAGTTTCTTCCTCTGATCATCTTCAGCGCAGAAGATGATCAACTGCTAACATCCTCTGGGATGGGCAGAAGCTAAGCGATAACTAAATTTGGAAGCTTAATGGTCCACTCAGCCCAAGGCATTGCCCAACTCTTACATGTAGCACAGATGAATGTGACACCTCCTCCAAGGGGATGCCCACGTCCAGCACCAGCCTCCAGCTGCCCAAGTCAGTGTGTCCCAGCCGTTTCCTTGAGGAAACTTTACGGTGACCCACGAATAAAGCTATCCTGCCCGCAAACAGGCAGTCACTGAGGACTTGAGAGGGAACTTCTTTGCTCCGAGGGTGGCAGAGCCCTGGCACAGGCTGCCCAGAGAGGTGGTGGAGTCTCCATCTCTGGAGACATTCCAACCCCGCCTGGATGCGTTCCTGTGTCACCTGCTGTGGGTGACCCTGCTCTGGCAGGGGGTTGGACTGGATGATCTCCAGAGGTCCCTTCCAACCCCTGACAGTCTGTGATTCTGTGATCTGCAAAGCTTACAAGATGTAGGAACACCTGAGCATCTACAGGAGGCTCACCTGGAAAACAGGCAGCTTTTCTCCTCTGAATCCTCCAGGAAAGGAAAAAAAATACAACCCACGAGGCATTCCTTCTCCAACTTTTAAACTTGCCAATGACTCGAGGACAAAGCGGATGGCAAATCCAAGTCTCCCCCTGGGCTCTTGGGGCTCCAAGCCCCGGGCAGGAGGCAGAGGGAGCAGTGTCACAGCATGTGCCGGGGCTCCAGCCCACCTCCCCAGGCCAGGGGAAGGACTGGCGTTCCACCGAGCCCTCCAGAGCCTGACCCCAGAGGGGATTTTACACCCGGCAGCGACGTTTTCAAGCAAGCATCCCCTATTCTGAAGGGGAGGAAGGGTAGGGGATGGGGGCGGCGGGCAGGGCCGGAGGGGAAGATGCGTAAAGCAGCAGCAGATCCTTCCTTTGAGACGTATGCTTCCCTTTCAGGCTGACAGCTGTGGCCTAATTTTCATGAAAACTGACAAGCGCCTTATTTCTCCCCCTATAATTTCTCCTCACTGCAAATAAAATAGGTTAAGGGAGCGGGCGCAAAGCCGTGGCAACAGGAGCCGGGAGAGGCTGATCCGGTTCGGGGCGTGCCCAGCTTGCAGAGGGATGGGAACTGTAGTCCCCCCCCCATCACTTTGCTTTAAGATGAAGAAATAAAAGCGCTTTCACTCCTAAAAGCGCGGCCGAGGAGCAGGTTGCTCTCCTGGAGGAGGATGAGCCTTTGCGTCCCCCCTTGTAGGGACAAGTCGTATTTCTGCCCTGTAGGGAAGGCAAATTTGAGGGAAGATGGTCCCGCTGGGCATCCCTAAGACCTCTGAAAGCAGAGGGACCGGCTAGGGGGTGGAGTACAGCAGGAATACACCGCGTCTTTGAGGGTGAAGCTTTCCGGAGGGAAAGAAAAATGGGATTGGAAGGGGGTGGCCACGTCCCATGGGTGGCAGCAGGCAGGGACCCATCGGCTCGGGGACAAGCGTGCTCCTGGGTCGGAGGTGGAGCTGCCTCGTCCCCTCTGCCAACATCTCGACTACTTGGACCCACTGCTGACTTCTCCCTCGTTTTGCTTAAGCAAACCGGCTGTAATTTTTACTTGACTGGCTCAAATCTGTGTGCGGACACACTCAACGCAGTGCTAACCCTCGTGTGGCTTCGGGGAGAAGGGACAGAAGGAGACAGAGGAGCGGGGACACCCAGGCACACCCTCGAGCTCAGGGAAGGAGGTCCCTGATGAGGAAGGATGTTATTTCGGCTTTAAGCCGGGTTTGCCTCCCCGCCTGCTGGCTCTTGCTGCCTTTTGGATCCTGACACCCACCCTGCCTTCGGAGCTGGGATCCCTGGAGGGATCACAAGGGGGGGATGCAGCCCGAGGAGCCTCAATCCTCCGGACCCTCCAAGACCCATGGATGTGGGAGAGGAGAGCGGCTGGATGCTCCCTGCAGTGCCAGCACCCTGAGAGCACCCAATGCTAGAAGGGGACCTGCGCCAGGGGCAGCTGAGCACCGAAGGGAAGGAGACGAAGATGTCCCATCCCGGGACATCCCATCCCAGAATGTCACAATCCCAGGAGCAGAACGCCCGGACGGACCTGCTGATGGGAGCTATGGAGCCTGCGGCTGGGGTGAGCACTTCCCGGGGCAGCATCCAGCCTCGAGCATCCACCTCGGATCATAGAATCATGGAACTGGCCAGGTTGGAAGGGACCTTTCAGATCATCGAGTCCAACCATCAACCCAACTCTGACAAAAACCGTCACTAAACCATATCGCTAAGTACCACGTCTGCCCGGCTTTCAAATCCCTCCAGGGATGGTGACTCCACCACTTCCCTGGGCAGCCTGTTCCAAGGCTTAATGACCCTTTCAGTGTAAAAATTTTTCCTACTATCCAACCTGCGGAAACCTGCGGCCAAGCGTGTGACTCCGGGAAGTGCCTGAGCATCCCCACTTGTCCGCCCACCGCCCGTGCCTGCCTGCCGTGTGTGGGCGGCGCGTGAGGAGGGAGGGCTGGGCGCCTGTCGCCAGCGGAGAACCACGGGCTGTGAGATGCTCGAAAGCAGCCAGGAATGGAAAAAAAACAAAACAACCAAACATAAAAATCCCTTGATGAGAGCAGCAGGAGGCAAAACGCTCAGCCCTGCCTTGAGGTTTTTAAGCGAGCGTGCCCTGCGCCTTGGGGATAATCCCGGGCAAGATCCCCTGGAAGAGACGGGAGGGGAAAAAAAATGCCATTATTCAGCCTTTCCCAGAGTCCCTTGTCCTGGCTGCTCACTCCGCGGAGATGAATAAACCGCGATGGCACATTTGTAGAGCAAGAGAAGGAAACACCACCAGAACCTCCCCATACCTGGTCGATGGGATCAGACAGGTTAATTTAGCAGCTAACGCCCAAACCCACCCCCCCTCGCCTGCACCGGCCGCTGCCCCCACCGCCATGAGGGTCCTCACCCCATCGGCCAAGCAAGGAAAATTTGGGAGACACCTTGGAAGCTGCTCGTGCTGAAGCCCTGCTCCGGGGAACACGATGGTCAGCGAGCAGGGGAGCTGCGGCCTCCGCTCCCCGCTTCCCCAGCCCGCTCCTGCTGGGATCCCAGGGAAAGTGCTGAGAGAGAGCAAATATCCCCCCCGGGGACCTGCCCTTTGAAGGAACTTGGCCATTTTGGGAGGATTTTCCTCCCCTACGCACACTTCCCTTTTCTCTCCTCCACCCTCTCGCTGACCCAAATTAGTCCCAGCCCACTCGCGCGCTGCCGCTCACACGTGCTTCCCATTTTTCTACAGGAAAACCCATCAAATCCTCACAGGCAGCTCCGAGTACGGCTGGTCCCAGAGCAGCTTCGGCGGGTAGGACAGCAAGCTCGTCCCCAAAGCCTGGTGCCCGTTCTGCTCCTCCAGCTCCCACGGCGCAGGATGGCATCTCCCATCCTTCCCTGGAGGCTCCAGCCCCAGGATGGGGGGACCATTATCCCCAGCAGGGATAATCCTTCGGGAGAGCAACCAGGCTCCTCCATCGTGAAGGTGACGCCACTGATGACTCCCAGCGCGGTGCAATCCCAGATCCAACCTCTAGCCTGGGGGAAATGGGGTTTTTCCCCTCCAGCTCCTGCTCCGTGGCGGGTATGGGAGAGCTCAGCCCGATGCCCCATAGCCTGGGTGAATTAAAACCTCGTTAAGCACATGCTCCCTTCGGCTTGCGGAGCCCATTGCACAATGTGAAATAGGCAATTCAAGAGCTGGGGGTTTTTGGAGGTGCAATGGGGGCTGCCGTCTCCTATCCCAAATCCCCATCAAAGCCCAAGAGGAGCCTGGCTGGGGCAGCGAGAGATGCGTAAAAGCAGAGCCTGGATGTCCCCATGCCACTAAAACACCACTCCGGATCTCCTGCCACTTGGTTTTCCATGGCTGGGTGGAGGCAGAGCCAAGGAGAGGAGATTTTGGGGAGCGGGCAGGCGCAGAGGAGCAAGCTGGAGAGGAGCAAACAAGAACGCCCCCCAGACCTCGGGGCAGAGCTGGGGACGCTCCCCTTCCCCTGCCTCGCATCACTGGGGGGGCTCGGGCGGGAGGGAGCCCCGCTTTCTGCTTTGAGTGGAAAAAAAAAAAAAATTTAAAATAAGAAGCTTTCTCTAGTCCTTCCTTTCTGCGAGGCAGGAGCTCGGGGGGGGCACGGAGAGCGCACAGTTCATTAAAGCAGAAGGGCAGGCGGCCAGCGAGCATCCTGGCAGGCAGAGCAGTGTATTTTCGCAGGCTCGCTGCCTCCCGACACAGAAGCTTCCCTTGTAGCGCTCACAGCTGTTTGGATTTTACCCGAATTCATATCACAGTTTATCAAAGGGGCTGCGTTTTTTTTTTTTTTCCCCCCTTCTTTTTTTTTTTTTCTTTTTTTTGCACTTTGCTGAGTACAAGCCGAACGGTTCCCGCAAAAAAACAAACGCGGGTTTTGTTCTGCAATGCAGCGGCGCGGAGGGTGGGAGGGAGGAAGAGGAGACACGCGCGCGCGTGTATGTGTGTCTCCCCCCAGCCCCAGTTGCTGGTGGAGCAGAGGGATTTTCGGAGCACGGGTTTGGTGCTGGGAGCTGGAGGGGCCACGGAGGCATCAGCGCACCCGAAGGAAGGAGGAGCAGGAGAGGATCCCGCATCCCAGCCCTGGGGACCACCAGCTCGTCGGGAGATGTTTGGCCAAGCAAACCGTGTGTCCAGGGGAGCTCAAGGGCATCCACGGATGGGGAAAGAGGAGGATTTTAGTTCGCCCCAGCTCTTGAGCATCCCTCAGGGAAGAGTGGGATGCAGGCTGGGAGGTGGGACAGCGAGGCGGACGTTAAGATTGGGTCGAGGGGGGGGCCAGGATGGGGCAAGAGGACAGCACAGCACTGCAGGATGGCGGCATCCTGGGGCTTCAGCATCCCCCCACCGCCAAAGCCAACACCCACCAGCTCCGTACAGGATTCCCAGCGTATCAATCACTACCCGAGCCTGCGGCTAAATGCCACCATCCCACTCCCTCCCCACTGGGATGCCAGCCCTTCCCTTCCCATCCCCCCAGACAGAGAACACGGCCCTGGGAACGCCAGGCAGACCCAGCAAAAGAGCGATTTAACATGCTCCTCACTGCCTGCCTGCCAAGAGCATCGGATGTCTGCGCTTCACGGGACATGCCGCCCCTTCGCTCCCCCCGGCTCCGATTCCCCATCCCGGTTAGCGTGTTCAAACCCACTTGGTTTTTTTTCTCCCCCTACTTTTTGGGAAGAAAAGGGTGTCGTACGGTCAGCCCCAGCTTCCCTAGAAGGCAGAAAAGTCCCCTCCTGCCCAAAAAGAGGGGACCGGCCACGCCAGCCCCACACCAAGGGCACCACCTTAAAGCCCTACGTGCACCCAATGTGACGTGCCGGTGTTTGTCCCCAGCTCTCTGCTGGCCTCATCCCAGCAGGACTTTGAGACCTGAAGGAAAAGGCAGGATTTCCAGACAAGTGAACTTTTCCCATCTGCAGGAGCCATAAAGCCAGGGCCCCATCATGAGGCCTGGGATTTTCCAACTCTCCAGCCATAAATTGGCTGAATAACCTTAACTGCTCCAGCCAAGCTGTGGCTGCCCCATCCCTGGAGGGGTTCAAGGCCAGGCTGGACGGGGCTTGGAGCAACCTGGGCTGGTGGGAGGTGTCCCTGCCCAGGGCAGGGGGTGGAACTAGATGATCTTTAAGGTCCCTTCAGACCCAAACCATTCCGTGATTCTGTGTCTTCCAGAGGGAGAACCAGCCCACCCTCCTGGCCGCCCCCACAGGGGTTCAAGCATCCCCCAAAAAGCCAAGGACCATCCCTGGTTGAACAGACAAGCCCCGCCACGTGCATCGCATGGGAGGTGGCTGAAAAATCCCCCAAGGGCCCCTTCCACGCAGCTTAACCTCAGAAAAGGCCCTGTGAGAAGGCGCTAGGCAGCGGGGAGTTTTATTTAACGGCTCCACGAAACAAGCTGAGACAAACCCCGATTGCAGGTCCCTGCCTGGGGAGCAAAGTGCTGACTCAGGTGTCCGCTCGTGCCCCAGGGTGCCGCTGCCCATCCCAAAAATGGCCTCTCTGGGCTTGAAAGTTAAGCCCTTCACTTCAAAGCATCCACACACAATGCGCATGGGGATGCCTCCAGCCACTCCAGCGCATCCCGTAGTCCATAGGTTTCATTTGCCATCCCGGCAAGGTGCATCGGCCATGAATGCCTGAGCTGCTCCATCTCGGAGAGCAGCAAAAAGCCAGCTGCTTTGGTGCCAGGCTCGGTTTCGTGAGCTGAACTGGCTCCCCGAGCTCAGACTGACCCCGGGGAAAGGGCAGGGGCTGCACAACCGACCGGCCCTGGGGAGGGACAAGAGGGGAGAAGGTGGCTTCTTCCAAGGGCAAGCTTCTAGGGCAGCCAGCCCTATCCTCAAACCCTGCTCTGAGCAGCAACCCTGATGTCCACAGGGTAGGGCTTAGCCTCTCACTTAATCCCCTCCCATCCCATAGCGCCGGTACCAACAAGCAGGCGTTAAATCCAGCCTGGAAACCTCGGTGCTGGCTGAAAAGGCTCGGTGCCGCTCCGCTGGCTGCCTCCTGAGGGACCGAGCAGCTTTCCCTCCGCCGGGTCCCTGCCCGGAGGACGGTGGTGCCGCTCCAAGGAGCCATGTGATGCTTTGGAAGCTCCTCCGCATTTTTCTGCTGCTCCAAGCCATCGTCGGGAGGCCAGCAGCTGAATGTGAATATTTGTTTCTTGCTTAAGGGCTCCGTCGAGTCCAGGAGGGCCACGTGCCAGCTAGGGCAGATAGCTCCCAATTAGCGAGAAGGCTGGAAGGTCTCGGGTCTGCTCATGAAGGTGAGAGGTAACGCTGAGCGACGGCGGATGCTCCTGCCTCCAACAAGCCTTTGGGAGCCACCTCTGAGCACGCCTGCCTCAAAAAGAGAAGGCAGAGCTTTGAATCCTGAGTTTTGAAGGCCAAGTAACTTTACTGGCTTCCTGCCTAAAAAAGAAAAGCCACAAGTGACAGAGACCGACCCCCAAAGGAAACCCCTGTCTGCTGCGATGCAGGAAAAGGGATGCCAAGCCAAAAGGAAATCCTTGGAAGAGACCACGGGAGCAGGTTTTTCACCTTGCCGGTTCCTCAAGGGGAGAGGGGTGGAAAGCCTGAGACTCCGGGTGATTGGAACCGATGGAGTCCCCTCAGCACATCCCTTCACAAAGAGGATCCCTCGCTCAGGCGTTCAGGAGGCATCTAAGCAGCTTTGAAGAGGCCTGAAGAGCCCTTTCCTTGATGCTGTCCGTCCCTTCTCCTCCTGCTGGGGCTCAGCCTCCCTCTGTGAGGTCCCCTTGGGTGGTGGCACGGATGAGGCACCGCACCATGGTTTGATCTGGTGATGCCGTGCTGGATCCCACTGGAGAAGGCGGCAGACTAAGAAGGGCATCTCTTGGATCCACCAGCAGCCCTGGCAGACAGACCATGTGCCAGCGCTGGGTTATCCCCCAGCCCGCCGGTCCCAGGCAAGGCAGAAGAAACGATCTGGATTCTTCCTTATGAACGACAGGAGCTTTTGGAGCTTAGCGTGTTATTTTGAAGGCAGTTTATGTTTCCATATATTATAGCTACATTATAGCTTCACCCTGTCTTCTCTGGCAAATCATCCCAAAATACCCAGCTTGGGACCGCGGTCACCGATGGCGAGACCACCCATCACAGCCCCCACCTCCGCCCAGGAGGGCTGTAGGTGCTTCTCCCACCCATTTCCCCACGGCGGGCAGGCACCGGAGCAGCTCTGTGCACCTTGGGGACCACACAGAGCAAGGGACAGTCCCACCTCCATGGGCTCCTGCACAGATCGCTGCTCCAACCGCATTCCCATCCTCAAGCACACCACGTGCCGTAATCTCTGCCTCCGGGACCCCGAGGACATGCCAGGAGAGAGACTAAAGTCCTTTCCGAGTCAGCAACCAGACGCGAACAAGCTTGAGCTGGGTTAGAAATAAACAACCTTTAACCGTAGACCCTCCGCTTGACCTCACAGACCTTCCAACTTGCCCACTGGCCGCGTGACGGGGAAAATCGCTGTGCTGGGCTTTAATGAAAACCCTGTCGCCCTCTTCCCCTTCCTCTGAGCACTCACCCTCCGGCTGCAAATCACTGCCTAAACTTAACAGGTTGATTTTCCTCCCTGCTTCCCCATTCCCAGGCCGGCTGGCAGAAGAAAGGGTGGTCCCGGAACCAGGGGGGGAAGATGATGGGAGCCAGCGGTGGAGGAGGACCGTGCTTTAACACCCCCCCGTCCCGGTCTCTCAAGCATCCCCTTGGTGCTCTCCACCCCGGCATCTCGCAAATCAAACCCGAGGTTGGCTTCTCACCCCGCCGCGCGCAACAGCTGAGCTGGCTTGTGGACAAGGGAGGGATGGAACGTGGGAATGCACATACGGCTTCAATTTGGAAAAGTGGCTAAAAATAGCACCACCAGGCTCCCACGTTCACCGGGGCTCTCCGGCAAGAGAACAGGCTTTTCCAAAGAGTCCTGTAAAAGTATTTCCCCCCCACTCTGCTCCCATCCTGCTTTTTCAGGAGGCAACAGAGCTGTAGCTAACACCAGCACTTCCACCACCATCAGTAGGTTTCAGAGTTAATCACAGCACCCCAGGGCATGGCTCACCCCTCCCAGAACCACCGCTTTGGCTCCAGACCTGCACCTACCCCACGCGAGCCACAACGTGACTTGACAAAGGACAAAGTCATATATATATATATATTTTTTTTTTTTTTTTTCGCTTTACAGGATTTTTTGGGGCATGAGTCACTGTAAAAAGCCTCGGCCTGCTGAGCTGCCGGGAGCCGGTCACACCGCACTGCCGGCTGGCTGGCTGCTGGGAAAACCGGCCAAGGCTCATCCTGCCAGAGCCGGAGGGGAAGATTTGAGGTGGTTGTGATCCAGAAGAGCTTTTAAATGGGACCCTGCCCTGGCTCATTACTGCTCTAATTGCCCTGCTCCCTTAACGAGGAATAGGGCTGCTTCCCCTGCCCAAGGGCTGCTCAAACTGGGGGCCGTGCAGACCAGGGAGGAGAGAGGGGATGCTACGAGTGGGATATTGTCTCTGCCCTATTCTTAGATCCCCATAGGATTAATCCCAACACAGAATCATAGAATCGTCAAGGTTGGAAGGGACCTTTCAGATCATCGAGTCCAACCATCAACCCGACACTGCCAAACCCACCACTACCCCATGTCCCTCAGCACCACGTCTGCCCGGCTTTTAAATAGCTTTCCAGACTCAGAAAAACATACGCTCAGCTAGATTTTTTTTTTTTTTTTGTGGGGGAAACGTAATGTATTACATCAAAATTCAATGTAAGTGGGGGGAAACCTCTGAAATCCTTGCCCTGCAGCCCAAACGGTGGCTGCAACCCTGCCCTTGCCCGCGTTTCATCTCTTCGTTGCAACCCGCCGCCCGTCACCTCCGTGTTCATCGCTCACGGGAGGAAGCTGGCGGCGCACCCCTCCACCTTCGGAGAGGCGGCTCTCCTCTCCCACGCGAGCAGGGTTTGGGTTTCTCGCTCCCCGCACCTTCATTTGGATGCCACCTCCCTGAAAGCAAGGGAGGAAAATCCTGCCCCCTCCTCCCCCCAGCCTCCTCACTGATTTCCCCACCTCACCTCCACCGTTAAGCCCATTATTTCCCAGCGAGATGAGGAACTGGTGTCCCCTGCCCCAGATTTCATTGCGTTAAGGATGATGCCCTGCCAGCTGCCACGACACTTGGCTTTCCAGCCTCCACGACACTTGGCTTTCCAAGCCTCCGCCTCCGCTCCTTAAGAAGCCGGAGCAAATCCTACCAACTCCGAGCATGGAAACACGCAGTTTTGGGGGGGCAGGTTTTCTCCGGCCGAGCATTTCGCCCAGCCGGGTGGAGAGATTCACTCGATTTGGCACTCCGAGCCCAAGCCTGTCTTCACGCACCGGCTGGGCTAGTTGTTTCTTAACAAAATGGGCTCTGACAACGCAATTTAATAAGGAGCTACTTTGCCTCCGGGAACGGGAGCGAGAAATATGGTGCCTCGACATGTGAAAGGCAAGTCCCGTTTGCTCTGAAACCGTCTGCTGGCGAGCGAGGGAGGCCGGAAAAATGGCTTTGGCTCCCAGGGAGCTCGGCGCTTGGGCTGCTCGACCCCGTCCATCCCCGTCCCACCCTGCCCAGGGGAGGGGACGGTGCTCGGGGGTTTCGGGCAGGCTGCTGGGGTGCTCTGACCTGATGATGAAGGCTCCTCTGGTCTCCAGGAGTTTCCGTTCGCTGCTGAAACGCTTGAGCAGGTTGATCATGAACTTGTAGAAGTAGGAGTTCATGGTGGGGGTGGAGGGCGAGCACTCCAAGCCCTTCATACCTGGGGAGGCAGGGGAAGGGGAGAGCAAATTAGAGCAGCCGGGGCCCTCCTGGCAAAGTGGTCTCAGTCAGAGAGCAGCCACCCAAAACACGGCCGTAGCACCGAGCAGAGGCGGGCTGGGGCATGAAAAAAAGATTTCCAAGCTTCGTGTCACCGACATCGGTTCGGTCCAAGCAGAGCCAGCCCCGCCACAGCTCACTCCAGCCCAGGGAGAAGCGTCTTGTGGTGGTCCCAGCCCCTGAAGCAGCACGCGGGGGTGAAACGGGCTTTTTGGGAGATATCCCAGAGCCGTCAGCTTCACAGCTGATAGAAGGGGCGCCCACAGCCCCGGATTGATAGGCAACCCCGTCTCCTCGGATATGGCACGTACGCTCATCCCAAAAACCAAATTGCTGGTGAACTGAAGAGCCTTTAAATCCAGCCCTGTGTGCCGCAGACGCCCTGAGCCCAGCGCGCACGTAGCAGCAGACGCACACCTTCAGCCCTGGGTCACGGCACGGCCACCAGTTTACGCTCGGTGACATCATTTTCTCTGAGCAGGGGCCACTTGGTACCTCGGTGTCGCATACAACGTGCCCCGGGGCTAGCATACAGTACTGGTCAAACCCCAGCAGAGCCCCAGGCTTAGAGATTGTACCAAAAAAATGGTTTTTTTTTTCCTTCTCTGTTTGCAAACACCCCTTTATACCAGAAGCAGGTGAAGGGGGGACTGGCACGAAGGAGCCGCGGTCCCTCCAGCCTGGAGCATCCCTGCTCGCGGTTTCTGCCCAGAAGGCAAACAAGGCTTCGTTTCGAGGCAGCGCCCATCACCCATCACATTTATAAGTCTCAAAGGCAGAAAAATAAAGGTAATGAGAGGGGCTGGACTCTCCGAGCAAGGAGGGTGTGGGAAGCGCCCCGCCGGAGGGAAGGCGAGGGTGTGAAAGTGGAGAGAGGAGGGATGGCGAGCTCCGGAGAGCTTAGGCGTGCTCCGAGCCACATCCAGCCTGCGAGGCTCATTCCTGTTTGGAGGATTTCTATCAGTACGGCGAAGGGATGCTCTGCGCCCTCTGGTCACCCGGAGTGGACAAAAACGCCCAGCATCCCCCTCCGCACCTCTCAGGGCCATAAATTCACTTTTGAGGGGCTCCTACTGCTCATTTAACAGCAAACGGTGCTCCAGGTGGCGAGGTACATGGGATGCTGCCGCAGGCATCTCTCCCCACCACGGCACCCACTTGGCAAGACGTCCTAACCGGGTCTGACACTAATTACACCCAGGGAAGGGCGGCAAAAGGGGCATCTCCCAGCTGAGGGTACGTGGAGAGCATTCGGAAAAAAACACCCCTTCAAACCTACGAGGGCGGGGAGCAGGTAAGGACTGCATTTCCCCCAGGGAGACTGCAGGGGAGACGCTTTATTTAGCGGGACGGCGCCCAAAGCAAATGTTTGGAGAGAGGGTTTTTAAAGGCGACTTTGCAACAAGGGGAGCTCCCTCCTTCAATTCCTCCTATGGCCAGACCACGTCTAACCTGGGGAAGGAGGGAAGCCGGCACACACCAGTGCCCCAAGGTTATCCCCCCATCCCAGAACAGCCAGTACTTCCATCAGATTGCTGAAGAAAACCCAAAGAGTTTGATTTATGTATGTTGTCTGCTTCTAGCGAGACTCAGCAGAGCATGGAGCAGCCAATTAAAGATGTAATCAAGCCGCCAAAGCCCACGGAAGCTGACGGAAAAGCCACTGGGCCGTTTTCCACCCTGCCTGGCCCGGTGATACGCCGAGACACAGCCCCGGGCTCAGCCAGGGTTTGGATTTAGCAGCCAAGAGAACACAGGCAGCCAAAGAAAAAAGGAAAATTAAATACGAGGGTCATCTGGACCAGAACCTGGTCGCCGGGGCCATGTGTTCACCCTGCCTCGGTGCATCCGAAACCCCAAACCGGGCTTTGAAGCAGCCGTCCCCCAGCAGCACAAGTGTTCGCCGGCGCATCGTGTTTCCCCTCAGCTGCGTGGAAGATGATCCGGGCAAAATGAATGAATAAAGAAAGAAAGAAAGAAAGAGAGAGGATCTAGCGGTGCTGATGAGCTCCAAAAACAAAGGTGCGTTTGTTTGAGGGCAGGGAGTAGCCGGCGTGAAAATACAGCCGTGTCCCCACGTGTCGTCACCCCAGCTGCTCGGCACCCCTCAAAAGCGGGCGGTGAAGGGAGACGGTCCGGAGGAGACGACACGGAGCTGCTCTGCCCAGGGCTCAGCCTCGCGTCTCCATGGGCAGAGCCCCCAAAGCAAGCACTGGGTTTCCTTCTGGTGCCGAGGGTGGGGAGGGGAGGCGAAGAGCAGATGGAAACCGTCTTCCAAAGCTGCAAAAGCGGTATTTTTTTTTTTTTTTTTGCCCCTTTTGTCGGCAGCGCCTAAGCATCCAAAGCAAGAGCTAGCAGCAGGTAGGGCATCGCATCTTCACCCCCACCAGCCAGTAACGCCCCAGCGTCGTAGCTTGCCCAGGGGAAGGTCTGATCTTGGGAGTTTCTCCCTTCTCAAGACCCCCAAAAAAAGTGTCCCTGACCCCCACGGCGTCAAGGACGGCATTGCTGCTGGGGGTGATCCCTCTGCAAGCTCCTGCCCAGTGCTCCCTCCACACAGCAAAGCCAGCTTCGGACCTTACCACCTCCTCGCAAGCCTTCCAGTGACAGCCAAAACCATTACACATCCCAAAACACCTCCCAAGGCAAAAACAAGGAGGAGGCAGCAACTTTCCTTCTCCCTGAAAGGTCCCAGTGCTGCTGTCGCTGGGGTGCCAGCAGCCCCGTGCACGGGCCAAAGCCGTGGGCTGGGAATGGTGGCACAAGACAGACCAGCCAGAAGCCCCCTCAGATCCACGCTCCTGAGGTGGTGCCGCGTCTCCCACATCTTGGACTCGCGAGGACCTGCTGGGTCAGCTGGGTTTCCAAAAACCGGTATCACCTCGGAGATGAGATCCCACCTGCAATCTGCAGGATGATAAACCTCCAGCCCTGTCTTCCATCTTCTTCCATCAGCTCGCTCCCGACCCTCTTGACCCTCCTGCCCAGCCTGGAGGGAGCCGGGCAGTGGGTCGGGGAGCAGGGAGCGAGGAGGGACTGGGACATCAGCTGGACCATGAGCCAGCAACGTGCCCTTGTGGCCAAGAAGGCCAACGGTCTCCTGGGGGGCATCAAGAAGAGTGTGGCCAGCAGGTGGAGGGAGGTCATCCTCCCCCTCTGCTCTGCCCTGGGGAGGCCGCATCTGGAGTGCTGTGTCCAGTTCTGGGCTCCCCGGTTCAAGAAGGACAGGGAACTGCTGGAGAGGGGACAGCAAAGGGCTACCAACACCTCTCTGATGAAGAAAGGCTGAGGGATTTGGGTCTCTTCAGTCTGGAAAAAAGACGACCGAGGGGGGATCTTATCAATGCTTATAAACACTTACAGGGTGGGTGTCAGGAGGATGGGGCCAGGCTCTTCTCAGTGGTGCCCAGCGACAGGACAAGGGGTAACAGGCGCAAACTTGACCATAGGAAGTTCCACCTCAACATGAGGAGGAACTTCTTTCCTGTGAGGGTGGCAGAGCCCTGGCACAGGCTGCCCAGAGAGGTGGTGGAGTCTCCGTCTCTGGAGACATTCCAAACCCACCTGGACGCGTTCCTGTGCCACCTGCTGTGGGTGACTCTGCTCTGCAGGGGGTTGGACGGGATGATCTCCAGAGGTCCCTTCCAACCCCACCATTCTGTGATTCTGTGACACAGAGATGGCAAAAATAAGTCTTAGCCCTGTTGTGTTTTTTTTTTTTTTTTTAGGAGAGGAAAGCATGATGCAACCGCCTGCACGCCCCGGGGAGCTGCTTCATCATCCTGTGCCTCTGGGAGCATGGAGGCTGAACTCAAAAGGGATGGTTGCCCCCTCCCTTGCCCACCCTGTGCCCAGCAGCTACGCCTGCCTGTCCCTAAGGAAAGTTTCCAGCACAGCACGCCGTGCCGGGCCAGCTTTGCCAGTAGTGCCCTCCAGGGATAACTCTGGGGGTGAGAAACCAGCGCGCAGGAGTCTCCCAGGCCGTAAAAAACCTCAGCAAATCTCAGCTGGAATTTAAAAGGACATGACACCTTCTAGGCAGGCAAAACCTTCCTCTTGCCCAACCTCCCCAATCCTCCAAACTTCCCCCTTTGCTCTGCCGTTTACGGCATGTCGAGGAAGCGGCTGGCACCTCGTCTGCCATCGTGTAACCCTTCCCGGCGGCGCCCGGAGCTCGGCAGCCCCGGCTCGACAGAACCGTAGGAGCAGCTTGACAAGTGTTTCTTAGGAAACAGGAGAGACGAGCAAGAGAGAAAGTGTTATGAAAACTGTGGCTTAATTAACCGAAGCTCGCGCCTCTCCCTCTTCCCCCGAAGCGAGACGTTGCAGATCCGTAACCTGCCAGATCGGCTGTTAACGTACCCGGAGCGGGGCTGGTGGCACCTCATGGCTTTTCTTTTTTTTTTTTTCAAGCTGGTACGGAGCGGGGAGCTGGAAGAAGAAAGATTCCTGCTCAGAGGAATGACGAAACTCAGCCCAGATAGCCGCTATAATAGGAACAAACGGGAAATTTGGGCCCAAGGGAATGACAGAGCAGTGAAATGAGAGTGGGTAAAAACCGCCTGTGAAAATGCAGGTGGAAATTGCAGTTCCGTGGCTGAAACGCGGCATCCAGTCAGCCTGGACCCTTCTCCACGGCTACAGCATCCTCCCGGGATGCTGGGCTAACAAATCCTTCCCCGAGGCAAGCTTTGCAGCCTGGGGCAGAGCCGGGGACACGAGTGGGCTTCTTATACCACCCGAGCCAGCACCAGCATCCGTATGTCCCCCCCCGACCTCGCCACCCATGGGTGCCAGCTTGAGCGGAGCCCGGCAAACTCCTGCCAAAACCTCCCCGTACGTCCCCAAGGGCTCAGGGGCCATTCGTGCCGTTCCCATCGCCCGCGTGGTCACGCTATAAATCAACCGAGACAGGCAATTAGGGAACTATATTAAGGCCCTTATAAATATATATTGTATAGCAGCTTGGAACATTCGGGCCGTCTGGCTGCTGGATGGGCTGAGCCGTCTGGAGACCTACAGTGGCCAAAGTGTCCCCAAATTGCTCGGGGTGGGGATGGAGGAGGGAGGGGGTGTCTGGCACACTCCGACACGAACTTGGCTTCTCCTACCTCAGCCGCAAAGTGCCGAACTTCGCCCTGGCATAAAACGCAACTTCCACTAATGTACCGTAATTGGTTTCAAACTGGCCTTAATTAAAACCGGTGTGGACTCGCTTAACTCCATTTCAACCAAATTTAAATAAGATTGGACCAGAATTGATTCCTTTCCGAAGCAAGCTAAAGCTGGGTAAGCTGTTTAAAGAGTATCCACAAGGGTATTTGCGGCGGTTTAGCTAAAATGATTTACCGCAATCCCTAATTGAAGCAATTTCAGCTGGGATAGAGGGAGGCCGGGCTAAGAGCTGGCGGGGCCGAGCATCCTTCCCCACCCGAGCGCCTTCCCTGGGGTATCGCATTTCCAGCCTAGCCTGGAGAAGGATATTCCTCCTCCGGGAACAGCCGGGATAAAGCCGGTGACGACCGGAGCTGGTCTGTGAGCCGGGGTTCGGCTCGAGCATCGGCGCTGCCAGATGGTGCTGGGAGAAACCCCGGGCGGCAACATGGGAATCCGCGCAGCATCTTCCCCCCGCCCCGACCCCATCCATTCCCTTCCCTTTCCTGGGCAGCCTTCCCCAGGATGTTTTGAATTTTAGCTTTTGCAGACACGGGGCAGTGGAGCCTGGCGGAGCAGGATAAAAATAGAGCCGTAAAAAAAAAAAAGGCAAACACTCCATTCCATCCCCCCCCCCCAAAAAAACAAACCCCAAAACCCGGTGCAAGGGTGGAAACAGATGCAGATGCGCGGGCAGCTCAGCTGGGCTCTGCAAAACCCCCTCTCCGGAGCGCAGGATGCTGTTGAGGAAATAAACCCCACCGAAATTAGGGATTGCGCGGCCAGGGGCTGTGCTCAGCGTGCTTTTGCAGGGCTGCCCATCCACACGGACGCTTCTCCCCTTCCTACCTGGCTAAAGAGCCGTGGGGGAGTTTGTACTCCCAAGACTTCAGCATCTCATCCCAAAGGGGTTCCCCAGACGGGCCGGGGTACATATTTTGACGCCAAATGAGGCTTTTGCTGTATTGATCCTCCGGATCCCCCCCCGCCCACCACCCCCCCGCAGGCTCTGTGCTTGTGCCTGCCCTGGAGGAAGGCAGCAGGCAACGATAGTGCCGATGGATTTCCTAGGAAGGATGGGAATCCACTACTGGCTCATTTTTCTTTGTTAAGGTAAATCAATAAGCAAAACTGCAGCAGGGCTATAGCTCAGGCAACGTCCAGGAGGAGAAAATACCCAGCGAAGATGCAAAACCAGGAGGGGTTAAGCTTGGTGGTGAGTTTAGGGCGGGCTGAGGCTACAGCACGGAAAGGAGAAGCAGAGGGAAGACAACCTGCAAGCAGGAACGACCGGGAATGGGCTTCGCCAGGCCGTTTCTGCACCAAGATTCCTTGCAACATCTTGGGGAAACCCAGGCAGCCCAGCAAAGCTGGCCAAACACCCAGGAGGTGTTCGGCCAGGATCGAGCTTATCTGCACACCACTGCCTTCTCCTGCGTCAGCCCCCACAGACCGGTAATCCCAGCTTTTATTTGGGAATCCCCAATCTTTCCAGCTGGCCATGTGCTTTAACAGTCTCAGGAGGGATGTAAATCCGAAGGCACACCAGGTGAGTTACGGCTACTGGCTGGATGGTCTCTCCTGAGGTTTTCCACGGCATCCCAGCGCTGCCGTTGCAGAGCATCCAGGAAAACATCCAGATCACCCTTTTCTTCTAACTCCCCGCCTCTCCAAGAGGCAGAAGAGTGTTTTTAAAGTCAACCCTCACACATAGCTCCATGCCAGTAGGGAAGGAGATGGCAGAGCCACCAGGAACCAGAGCGTTGAGCTCGGAGCGCTCAGGAGCACCAGGTCTCTCCTCTCTCGCTTGCCTGGCTCCTCTGCTCCCTGCTGGCACGCTCCTGATCCTCCGAAAGCTCTTGGAAACTGGCTCCTTCGAGAGCAAGCAGTCCATTGTGCCATGCCGGCTGTCTCCTTGCCTTTTGTGGAGAAGATGAGCAGGGAGATGTTTGCACCTTCATCTTCCCCTACCATTGGAAATGCCAGTTTAGCAAATCTGAGCCATCTGACAACGGGCCAGCTTTTCTCTCCTACCTTTCAGGGACCGCCCCCCCCCGCAGCCTACAGACTCTTGCCTGGTGCTCTCAGAGGCCACCCCGTATGTTTTCCAGACCATCTGGAAGCAGGACCTTGTCCTACACTGCCACCTCTCCAGATCTATGATTCCACAAATGAAGCGATAAACAACATCAAGGGAGTGGTTTGGCTCACTAACAACAAAACCCTTCAAAAAGACGTCGATAGGAAACCTCTATCACAGCAGATCTCACGTTTGGTCCAGGCTCTGGAGCACGTTCTCCAGCAGGGATACAGCAAGTCTGAACTTGACAGATTACGTTTCTCAGGGACTTCTAGCAGCCTCCTCCGGAGTAATCCACCAGCTCCTAGGAATACCCACGGACTGCCGGTTGGGAGCAATGACCTCGGGTGTGTTAGCGCACCCACGTATGGAGTCAGGCTCCCGGTAAACATCCGACGGCGTGACGTGCTCGGAGGGCACACCACTGTCCCCACCATCTCCGCAGGAAGCCAGGCGGGAGAGACCGGACTGAGCCAGAGAGGGAAGTGCCTCCTGTGAAACAAAAGGTTATAACCACTTCTCCTTACAAAGCTGAGGAGAAAGGAAGGAAGAGATGTGTGCAAGAGCTATGCTGTACGAGGTGGCAGATGGTATCGGCATCCTTTCGGAGGGGACCTTCTCCTCCCGTGCAGAGCAGAGCTGCAAACTAGGCTGGAGGGCTTGTACTATGCTATCAGAGAATCGTAGACTAGTTTGGGTCTGAAGGGACCTTAAAGCCCACCCAGAGCTACCCCCTGCCCTGGGCAGGGACACCTCCCACCACACCACGTTGCTCAGAGCCCCGTCCAGCCTGGCCTTGAACCCCTCCAGGGATGGGGCATCTTCCACCTCTCTGGGCAACCTGGGCCAACGTTTCACCACCCTTATTATAAAAAATTTCTTCCTGATACCTACTCTAAACCTCCCCTCTTTCAGTTTAAACCCCTTCCCCCTCATCCCATGGCTCCCCTCCCTGATCCAGAGTCCCTCCCCAGCTCTCCTGGAGCCCCTTTAGGGACTGGAAGGGGCTGGAAGGTTTCCCTGGAGCCTTCTCTTCTCCAGGCTGAACCCCCCCAGCTCTCTCAGCCTGTCCTCCCAGCAGAGGGGCTCCAGCGCTCCCAGCATCTCCAGGGCCTCCTCTGGCCCCGCTCCAACAGCTCCGTGTCCTTCTGCTGTTGGTGCCCCAGCGCTGGAGGCAGCACTGCAGGGGGGTCTCACAGAGCGGAGCAGAGGGGCAGAATCCCCCCTCCTTGCCCCGGTGACAACCCCTCTTTGGTCATCTGCTACTTGTCCTGACTTCTACACGGTCGGCAAAACACTCTCAAAGCAAAGCAGGTGCCAGATTCCCATCGTCCAAACCGGGTGGGTGCCTGCACCACCACCCCAAGGAGCCGGGAGCTCTTGGGCGCAGCCCTGCAGACCTTGTCCCTGAGAACTGGGCAGAGGACAACCAAGGACAGGCTCAGGGAGGTCAGCACCCAGCCACCCTCTCCCTGGGCAGCCGGAGCAGGTCGGGAGGAGAGATTTTGGGTCTCCCAGGCGGCCCTGGGCCGGGCTGACCCCGACTCATTGTGTTTGGAGAAGGCGTCGAGGCCAGCTGACCTTACGTTAACTGCACAACAAAGCGGCTAAATAAAAACTGGAGCTGGGAACGGGCTGCGGAAGTGGGACACGGCTTTCCTGACTAATCAACCGGCATCTGAAGGAAACCGAACTCAATGGCAGGGAAACAACTGCATAAACACATCCCGAGGGAAGAAAGGCAGCCGGAGGAAGACGGGGGAAGACCATGGGGGCACCGGCCCCTTCCGCCTCCCCTCCTGCTCTGGCCGCTCGGCTGGCAAAGCCTGGAGCGGTGGGATGGAGAGCGCGGCACCGAGACCTGCTGCCGGCTCAAGGGTTTTAAGGGTGCCCACCCTCGTTTACCTGCAAAGCCGCCAACTGCATGCTCAGACGGGCCCCAGAGGTAGGAGAGGAGTGGACCCAAGACCCTCGTCTCTCCTCCCACTGCCAACTCCGGTGGCATCTCCGACTAAAGCGGGATGAAGGGAATGGAGAGATTTAACACCGGGGAGAAGCACTGGTACCCTGCAGCCCGCCCCCCTCCAACGCTGCAATAGCATGCTGTAGCCAATAAAGCACTGTGCGAGCCACGGCGTGCTAGCCGGGGTGTGCCTGGGGAAGATTCCCATACATCCCAGTACAAAACCAGTGATCCCAGAAAGGGGTAGACCCTCTCTTCAGTACCAGCGTCTCATGCTTTAAGCCTGGGAAAGGCTGTACTCGCAAACACGTCAGCCTGTGGGGCAGAATTTGGGTTCACTCACTCTCACCAGGACTGCGCAGACGGAGGGGTTGTCACTAGCCACCCTCCTGCTCCAAAAAATGACACCCCCCCCCAACCAACCCTCCGACAAAAAGTGTCTTTTCCAAGAGCCTCCGCTTTTCCAGGCGCAATCCAGGAGGGTGCCGGCCCAGCTGTGGCCCCTGCCTGCCCCGGGAGCCGGAGCCCAGCAGCCGATCCGCTCTCAGCCCTGGGTGGTCAGAGCCAGACGGGACCGTGGCCACGTGAAACGTCCGAGGCCAACAAACCGGCTCCTTTTCCCCTCCCCCCCCAAAATAAACCCATCTGCCTTTGGGTAAAAGCCAACGACCGTGCAAAGCTCAGCCCCAAAGAAATTTCCAAAGAAACCATTTTTCGGCGTGTTACGAGGAAGAGGAAAGTAGTTGATGGAACCAGAGCCCACGAGGACCTGGGCGGGGGCGGGGGGGAGGGGGCAAGTTGCCCCACGCTGGGGCAACAGGAGCTCCGGCTCCAGCACATCTGGCTCAACGTGGGGAGAGCCAGACGCTTTTCAAACGTTATGCTTGAAGAAGCGAAGCCAAGTTGCTCTTCCAGATAGCTCACAGGGGCCGCGGCAGCCGTTCGGATCCACGCCATCCCGCCTGCTATTTTTAGATCATCCACAAGGAAGGAAACCTCAGACAACCATCAGCCCGAGCTCAAACTGCAGCTCCTCGGCCAGCGCCGCAGGAGCCACTCCACCCAGGAGCTTCTGACAGTGGGAGGATGGATGAGACTCGCAGAGGGCTTGGGGAGGTCGCCGGCATTGCAGCCCCCCACCCCTCCATCATCACAGAGCCTGGCTACAGCCAGGGAGAGCCGGAAAAAAACAACAAAAAAACCCCAACCAAAACCACAACAAAACACCCAAACAACACCAAAACTGAGCTGTTTGCTGGTGAGGATGTTTCTAAGCCGAGTGAACCGGGATGTTCAGAGAAAAGAAAGCTTGGGGAGCGGAAAGCAAAGCCCCCCGCACCGGCGGTGATTTTGTGAGGCTCCATGGCTGCGTCCCGCGTGAGCAGAGGCGGCCTTGGCTCCGTGCTCGGGTTGCAACCCAAAGCTGCTGCAAAATGTGCTTTTGGTTGGGACGACCTGGCCCGGGGAGGGACAACGAGGAGGCCTCTAAATAGCAGCAGCGGATGAGAAGGGGCAGCCAAGGAACTGCAAAGGATGAGCCACAGATGAGGGAAGGTGGAAAAAAACTTCCCACTGTACCGGGATGATTAATGAAAGGCTTTTTTTTTTTTTAACCGCCCCCAAGTCCCCAGAAAATAAGATTGTCCTTCTTCATCTCTCTTTTAAGGTCCTACCCGACGCTCAGAGCAACAGAGCAGTTCATAGCCAACACGAGAAGCCTTGAACAGGCAACATCGTAAGCACAGACGGAACCCTCTGCAGATCCGTTTATGTTCCGGGCAGCGGGGCTTGCAGCCAGCATCCCATCCTGAACCGACTTCAGGGCTCTGAGGGCTTTTACAAAGAGAGAAGAGGCTGGCACCCAAGGTCCTGTGAAAAATAGGACAATAATGACGTCCCTCCACACCGGCCCCTGCAGCATCCTGCTGCCAAACAGAGTCCTAAATCCCCAAAACAGGAGCTAGAGAAAAGAGAGTGTCCTCTGGTTGGCGCCATGGTACTCGACCCCCAAGTGATGCCATCTGGGGATGGATATATTAATATTGAGGAGTGCCCTGGAGATGCTGGGAGGGCTGGAGCCCCTCTGCTGGGAGGACAGGCTGAGAGAGCTGGGGGGGTTCAGCCTGGAGAAGAGAAGGCTCCGGGGAGACCTTGTAGCAGCTTTCCAGTATCTGAAAGGGGGCCTACAAGAAAGTTGGGGAGGGACTTTTTACAAGGGAGTGGAGTGATAGGACGAGGGGTGACGGCTTCAAACTGGAAGAGGGGAGATTTAGGTGAGATCTGAGGCAGAAATTGTTTGCTGTGAGGGTGGTGAGCCCCTGGCCCAGGTTGCCCAGAGAAGCTGTGGCTGCCCCATCCCTGGAGGGGTTCAAGGCCAGGCTGGACGGGGCTTGGAGCAACGTGGTGTGGTGGGAGGTGTCCCTGCCCAGGGCAGGGGGTGGCACTGGGTAGGCTTTAAGGTCCCTTCCAACCCAAACCATTCTATGATATGATTTATCACTGCGAGAGAGGCTTCTCCTTCCGCCCGAGCAAATCTGACCGGTGCCACCGTGCACTGAGTGAGCCCAGGGCACAGGAGGCAGGGAGCTGTGGCACTCACCAGAGGAGCTCAGCTGGCCGGCCCTGGCTGGGACGTGAAGTTCCACTGGGCCGGGTCGCACATCAGAGCCATCGGAGGGACCGTGATCCTCCGTCTGTCCCGCCGGGGAAGAAGCGATCTCAGCCAGCACTTCCAGGTCCTTCAGGATAACCTGCGGAGAGAGGGACGGTGCGGGGTGAGCACGCACAGGGGCGAGCTCTCCTTTCCGAACCCACAGCTGGAGAGGGTAAGATGGGATGCAAACAGTAAATCCCGGTGAAAAACGTAGGGAAAAGAGAAGGCTACCTATGAAGTTCAACGTGGAAATTTCAAATGATTGCAGGAGGGATGGGGCAGGAAAGAGAAAAAGGGAGAAACCCCCCCCCCAGTTTCTGCTCTGCGAGTCGCAAGGGAACACGTGCAATTAAACTGAGTTTACGCTACGGGAAGGAGGGCTTGCTTCTCCCTCTTCCCATTTTGGGGAGAGCTGGGCTTTCCCACTCCCCCTCGTACCCACCGACGTGGGACAACCCCAGCAGGAGCGTGGGGACGCTCCTGGGGGCAAACAGCAGCCCCCCCTTGTGCCCTGTTCAGGCCACCACCTCCGCGCAGGCTCAGCTACCATTCGCATTTCATAGCTCTTTCCTTCCAGAAATCACCGAATTAGCCTATATATAGCATTTCTGGAGAAGTTATTACAGGGTGGGTTGGTGCGGTTTTTTTTTCTTTTCTTTTTTTTCTTCTGTCCTCAACCCTTCTAATGTCTCAGGCTATTTTGGGCCCCCCCCCCCCCCCGCCCTTCATTCAAACGTCCTTGGGTCTAGATATTTCAGCAGCTGGCCCCGATGCTCTTGAGCGTAGCGGGGCTGCGCCCGGAGCAGAAACGCTGCCAAAAAGGGCCCATTGCCACCTCTAACCCCTCAGCATCCAGCACACCACATCCCCCCGCCCCCCCCAGCCCTTGCCCCACAAGTGCAGCATCCCCGCCTTCCCACGTGTTCTCACAAGGCCATTTTTTTTGATCGTGTAGAACTTGAAAATACGACCCCTGGAAAATCAAAAAGAGCAGCCCCTGGGTTTCCCTGGGGCTTTTTTTCTTTTTGTAATTAGGCCTGATTTTTAAGCCCCCCCGGCAGCCCCTGAGCATGGTGTCCGGGTCCTGGTGCAGAGCTGGCCAGGGGCACCACCAGGCTCCAGCACGCTTGGGAAGCCCCCATGCCCATGAGCGTGATTAAGTCCCCCAGGGAAGGGCAATAAAAAAGACGACAACAACAACACGTGCTGCTGTCCCCGAAGAATACGGCACCTCCGTGACGCTGTCAAGGATGGGACCTCGTTGCCGGCACGGGAGGTCACTGCCACCGCCAGCCTTCATCCTCTTCCAGGAAAGGGGCTCTGCCGTCCCCGGCAGAGGGAAGACCTTGGTCCTCCCTCTCCACGAAGCTTTCAAACATTAGGGGCTCAGATAAAGCGATGCCATCAGCATTTCGTTTCAAGCAGAGCTCACAACGCCTGGTCTCCTGAAGCCCTACGTAGATTCTCTAGTGGCTAATCATCTGGCTCAGCTGAACTCGCAGCCTTCCAATGGGGGAAGGTGCTAATTTGGGTCTCAAGCTCTCACAGCTGGGGGAACACCACCTGTGGAGGTTTCCAGATCCCATTGTCTTTGGTTAAACTGGCAAAGAGACTCAGGGCTTAGCTGCCGGGGCCGGCAGGCGGGCGAGAGCCGGGACTCCTGTTCAAGCTACTGATTTTGCCGAACCCAGCATCTGTGCCAACACGACCAGGATGATGGATCCTACCACGCCAAGACTGTATCAACACACGGCTGATGTACCACACAAAGCAGCTGCCCGCGAAAGCCTCCCTGCTGCATTTGCTGCTGCCACGATCCCCCCTACAGCCCACCTGGCCAGCCAGACCCTTGGGCTGTCCTCCAGCACAGACCCCACCAGCAGCTCCCGCAGAATCAGAAAACAGGACGGAGACCCTGGGCTGGGCAGAAGTCACCCCTGCTGCCTCCCCGAGCATTTAGAGAAGTGCCTTATACTGTGAGGATGGATCAGTAAGTCAACGCAACGTGCGCTGGCAGCTGGGAAACCCCCAGCAGCGTGGGCAGCAGGGCAAGGAGGGGATTCTGCCCCTCTGCTCCGCTCTGTGAGACCCCCCTGCAGTGCTGCCTCCAGCACTGGGGCACCAACAGCAGAAGGACACGGAGCTGTTGGAGCGGGGCCAGAGGAGGCCCCGGAGATGCTGGGAGGGCTGGAGCCCCTCTGCTGTGAGGACAGGCTGAGAGAGCTGGGGGGGTTCAGCCTGGAGAAGAGAAGGCTCCGGGGAGACCTTCCAGCCCCTTCCAGTCCCTAACGGGGCTCCAGGAAAGCTGGGGAGGGACTCTGGATCAGGGAGGGGAGCCATGGGACAAGGGGGAAGGGGTTTAAACTGGAAGAGAGGAGATTTAGGTGAGATCTGAGGAAGAAATTGTTTGCTGTGAGGGTGGTGAGCCCCTGGCCCAGGTTGCCCAGAGAAGCTGTGGCTGCCCCATCCCTGGAGGTGTTCAAGGCCAGGCTGGACGGGGCTTGGAGCAACGTGGTCTGGTGGGAGGTGTCCCTGCCCAGGGCAGGGGTTGGCGCTGGGTGGGCTTTAAGGTCCCATTCTATGATTCTCTGAACCCCCCCGAGCTGTGTGCCAAGCCTCATCTCTGAGATGCTGCTTGGGCTGGGGATGCTGTGTCCAGGCTGCCCGGGGAGCAGTGACTGGCACCATCGAGGGTATGGCTGGACCTCTTGAGCTCTGGGGATGTTAAGGGGTATCCCCCCCGCAAGCCAGCCATGCTGGTCACTGTCAGGAGGTGGAAAAACCCAGGACGGGTTGGATTTTATAAATGAAACGCATGTAGGAAATAAGAAAGAGGAGGGATGGGTGCACGAACACCTGGAGGACGAGGAGGAGCAGGCAGCCGCAAAGACCTGGGGTTTTCCAGCCGTGGGAAAGAGGCAGGGAGCTCCGGCTCCCGCTGCTTCTTCCCCGCATGCTCCGGAGCAGGTTCCCAGCCAGGGCCGGAGGAAAGCCAGGAGCGCTTGGTATGCGCTGCACATCCCCGCGCTAAGCAAAGCTGGAGCCCGGCGGCTGGCTTTGTGCGAGCGAGGAGGTTGTAAGAAAGCAATATCCTGCCATTGCCATGGCAACAGGCCCGGCTGCGCCAGGAGCAAGCTGGTCCCATCCGTCAGGAGCTGAGCAGCCGTCGGACCCGACAGCGCCGGAGCACAAGGGCCGAGCCGTTCCCAGCTGCCGGGCCAGGGCACGATCCCCTTGGCCAGCCCCGAGGAGTAGCCACCGAGGACGTTTTCCTGGCCCAGAAGGGATTTCGGTGGAGGTTTCCCAGCGCTTGATGAGATGTAGGGCAGTGTGCCCCTGCTCCAGGCGAGCGTAGGGCTGGTTATTGGGGACTGGAAGGAGCCAGGGAAGCAGGATCCTGATGGATGGGGAGACCCGGCCGACGTCGGGAACCATTCCCAGCATGGGAATGAACAGCAGCACAGAGGAGGGCGAGCTTTTTGTGCGGCCGGGGGACGAGGAGCAGGTTACCAGACAGTTATAAATAAGCTGTTATAAATAAGCAGCTATTTCTCCTCCCTGGGAACAGACGAGGTTTCTCCCTGTCTTGCCTCCAGAGCGCGGACTGTGAGGGCACGCAAAACCATCGGGTCTCTCCGGCTTCTCCAGATCTAGGTCAGGTTAATTTGCCGCTTGTTCTGGTTGAACGGAGCCGAGACCGGCTTTGCTGCCGCCGGCGGCGCTGGGGAAAAGCAGCCCCCCGAACGGCGCGTGGTGCACGGACGCACCTCCTGCGTGCCAAGCATCGCCTTGATGCTCCTGGGGAGAACTTTGCCTCCAGCCAAAACACTGAGCTGGCCCTGGCAGGGGGAAGGGGAGGTGATCCCCCTGCCCCCAAATCCACTGCAGGAGCAAGACTTAGCATCCTGCAGCACGTGCTGACTACCAGGATGTCAGGGCAGCAGCTCCTGGTGCACACGGGATGGGAAGGATAGGGACTGAGCTGCTGGAAACACTGTCCTTGCTGGTATTTACGGAAAAGTTTTACCAAAAAAAAAGGAAAATTAAAAGATGAAAATGCCTGCGCGCACCAGGAAGGTGCTCGCGGGCAGCCTCGGATGTCCCAGGGCAGTGAAACTAGAAGGTTAACCTCACCAAGGAGAAGACGGGAATCCAGCTGAAGCAAGATGCCCCCAAGATGGGGAACAGGAAGGTGAAGGACTGCAAAGCATTTCTTCAAAGGGGACCAAGCTCAGGGAGGCCCTGGAAAACCCCAGGGCGCTACCAGGACTGGCAAGGCAGGGAGGCAGAGGGGACACCCGGTAAGCCGAGGATGCTGCTGGGTTCTTCCTCCTGCTCCACCACCCCAGCACAGCCCCCGCTGCCGCAGCGCGCTCCGAGCCTTCCCCAGAGGGCTTCATTTTTTGTTTTGTTTCATTTCCCTCCCCGCCCCCCCCGCTCCAAACCTTTTAGCCGTAGCCAAGGGAAGGGAGGCGAGCACGGGCAGGCAGCCCCAGAGCCAAGAGCGACCAGCAGCGCGGCTGGCCCAGCCCCAGACACACACGGTGTGAAAAGCAAACTTACATGTCCCCGTCTGTGTGTCCCACCCCCCCCCCGGTTTTAAAGACAGAAAAAGAAACGAAAACCCACCATTAATCTTCCCACACCAATTTAACCGGCCCTCTTTTCAGGTCCCCAGCACAGCAGCTTCCATCCTCTCATCTTGCCAAGGCCTTTCCCCCCACCTCCCGCCCCGATCCTTTACAGCCACCGGATTTCAGCCTGTGGCTGGGAGGGGACGGGGACAGAGGGAAGGCAGCGGGGCTGGGGGCTTCCCCTCTCCTCCCCAAGGCAGTTGGGGGGGTCACTTGGTAATACAGCCACCCGGAACGGCGCAGCCCGAGCAGCAGGAGCATGAGCACTGTCACAGCTCAGGGCACCTCTTTCCACATGTTTAATTAGTGTAGTGGGAGCTTAACACGCCACCTGATGCCAGGCGTGAGGGTGGGATGCCAAGGAGGTATTTCTCCATGCAGGGAAGGAGGCAGGACAGGTCCAACCAGGGGGACTGGGCTGGAAGAAACCGAAGCATCCCTGCGGGAGAGGGGCTAGATGCCTGCAACCCCTTCAACTTCAGCACCCAGAGTCCCAGAGCTCATGTCAGGCAAAGGGTTTGCTTTGATTTGCTGCCCTGTCTCCCATCCAGCACCTCTCTCCACATCCCAGGGAGCCAGGCATCCGAAGCCAAGCTCACCAAATCCCCGCATCCTTCATCCTACGGCTTCATCCCACCCTGAGCCAGCTCCCTGGGACAGGGATTGCCTGTCCTCCGCTGCAGAAAGATTTCTTGAGGCTTTACTCTGCTTCGTGATTTCACCCAGGAAGGCTACAGGCACCTCCTGGAAACCGCCTTGACCCCAAACTGCCCGTTTGCCACTAGTTGTTCAGTATTATGTCTAAGCCGTATATTCATTAGGAAGAAGTTCTTTACGCTGAGGGTGGTGAGACACTGGCCCAGGCTGCCCAGAGAGGTGGTGGAGGCCCCATCCCTGGAGACATCCAAGGCCAGGCTGGATGAGGCTCTGAGCAACCTGATCTAGTTGAAGATGTCCCTGCTGACTGCCAGGGGGTTGGACTAGGTGGCCTTTAAAGGTCCCTTCCAACCCAGCGCATTCTGTGATTCTATGCATATGTCTCCAGAAGCCATGCAATTATGGTCCGGAACTGGGACCGAGCCAAGAAGGTCCCGGTAAATCGTGCTCCCCCCAGGAAACTTCCTATTCCTGCCCGATGCAGCGCCCGGGTTATCTTTCAATCCAGTGCCCTCCCAAAGCCTGGAGCCCTTGGAGAAAGCATCGCCCCACCCTGCTTGAAAACTTCTGCTTCCACTTACGGCCAGCTGGGCTGACCACACTTTCTGCCATCCAACTGGAATTACATCCCTCTCTCCGTACCCCTCCATTTCAGCCCGAAGCTCACCCTCAGGGTAACTTCCCTCTTGAAAACGAGTAGCCTCCCTGCTTTGGTACTTTAGATCTTTGAGTCTCTCTCCAAAGAAGCTTTACCACCAAAAAAAATTAAAAATAACAGCCAAGCAGACATACATTAGAGTTCTCCTCTTCGCAACCTTTAGTTTATACCCTCTGCTTTGCATGGGGTCACAGTATTTTGGCCGTGGTGAATTAAAGGCTGGGAGCTGGAGCGCAACGGCTCGAAAACCAACAGAGCAAAGCTCCAAACCAAACTACGCTAAGACAGCTATTCGCTCTGGCACAAGCTTTTGTTTGGGGCTTCATTGTACTGGGAAGCGGGCGCGATGGGAGAAGCCGGCCAGGATTTAGCGCGACGGCACAGCTCAGAGAGCAGGGCAGAGAGCTGGGCTTCCCAACCCTGCGGTGCCGCGGCAGGACACGCAGGAGGGGTGTAGGAGTTAACAGCAAAGGAGAGAGATGACTACCAGTATGCCACCATACCTGGGATTCCTCCTCTCCTTATTTAATACTGGGAAGCCAAGAGAGGGGCAAAATGTTTCAGCTCCTCGTGGAGAAGTTGGCTTGAAGGTCACGCAGAGGTTCAAGTCCATCGCTACCTCCAGAGGCGGTGGTAGCCCAGGCTCAGCTAACCCTCTCTAGAAACAGGTACCAACTCTGGTCCATCGCCGGGAGGAGACTTCTAAGGATGCTCTAAGGAGATACAGCTGCAAGCAGCAAGCTAAGAAACCATTTGGACCTTCTTGCTGTGTTCAGCGCCTGAATGCCTGGCCGCTGCATCAACGCAGGTAGGTTTTCACATTAGCAGAGTGGAGAGGAAGCCGGAGTCTATCCCGCTTCACATCAGCCACCAGCTCCACCTCGTGCGTCATTCCTGCATGAGTCAGACAAAAGTCCCAGCACAACTTCCAACCCCCAGCGAGATGGAGAGGAGCAGATAAGCAAACAGGAACATGTAAAGAAACAGCTCCATTTGGGCGCCGGAGAAAGGAAAACAAAGCAAAGAAAGAAAACCAGCAGTGCCACTGTGTCAACGGTTTTCCCAGAGATGCCCTCAGCGCCTGGTGTCTCCACCTGAACTCGGCACCCGGCTCCAGCCGGGAAGGACCCAGGGAACTGAACGGCTGCATCAGAGGCTGCCTTTGCACCAGGAGCTTGTGAGGAAGAGAACCCAAAGAGCAGCTCTTCCGTTCAGCAGTGCCTTCCAGCAGTGGCGCTTCTAACCTGCGGGTGGAAAGGTCCAACCCACTGCTCCAAAAAGGCGCTCGGGCTTTGGCTTTTCACCTTTTCTAAAATCAACTCTTGAACCAGGTGTCAGGGCTGCGAGACTCAACGCTGACGGAAGGAGCAGCTTGTGCAGAAAAACCCCATTCCCAGCAGGATGCTGCTAAGTCTTGGAGCTGCAAGGAAGTTTTTAAGCACATCAAATTTTAAGCAGGGCTTTTAAAGATTGCCTTCAAAACCAGGTCTGAAATGCGGGCTGGAGCATCTCCCTGCCGGGGAAGCACGGGAAGGAGGTGACGCAGTGCAGCAGTACGGCGCCTGACAGCCAGGAATCCTGTATCCTGACTTGTCTACATATCAAAGGGAATCGTGTGCTTCAAGCTTCCCTCCAACTTCTCTGCACTGCCTTTGTGAATCCTAACTAGGTCTCTTGACCATTTCTTTACCGGGGCGGGAGAACCGGGGAGGAAGTGGGGCAGGAGAGAAGGCAGAGATGACTCAGGATGCCGCAGATGCATCAGGAGATACCGGCCCCTGCTCCGCACGGTGGAGGTGGCACAACACCTTGTGCTACTCGAACGATAAAACCAGGCGTGACAACTCAAAAGGCATGGACACAGCACGACACAGCACATCCAGCACGATTCTCTCCTTGCTTTGGGCTCGATTATTTATGGCAAGCGTATAGAGAGACTTGGAGCAGCTCAGCAAGACCAGACCTTAAAAAAAAAAAAAAAAAAAGACCAGGGTGCCTGAGCACCATCTTTCAGTCTGATGCAAAGCCCTGACTTAGCACTGAACCCTCCCCAAAGCCAGATTCTCCTTTGGTGAAGAGCTAGTGAAAAAACAACCGCTCCAGGAATTCAACAAGGGCAAGTGTAGGGTGCTGTGCCTCAGAAGGAATAACCCCCTGCACCAGTACAGGTTGGGGGCCGACCTGCTGGAGAGCAGCTCTGTGGAAAGAGACCTGGGAGTCCTGGTGGACGACAGGGTGACCATGAGCCAGCAATGGGCCCCTGTGGCCAAGAAGGCCAGTGGCATCCTGGGGGGCATCAAGAAGAGTGTGGCCAGCAGGTGGAGGGAGGTCATCCTCCCCCTCTGCCATGGCCCTGGGGAGGCCGCATCTGGAGTGCTGTGTCCAGTTCTGGGCTCCCCGGTTCAAGAAGGACAGGGAACTGCTGGAGAGGGGACAGCAAAGGGCTACCAAGATGCTGAGGGGACTGGAACATCTCTCTGATGAAGAAAGGCTGAGGGATTTGGGTCTCTTCAGTCTGGAAAAAAGACGACTGAGGGGGGATCTTATCAACGCTTATAAACACTTACAGGGTGGGCGTCAGGAGGATGGGGCCAGGCTCTTTTCAGTGGTGCCCAGTGACAGGACAAGGAGGAACAGGCACCAACTTGACCATGGGAAGTTCCACCTAAACATGAGGAGGAACTTGTTTAGAAGCAGAACCCTGGCACAGGCTGCCCAGAGAGGTGGTGGAGTCTCCGTCTCTGGAGACATTCCAAACCCGCCTGGACGCGTTCCTGTGCCACCTGCTGTGGGTGACCCTGCTCTGGCAGGGGGTTGGACGGGATGATCTCCAGAGGTCCCTTCCAACCCTATGATTCTATGATTCATGGGGGCCAGGGACTCTGCAGGCACTGCAAAAGGGTGTTCAGCCTTCCTGGGAAGAAAGACGGTACCAGCACTGCTGCCCAGCCAGGTTCCCTTGCGGAGGACAGCATCGCAGGATGAAGACAGCAAAAAAGAACGACCCTGAAAACTCACGTACACCCCGTGCTGCACCGCACAACGCGTGGAGCCCTACCTGGAAAGGGGAGAGAGATATGTTTCCCCATCAGAGAACCAATGGGGAAGCTCACGCAGGACCCCCATGCTAACCTGGTGATCCCCAGCCCGTTAGAGTCAAGAGCTTCTGGAGATCCCTGTCTGCTCCAGGACAACGCAAACGTGCACACAAACGCCGCACCGAGCAGGGAGGAACGGCGAAGAGAGCACCCCGCGTCCCTTTTTCTAATATCGCAGGCGAACTAGCTCAATCTGTCCTCTCGTCCCTCAAAAACACCCAGCTCAAAAAACCCCCGTACTATTTTCGGTCATTTCTATTTCCTCTGCGGAGAGCAGCAGATCTGGTTGGGAGCCAGCTGAGCAGTGGCGTTTAATGGATCGACTCGTCTATGGATTTCCTTGAAAAAAAAAAAAGAAAAAACAAAACAAAAACCCAACAAAAAACCCCACACCCCAACCTCCAAACATTTAAATAAATAGAAGACAGGATTAAATAAATCAGCTTAAAATGACTTTTGAGCCATTCCCAGTTATGTCACATGGAGGAAATGCATCACCAGGGTCCTTTCCTCACTGCTTTTTTCAAATATTAATAAGCAGTGTAATTGCAACATGACTCACTGCGATCTCCTGCCAAGCTGGAGAGACTATCTGCAAGATGCAGGCTTTCTAGAGCGTTGCAAAGGCAGATGTGCGCTCGGGGACGCTTTTTGGAAAGGTTTGCATTGTAAGCAGCAGGGTATGGAAAACGGCCAGGCAGACGCCCGTCGTTCCCTCGCTTTTTGCTTATTCCTTTCCCTCCCCTCTAAACAAACGCCCCCCACCCTCTCACGCACGTGGATGGGGTTTGATGCCCTGAATGTGTCAAGGGACGCAGATAGCGCAGGACTTTTTTATTCCACGGGGAAGGTCTGGCCCAAAAACAACCCGCCGGGATCATTCGCAGTTCTGGGCAGGAGGTATCCAGCTGATGGCAGAAGCTCCGCCTGGGCCAGCTGCGTGCCCAAAAGCTGCCAGCCTCCCACCCAAGCACAGAAATGCTCCGGGGTGGAACGGAGAGGAGGAGAAGACGCCAAAGACGCCAAAATGGAAGTGTACCAAAAGGAAAGGACACCTTCCATCTTAGTGGGAGGTGTCCCTGCCCATGGTAAGGGGATTGGAACTAGATCATCTTTAAGGTTCCTTCCAACCAGAACCGTTCTGCGAGTCTACAAAAATTGAGATGACTGGAACGAGAGAAGAAGAGAGGAGGAAGAAAGACAAGGGAATGGGAAAATGGTGCAGCACCCAGGGAAGGGAGCAGCCTGGGAGATGGAGAGCACCGCACTGGGCGGGCAAGGGGCAGGCGGGAGCAGGCAGGAGAGCGAAGGCAGAGCGAGCTGGCTCACTCACAGCTGCCTTTTTTGCCCACTCCCAAGCCGAGAAGTTCCCAGCCAACCTGATGCCCCTGCAAAGCCGATGCAGAGAAGGCCTCCAGGTAGCCAGAAAACTCCAACCCCAAGGGAGCTCAGCTCCCCAAGGGGCTCGGGGCAGACGTCCCATAGAACCATAGAATGTGTTGGGTCGGAAGGGACCTTTAAAGGTCCCAATGGCGTGTTGGCCCAGACTATGAGGTAGCATCTGATTTCTGAGTTGGGAGGACACTGGAAGGGGTTAAAGGAAGAAGCGTGGCCCAGAGCCCAAACCCCATGGGTCTGAGCAATGCCCGGGGCGGAGAAGAAGCTCACGGGCACCTACGGCAGCCCCACCAGGCAAGGCTGACGCTGCCCTGCGAGCGGTGGGTGCTGCTTCATCACCTTGTGTCTCAGATTTTGCAGAACGCTTGGACACGATCCCCCTCTCATCTCTACAAAGCCTGAATTCCCACTCACCAAGGCCCTGACCCACAGGGAAGACATCAGCTCTGCAACCTGAAGTCCCAGCTGTCTTCCCAAGCAAGCAAAAAAGGATTTTTAGGAGCTGGCTTTGAAGGATCATAGAACAGAATCATAGTTTGGGTGGGAAGGGGCCTTTAAAGGTCATCTAGTCCAACCCCCCTTCAATAAGCAGGGACATCTTCAACTAGACCAGGTCGCTCAGAGCCCTGTCCAACCTGGCCTGGAATGTTTCCAGGGAGGGGGCATCTCCCACCTCTCTGGGCAACCTGGGCCAGTGTCTCGCCACCTTCATTGTAAAAAATTTCATCCTTCTATCTAGTCTAAACCTTCCCTCTTTTAGTTTAAAGCCATCACCCAACTCTCAGAAATGAAGTAGAAGGTTTATACAGACAGCGGGTCCCAACCACACCAGCCTAACCGAGACAGCGAGGCTTTCAGCCGGGGACTTACCTGCAGGCTCTGCACTGGGTCTTCTTCAGTTCAGCCAACAGGGTTGAACCCCTCAGTGCCAACACTGGCCAAGCCTCACCAAATCCCTCAGTTCAACCCAAAAAATCTAAAGCCCAGTTAGATGTGGAGACAGCAAGCTTTCAAGAGGACTTCTGCAGCGCTCACCTCATCCGACTCATCTGAGAGGGTCCGCAGCAAGATGGGGAAGAGGCTGTCGGTGTGTCGGAACATCTAGAATCAGAAAGACAGATGGCTTCAGTCCTACAGGCCTGGTCACCCCTTGTCCCCTCAACCCAGGGGAGGCTGCCAAAAGCTTCACCAGCATTTTCCACCTGAGCTAGCGAGCTCTTTTTCCTTAAGCTACTGAGTATCCAGCAGCCAAAACATTCTCAGAAAAGGCAGGCTGACGCTTGGTTGCAGTGTCACCAAGATAATTACAGCCAATTCCAAGGCAAGGAGCAGGCTGGGAGCAGATGAGCTCAATGCCATGAAGGAAGCTCACACGTCGAGTCGCTGACCTACCTTACGAGGAGTCTTGATGTACAAGTGGTAGAGCCATTTCAGCACTGCAATTCTGGTCATCATCCCAATGGACGTGTCATGAAGGTGGCAGTCCAGCACCTGAACTATCCCATCCAGGTTCAGGGTCACCTGGATCCTCTCGGAGCTGCATGGAAAGGAGAAAGAGGTTGGGTCAGTGCTGCAATGTCCAACTCACTCCTCCCACGGCGGGGAGGTCTACAACACACCACAGGCTACATCAAAACATCTCAGCTCAAACCCCAAGAAACCTCAACTGTCCCCTTGGGCCTGCTCCTGCCCCACTCAGCCTGGCCACCCACATTTCTTATTCTCCGCATCCAGATCTGCTCATAGCAAACCCAAGAACTGTGCTCAAGTCTTCCAAGAGTTCCGATAGCCAAGAAGCAAGCTTCAAGCTTGCAAGCCTGTAGGGTCATGGCTGGGCATGGCCAGGTTTGCCCATATGGTGTAGGTAGCTTCTGACTGGCATTACGGGACGGGGAAGGGCAATGAGAGACATGGTAGCACACCAAAAACTCGCTCTGGAAACAACAGAATTCTCCCAGGCTTCAAGGATTACCGCTTTCCAGAAACAGCTGGTACCTCTGCATGAAAAGACACACCACACCACATGACTCCAGTCCCACGGCTGTGTTGAGGAACTGGTCTGTACCGCAGTCAGCAGTTTTGGGGTTTGAAGGCTAAAGATCCATAAAACGTATTCAGAATCCAACTCAAGTTTCACCAACTCAAACTTCTCCAGAGAACGTCAACCCACACCTCCTCAAACTCCACTTGGGGCCACTCAACCAGGCGAGGACATCCAGTTTCCGCCAATCCCAGCAGCCTCGCGCTGAGGACTGCAGATGGTGACCTGGCTGGCAAGGTGTTTGGGATGCAGCTCTATCCTACGAGGCTGCCTTGAGAACATCATCTTGTTTCCCAAGAGCCACCCTAAACGACAAGGATAGCTCTCCATCATCAACCAGGGATGAACGCAAACAAGTCCCTTAGTTCACCAAGACGTCGCTTCTTTTATAATACTGACAGCCTGCAGACCTTTAGCTCATACTATGGCGAAAAACTCCCCAGTTTTTCCCCATACAGTTGGGATCTGCACTGGGACAGGAGACACCAACGCAGAAGAGGTCATGGTATGGCAGTTTTTTGTCCTGTTTGTGATCCCGAAGTCTACCTGAGGGTTTCCCACCTCCTCAACAGCATGGAGGTGGGAAGTAGCTGTCACAGGAGCCCAGGTTAAGGAGAGATGGTTGGCCTTGAGACTGTCGAAGCAGCCCTCCAAGAGGGAGCTGCATTGAAGAGCAAAGTCCCTCCTGTCCTACCCAAGCTACTGAATTATTCAAGGCTGGAGCAGCCACTTGCCGATTTTTCTAGCGTGCGCAGAGCTGCTCTGCATCTCGTTTGATAAGAAATCCTAAGGGGCAGATTTCTCATGGTATAATTTGCAAGTCGAGCGGCTGCTTAATAGGATTTGATCTTCCCCAGGACACACGTTGTAAGGGCGAGATGAGGAGGCTGCGGCCCCTCGCAGCCCTGCAGATATCTGACTGCTTGATCTGCATCACGTAACAGACGCCGGGCTCTGCAAATTGCATTTCGAGTTGGACTAAGTTTCGCTTTGATGTTGCAAACAACCGCCGAGAGCCAAAGGCTCAGATGTGCGGAACCGAGGGACCCAAAGCACGGGGAGCTGGGGAGAAGGGATGTCCAAGGGAGCAGCATCCCAGGGGATGGAAGCCAGCCTGAGCCAGCCCCAGTATCTGGTTTTCCTGCAGAACCAGCTCCCGCTGCAGCCTAACACCCACGTGGCATGGGGCTCCCGATGGAAGAGGAGCCCGAATCCTTGACCCGATTACACCTCCACGCTAAAATACCCATCGCCTGTGCAGGATGGGGGGAAAAGAACCCTCAGGGTGACCCGTGTTTTCAGAGCGAGGTGGCCAAAAGGACGGCACAGAGAAGCGGCGCATGAAGCCGGTGCAGAGGTGGCCTCGACACTGTCACATCCGCCAGCTCCGTGCTGCTGCGAGGCAGGCGGGGAGGACAGGGGGTGGTATCGTTAGAGCAGGACACTGCCCTGCTTCCAGCACAGCAACAAACCATCCCCAGCACGGATTGCGCCAAAGTCACTTGTGAAAACCCCTTCCGCAGGGATGCAGCACCTGCCCGGGAGCGGGCTGTGGGCAGAGCCAGGGTGGCTCAAGTCAAAAATCCAGCCCAGGTGATGCCAGGAGGTGCCTGGCAGCGCTTTGCCCCCATCTCGAGTCATCCAGACCCCATCCATGCCGTGTACCACCGCCCTGCGGCTCCGCTGGGGTCAGCTCCGGCGAAAAGGGATGGCGGCCGGGCAAAGCTCCTTGCCGGCTATCCTCTCCCCGCGGCTGCCGAGCTTAACCTTTGAGGGGGGTTGCCGGTGGAGAAGCAGCTCATTTACTCAGCACAAAAGCAGGGCACCATCCTGAACGGCAAGAGGTTTGGTGAACGTGTGAAATTGGGCTAAAAATCTCCCACCGACCACGCTCCTCTGCCTCCGAGATGGAGTGGCACCGGATTCCCATGGGATGCTGCCTTTCCGGGGCCAGGGGGGGTGGGGTGGGTGGGGGGAGGGAAGCAGCAGCTGAGCATGGCGATCGCTGCCGTGGATGCAGCTCCACCCGACTCTCCGTAATCCCCAGGCAGCGCGGAGCGGGAGCAGCAGTGATGCCATTGCGTTAATGCCATCCCCCGGGCCTGCCAGGCCAGCTCCCCATGCCGGCATCTGCGGCAGGACAGATGTCGGATGCAATCACTTCCATCTAACCCACTACCCCAGATTCTCCTCCTGAGGACGAATGCGGCCCTGGCACCGCCTCCATGATTTGCCTGTGACGGCGAGAACATGTTTTTAGGGCAAACTGAGCAACAATGGGGGTTGCACCAGGATCTAACCTTTGGGTACTGGTACCCTTTGCTCAAGTTGAGTGGTGGGGCAGGAGACCCATGTCCCCCCACCTCAGAAAGCATCCTCCAGCACGGGAACAGAGCTCACTTTCCCCACTGCATTCAACCCACGGCAATGTTTTTCACCCCATGTCCCTTATCAACTCATTTTCTCATTTCTCCCTTTTCTTCAAGGGCTTCTGCCATCTCTTTCCTCAGCAGTCGCCTTTTCTCTGCCAACGCCTGAGCTGTCATCTCCCTCCTGGCCTCCTGCCTGGCCCAGCTGCTTTCCTGACCCCGTTTTTCAGCGAAGGTTAAGGTCTAGGCCAGGCTCTAGCCTTTAAGCGGCCTTGCCAAGGGTGGAAATATCCAGGTTCTTTCATTGTGGTCCAAGTCACAAGGGCAGCTCCCATACGGGCTGGCAGCTGTGCTGCTCGACGGGCTCGAGCCAGCGGCCAGGAGGTAAATAGCTCCTCTCCGCTATTGGTCCCACAAGCTGTCGCTTTCTTGTCCTCCATCGCTCTCATTTCAAAGCTCTTGGCTTCCTTCTCCTTACTGCGGTTTCCCAGTACTGGAAGTGCCCGCGAGCTGCTCTCCCAGTGAAGCGACGAGGCTAAGGTCTAGGCAGAGGCATCCATCGGGCTTGTAGATCGCCGTGACAAGGGCTGGGACGGTGTGCCCAAGGTCCCCCCCTCCAGCTCATCCACCCAGTGCAATGGGAGCAGTGAAGGGAACCCATCTTCTTCGCTCCAGGCTGGAGAGGAAGGTCAGGAGGAACTTTCGCAAGAGGAAAGCCAGAGGGTCTAGGCAGAAGCATCCAACAGGCTGTAGATGACCATGACAAGGGCTGGGACAGCGTACACAAGGTCCCCCCTCCAGCTCATCCACCCAGCGCAGTAGGAGCAGGGAAGGGAATCCATCTTCTCGCCCCAGGCTGGAGAGGAGAGTCAGGAGGAGCTTCCCCAAGAGGACATCCTGGACCCAAAAGCTGGAGCAAGGCAGATTCCACCAGACAAGCTGCTGGAGAACAGGACTCCAAAGCAGGCTGGGTACACGAGCTCAAAACAAACCATCGTTCTGCCCCTCAGCCAACCGTCCCTTGGGTGCTGGCAGGGCACCCAGCACCATCCCTACCCTCCACCCAAGTGTTCACCACCTTGATGAGCTCCCCAGCTCACGCTCAAGGCACGCCGGGCTCTGGGCTATGGTGACTTCCAGCATGAGATAAGAAGCGGCAATTTTAGCTTTCTGCTAAGCCTTAACTACCACGTTTAAAAGTCCAAATTTAAATGCAGCCTCGAGCAGTTCAGCCACGTGGCAGCTGTTTGCTCTTTCTGCAGAGCAACAAGAAGCTTTACGTGTCTGTGTGTTGCTGAACACCACCCAAAACCAGAAGCCTTCCTTGCATCAGGAAGGACCACAAAGGCTCCTCTGGAGTCCCCATGTCCCTTTATCTAGTTCGGTGAGGGATCACGGTCCCACCGCCCTTGTCCAGTTGCCATGCATCTAACCCAGGAAGCCCAGCTGACCGCTTGCCAGCCGTGCCTGACCATCCACCCGGCTGTATGGTTAGGGAGTTGTCTCATGGTTTGGGTTGGAAGGGACCTTAAAGCCCATCCAGTGCCACCCCCTGCCCTGGGCAGGGACACCTCCCACCAGCCCAGGTTGCTCCAAGCCCCGTCCAACCTGGTCTTGAGATCCACGCCCCAATACGTCTCAAACCATCCAGATCTTGTATTGAAACACTGATGCCTAAAAAGCCTAAAAGGCACTTTCCAGCTGTTTTGGTCCAGCGAGGCAGGACAGACATCTGCATCTTCTCCTACAGCAGCTCAGACTGACGGAAGGAAGCCCGGGCTCTGCTCCAGCCACTGCGCTTCCACCTCCCCTTCCTGAGCTGGGCTTGCACCAGCCATCGCAGCCTTGGCGGGGTCAGCTGGGCCAGAGAAAAGCTCCAGCGCCTCCGAAACGTGGTTCTGGTCCCCTTCCAATGATGTTTTTTGCAAAACCTGGAAGCGGGGACCCCCATCTGCACGAGGAGCCCCACAGCCCCTCCAGTCCGGCTCTCCCAGCAGCCAGCTTGTGTCTCGGCACAGCCACGGTCCCCAATTTCCTAGGGAATGTCACCAGGAAGCTCCCTCCCAAGTGAAGCTGGCAATTACCCTGGAAGCATTTTGGATCGCCAACAGCATGTTTTATGAGCAGGGAGGGGCGTGCACGCCACTTGGTGGCCATAGGAACGTGCCCAGCATCCATCTACGGAGCGGTCAGGCCTCGTCATCTTCTTGGATGGCATCTTCATGGAAGACGTCCCTCTGCAGACGCTGGGGCCGTGAGCTCCTCCGCCCCTGCTGACCGAGGTCCTCCTCCTTTCGCTGCAGACGGCGGCGGCGCGGGGAGGGCAGGAGAAGGGGGCGTGAGAGCTGGACGCCTGGCGCGGGGCCACGCTCCATCACTCGCTCGCCAGGGGAGGCTGGGGGAAGCAGGAGGAGGAGGGTGGCGGGGCGGGGGGGGGGGGGGGGGTGGAAACCGAACAAAAACACAAGCAAAGAGTGACTTCATCTTAAAAAGCAGCTGCAACTTCCTCCGTTTGCGGGCTTTCCAGCTTTTCAAAACAACGTGATGGTTTCCTGCGGTCCTGTCTTGACACCCAGTGGGCATCCAGCATGCAGGCAGCTGCCTGCTGCCCGGGGTGAATTACGGCTGCGACTGGCTACCGGTGCCAGCTCTCTGGCTCCAGGGCTGAGCCTGATGGAGCACCAGGCAGACGTCCACCACGTAGAGCCCCCCAGCCCCGTGCCGATCCCCCACAATGGGTGCCACAGTGAAAAAATCTTCCAGGTCCCGACTCTGGGCCAGCAGAGAGGTCACACAGGACGAGGAAACGGGCTTCAGGGCAGGTAAACCTCGGGATAAAGCCTGGCACCTCCTGTTTAAAAGGGCTTAGGAGGGCTCAGGAACAAGTCCCCCTAAAATCCAGGTCCAAAATCCAGGTCTCTTAGAGGCGCGAAGGGTCTCACCTGCTGTCCCGGGTGGTTTTGCCAGCGCTTGGGGATGTGTCAGACCGCTTTGGGCAGCCGTTCTCCTCCTGGCTCTGGGTGACACCGTGACCAAGTCACTCCTGCTTCTGTCCCCCTTCGGTCGTCACTCCCCGCCTCCCCCAGGCTGCCGGCTCTTCAGCCAGAGACGCAGTTACCACTTGTCCTTCTGAACTCAGCACCTCTCCTTTTCCCTCCCCTTCCCAATTTCAGCCCCGCGCTTCTGCACCAGCTAAACTTTAAGGGCTGTGCAGGGCCAGGACGCAGCGATCACAGGAAAGCTGGGAAAAACCACTTAAGAGCCATAAACCGAAGTCTAGGCGCAAATCTAAAGATCTGTACTTCCAAGAGAGGTGGCGGGGGTGGGGGAAAGAAGGGCATCATGAAGACCAGGGAGTTGCTGGGCTTTGCAGGAGGGCAAAAAAAGGAACGGAGCATCAGCCTGGAAAGCTGACGCTGGCATTCCTCTGGGATGTGTTATGATGGACACCAGGCGCCAGCCTCGCTGGTAGGATGCAGCTAGAGTAACGCATCCTATTTTAGGGACCGCAACAACAAATAAACACACACATCGGCACAGCAAGTGTCGGAAATCATGGCCTCCGGGGAAAGGAAGTGTAGGCAGTGAGGGGGGAAAAGAAAGGGGGGGAAAAGAAAGGGGGGGAAAAGAAAGGGGGGGAAAAGAAAGGGGGGGAAAAGAAAGGGGGGGAAAAGAAAGGGGGGGAAAAGAAAGGGGGGGAAAAGAAAGGGGGGGAAAAGAAAGGGGGGGAAAAGAAAGGGGGGGAAAAGAAAGGGGGGGAAAAGAAAGGGGGGGAAAAGAAAGGGGGGGAAAAGAAAGGGGGGGAAAAGAAAGGGGGGGAAAAGAAAGGGGGGGAAAAGAAAGGGGGGGAAAAGAAAGGGGGGGAAAAGAAAGGGGGGGAAAAGAAAGGGGGGGAAAAGAAAGGGGGGGAAAAGAAAGGGGGGGAAAAGAAAGGGGGGGAAAAGAAAGGGGGGGAAAAGAAAGGGGGGGAAAAGAAAGGGGGGGAAAAGAAAGGGGAGATGCATTACAAGAGCAGGTGGATTTGTCCCCAGATTCACCGACAGCTGGATGGGAAGAAAGGTATTTGCAGGAGAGATGATTTAGATGAGATCTTGAGAGAAACCGTCCCGGGCACGGAGCTGCTCTCTGCAGACGCGGGGCTGACTGACGCCATGTGAGGCGGGCAGGGGGACAGGCGGGCACGGGGACAGGCGGGCAGCCAAGACCCCTCGCCTCTCTGGCAGCTGGACAGTTTGCCCCCCGGTGCAGCCCCACAGCACTGTGCCGTGGGGGGCTGCGGCACCGAGGGCTGCGGTGCCCAGAAGCAGGGTCAACGCTCCCCAAGCTCTTCTGCCAGCCCCAGTCGGTTCACGGAGCACCTCCTCGTGAGGTCTCTGCACCCCTGGCAGACCAGCGCACCGCTGCTCCTCTACCGCCGTTCCTCTGCTAAGGCAGGAGGAATCCAAATGCCTCCTCTTTTGGCCAAGCTAGAAGAGCCATAACCAAGACGACCATCCACCTTCTCCCTATCTTTTAGCCAAAGTGTCCAACCACGAAGACAGGCGAGGCGCACAGCTTCAAGTGCAGAGACACTTGCTACCTTACCAGACCTCCGCGGGGGAGCTTTGGAAGGTCTCCTGGGGTGGGGGCAAACACCTCAGTTTACCATAAAATCAAGACATTTTGGTGCAAAAGCATCACAGAGAAGCAGTCAACTCCTAGAGCATCCCCAGTCATCTGCCCCACCGAGACCCAGGAGACCCCAACTACTTTCCAGCCCGGACCATCCTTCCCCACAGCTTTGTCGATGGTCGCCTGTATCCCGAGAAGCCATCCCTTCTTCTCAAGCCCCTCGGAAGTGACAAACACACCCTACCTGGTTACTGTGAAGACACCGCTGTTGTTGAAGTTGGAGTCACCGGACGCATCCAGAGAACCTGGGGGCAGATAAACAGGTGCCACAGTCAGTGGGATGGCAGGGAAGGTGGAGAGCAGGACTGGGAGGCTGGAGAGCTGCGTGGCCTTCCGCAAAGACACCACCAGCCATCGTCTGAGGGTCTCGGGAGCCCGAGGATCCCTTCTGCCTGCAGTGAGCTTTCCACACTCCTTGTCAAGCTCTTCTCTCCTGCTAAAGGACAAAGCTGGTACAAGGCTGCACCTACCCAGCAAAATGCAGGTTGTGTAGCTTCAGACCTCTGCCCCAAACTGGCTCTCCTCCGTAATGGAGACCTGGAGACACCCTTCTCATAGTTTGAACCATTCTTGAAGAAGGAGTTTAGGACTGCGGAGTCCAGATTGCAAAGCCTAGAGATACCGCACAAGCACAGGAAAGGCTGAATCCAACCCAGGACATCTCCACCTGGCCAGCTCTCCTGTGGCATGACTCCACGTGGAATCCAAGCGACCCAAACAGCTTTCCAACCTCTGCTCCGTACTAAAGCCAGGTCTCATAAGCACGGTGACAAAGCACCGGAGGATAAACTTGATTCCTCATGCCCCCTTGTGCCAACTGCCTCTATGACACGTTGAGTGGCGCTACCACATCAGCACAACCAGGGCGCAGAGCTGAGAGTCTGTCACGCAAAGGCATCGCAGGTTTGTCTGGTCCTGCCCGCTTCCAGGTGCGATCCGGCCCCAGAGGGATAGAGAGTAAAGCAATTCAACTGTCTGTTCACGTTTTAAAGCTCCTCTGGAAGAAATTTTAATAAAAGGAAGTATTCTCGGGACAAATAAGGAATAAAAAAGAAAATATTTCGCTGTTGTGCTACAGCCCTTCATTTTTCCCCTCCAGAAAAGGAAGGAACTGCTGCATTGGCCGGGAATCGAACCCGGGCCTCCCGCGTGGCAGGCGAGAATTCTACCACTGAACCACCAATGCTGCCCTGCCTGCTCCTGCCTGCCCACTCCTGCCTGCCCTGCTGCCTGCTCCTGCCTGCCCCACGCAGCTCCCTGCCTCCTCCGCCTCGACCCAGCCGCTGTTGTACGAGAACACCCTTCAGCCTTTTAATTCCCACCTTCCCGCCCCCTCTCACGGCAGGATTTTCCAAAAAGCCGCTTGTGGGCACGTTGCAGAAGAGCACGCTGCTGAACGTGTAGCCCCAGAATACAATGAATTAGTCCACGTGATTTCGATGTTACACACGTTTCACACGCCTGGACAAAAAAAGAAAAAAAAAAAAAAATATGTGCCAGAAGTAGCATCTCGATAACAGCATCAAGGGGATGCTGGAAGGCTAAAGCTGCTGCTGTGTTCGGGCATCGGTCCACCAGGACCTTCTCCATTTAGTTTCTTCTCACTGGACCACTCTTCCGAGTCTCCCATCCCACTTGCAACCTTTTGCCTCTTCTGTTCTGGAAATTTTAGGACTGGGACAATGCCCACACGAAGATATCAAAAGCATCGTGAGTTTGGAAAGGACCCAAAATTCTTCCCCTTTCTGTTCCCTACCCTTTCCCCGCACACACATCCTCCATGCACGTATTGATGCTCTCCCAGGACTAACACAGCTCTCTGAGCTCTCCTCTGGCTGATGGTAGCTGCTCCCAAACCAGCCACTGCAGGAGAGGGGGGCTATTCTCTTCCCGTATTACTTAGCGAGACACTAAATGTTTAACTATAAATGATCTTTTTCAAGTCAATTTAATGACTAAGTCAAAGCGAAGAAGCATGGTGAGGGGATGGGGATGCTCACCAGGGACTGCAGCACCGCTTGGGCTCCAGGCTGGATGAGGGACCCTCTACGCAGACAGCACCAACCGCGTCTGTCTCAGCAGAGGATCATCTGCTAAACAGGACTCCAAAGCTCAAAGAAAGCACAGAGGTGCCATGTGCCCTGAGCTGTCCCAGGACACCAAAGCAACCCAAGAATTTCTCTTGAGGACCCTCCCTTGACCTTCACCACACCTCTAATGGCCCAGACCAACGGGGACTCACCACTGGACGCTGCCTCTGGCTTGGAGAGGCACTCCTCCGAGGTGGGCTCTACTGGGAGGGTCATCGACTGCTTGGCCTCATCCATTTCATCATCCTCTGGGATCACCAGCTTCATCAGGCTCTGGTTGCACACGTTGGCCACCTCCTTGATGTCTGAGTGGAGGCAGTGTAAGGAACACACAGTCCCACAGGCGGCCAGGTGCCACAACTGGCTAGTCACGCAGAAGCCACCGCAGCCCCACCAAGGCTGCCCCAGCCCAGCTACTGCAACCCCCGTCACATCTAAAGGGCCGGTGAAGGTTTTAGCACTTGGTGGGAGGACTTCTCCTGGCCCTGTGCCCCAGGGACAGGAACCAGGCGCTTCCCTGCAGGGTGCTGTAGCAGGAATGGGAGCAGCTCCGAGTTACAAGGATACTCTTCTTGCGATCGTCGTAGGAGAGACACGGCAGGACAGCGGTCAGGATCCCTGAGGAGTAAGGCAGCATCACCCGGCCAGCCAGCTGGATGAACTCCCGCATCCAGCACATGGCTGTCAGCTGGATCAGGTCATCTGGAAGACATGGGAGGAGCAGAGGTGAGGGAAAGGACAGCACCGGCTGCTGAGCAACCTCCACCTGCTGCTCCCAAACCAGCCACCGCAGGAGAGGTGGGCTATTCTCTTCCCGTGTTATGTAGCAAAACACTAAATGTTTAACTATAAATGATCTTTTTCAAGTCAATTTAATGACTAAGTCGAAGCGAAGCATGGTGAGGGGATGGGGATGCTCACCAGGGAGCTGCCTCTGCTCCATCCAGAGTCACGAGTCCAGACAGACCCTAGTCTGGGACAGTTCAGTCCCAGAGGAGATCGGTAAAACCTGAATCTGCCAGGAGGCTGAGATTAAACTCAATCATTAGGTTTCAGAGTTAACCCAGTTCAACCCATAATCCAGGTTTCCTCAGTTACAAGTATCCCGTCAAGCTTCCCAATGCAGAAGGGTGTCTCCCCCGTCACACCCGTAGCAGTCGTGTGTCTGGGTCAAGCACCGCTCCTAGAGCTGGGCTTTTATTAACCTCCCCAAGTCCTGAACAAGGGAGCGTTGCTGAGGCAGTCAGCGATGCCAAGGCCACATTTTAGGCTTAAACAGTGTAAATTCATCAGGCATCGGTTTAATCAAGAGCAAGCAGCCTCGGTTTATTTCCATTTTTTCATCCTGTAAGAAACCCACTCCTGTTCAGCAATGTTTAAAGAGCAGTTTAAGCTCGACAGGCACAGCTCGGGGACAAGATCCTTCTCGGGAAACAAATCCAGCTGCCGCTGTCACCCTCCGCCACCGTCTACACGGCAGACCCGCAGGAGCTGCAGCGCAGCACGACCACAAAGCGTCAGCACGTCACGTTTAACCGTCCTGCCTACGCACCTAGTGCCACCAGAGGGTAAGATAAGCCCTAAGGAGGTCCTTCTAGATATGCCGGATATCCACAAATGCCAGATATTTCACTTTTTACCTCCGCTTCAGGAGGATGCTGGACCTGCATTTGAGGTTGATGGAGCAGTACAAGAGCAGTGCCAACTGTGGGAGAGCTGCCTGTCCCCACTTTCAGCAGGATTTGGATGCACGATGGCAAAAGAAAGGGCAAGTGGGCAAGCTGGTGAACGGCCCACTGGAAAACTCCTGGCCCGAACCTATGGTCAGCACCACAAACCCGGAAGCAGATGCTACGGCTTGGTCCTGCGCACTCACCCGCCGCCTGGCAGTGGATCACCAGGATATTGGCCATTTCTGCGAACTTGACGCTGGAAGGATTCTTCTTGATCTCCTTGAGGAACTCCCCGAGAGCCACCTCGCACCTGCAGAGAGGCAGAGCGGCCGGTGAGCGCTCGGTCGCCTTGGACGGGGAAGTTACGGAGCCCAGTCTACACGCACACAGAGAAAGCGTCCTGGTTTGAGCCACCCAGGACTAATTTCGCTTCTAATGCCTGGGAAAACCGCACTTTTAGGAGACTGTAGTGCCTGAATTGGTGACAATATTCATCTCCAGCTCTGGGGTGCAGGTTTCAAGGTCTCGGTGTTTTCGAGGTGCGGGGATGAGGGACGGCAAGACCCAGGCATTGCCCCAAGCTGCCAATGGGTTTATTTCATACCATGAACGGCACATTCAGTATAAATTAGGAAGTTTGCTGAGGAGTTCTCTCTCTCTCTCTCTCCCTCCCCTGATGGCTGCCATCCTGAGCACTCCTCGCCCCGGTGCCGCAGCCCTGAGCCCTTCCCTTCCTCCCGCAGCCGCAGCGCTCGCAGGGTCCCACATTGGCTGTCCCTGCGGGGAGTGCACGGCTTCTGCTGGGGAACGGGCTGGGTATGGTCCTCGATATCAGGATCAATACTGCTTCTTTAGTATTATTTATTTAGTATTATTCATGTTAATTATTTAGGCTTATCCTACTAAATCTATTTATATTTCATTCCTTGGGTTTCCTTGTTTTCCCCGATTCCCCTTCCCAGGTGAGGAGGGCTCATCAGATGAGAGGGAATAATTGTCTAAATGACAATAAATTATTGTGAGTTTTTCAAACCATAACAGAAAGGACGCTGGTGGGGACAGCCAGGGAGGACGAGGCTGATGAGCTCACCCTGCCCCAAGCAGAGACCGCACAGAGCTGCGAGGATGGAGGTGACGACCACCCGGAGCCCCCGCACCTTCCCACAACTCCCCTAACAGCCCCCCAGGCTCTGCTGAGACGGGGCTATGCCTGGGATGGGGAGCGGGTGACACCCAAAGCCTTCAGTGCTTGTTCCTTGACATGTGGACAACGGGAAAGAAAGCAGCAGGGAGGATCCAGGAGGGCTCTCCAGCGGAGCAGACCCAGGCTGGTCTCACCACTTACCAGTGCCCTACAAAACAGGTCCAGTTACTCCCCGAGAGCATCCAGCCACCGCTGTGCTCCCAAATGCCTCTGTCTTGAGCCCAGCAACGGATCGGAGGAGCGAGCTCGCATTGCTTGCTCCTCTTCTCCACGCCGGAGATGCTGGGTTGGTGCTCCACCTCGCTGAGAGAGGCTCGCATGCTGCAAGCTTGCTCGCAGCGCTCCCACCCCATCCCAGAAGCACACGTGAGCCTCTGCGGCTCCCATCCCGGGTGCAAGGGCTGGCAAGGCAACAGCTCAACCCAGCCAAAACTGTTTGCCCCGCAGCACAGACCGCGGTGTCCTCTGCAGCCACGCCAGCCACAACAAGCCGGGGAAGGAAGGCCCTGGCCAAGGACACTTTGATCCACCGACTAAGCCAGCCAGATTGCTCTGTCCCCCACCACCCGCGGGGGGGTTTCGCTGCTGTTATACAGACGAGTGGCAAACAAACGAAGAGGGTGACGGACAGACAGTGAGGAAGACGCAGCTCTCATGCCTGGCCCCACACTCACATTTTCCGTATCTCCTTGCTGTTGTCTCCCAGGATCTGGAAGAGCCCGTCCAGGATTTCTGGCAGGTAATCCAAGAGGTTGATGTCAGGCACAGACTCTAAGACCAGGATCTAGCTCAGGGGAGGAATAAGAAAGAAGAGATGAGTTTTGGAGAAGCTAACTAACATCACCGGCACAAATCTGGCGTGACGCTGAGGAATTCAGAGCCGAGCTGTTGTGGGATGGGGGGAAGGCAAGAGGACAGCGTGAAGTTGTCCATCTCGGAAAGAAGCTGGGCTAGCACAGGGGGATCAGCCTGCAGCATTGCTCCATTTCCAATCACAGCTCTGTAAAACAAGAGCAGGGATCGGGAACGACTGGGCAGACGCATGCAGACAGACCCAGGATGGCAAACAGCATGGCTGAAAGAGAGAGCGCAGAGGGACACATCCCTCCCCAGACCCCGGCCAGGCACCGAGAGCTCCCACCTTGCACAGAAAGGATAAAGCAAGTAGAGATGCTTTGTCTCCTGGAAACCAACATCCCTCCATCACCACTGGGTGATGGAAAACAGTCTGGCACTGTCCCTTGGGAGACCGTAACCTCTAGATGACAGTGTATCTTACTTATACAAGCATCGCTTTGACCGTATTTTCTAACTTGGCCATCAACGTCCTGAACCAGGTTGGCAGAAGCGCAGTACGACGACCCTGCGACTGTAACAGCGAGGTGGCAAGGTGCTGGCATTTTAAAGCAGCAAGGCGAAAAAACTCCGCCGGCTTAAAAACTCCGCCCAAGTAAATTCAGGTGCCTGAGTTCACACAGCGCCGTGGGTATCGTCTGTTTGCCCAGACACGGGATGGCGACGGGTCACGGTATTTTGGAGTTCAGACCGGCAGGCACGCGTGGCGCGGGTGTGTACCTACCCAGGATATGATGAACTGGCGGGCGTACTGGTTGTTGGAATAAATCCTCTCGCGCAGCAGTGGGATGAAGCCTACCAAGTCAAACTGGTTGCTCTCTGTCACGATGTCCTGCAGAGGCCAAGCAGAAGGTGTTAGGAGGGATGGCCACCACCCCACGCCCAGCCTTTTTTTTTTTTTTTTTTTTTTTTTTTTTTTAAGGCAGATGACAGGAAAAAGATGACAAGTAGTTGATGCACGGCTCTGCGGGTCAGGAGACCCGGGGAGAAGGAATCACGCGGTTTATTCAGGCGATGAGCGAGTAATCCCCCTCGGGCACGGACTAAGGCAAAGCGGCACCCAGAGAGGGAGGCTCCTGCCTGCTGCGTGCCAGCCTGGCTCAACAGGAGGCCGGTGCAGGCGGGGGAAGCACCTCCATGGCGCACATAAGCAACCCCCTTTGATGTAACCACACGTGTCAGGGGTGGGAGAGCCCTCCCTGGCTTTCCTTTCAAGCTCTTCCTACACGCTGGGTGGATTTTGCTGCTTCCTTCCCAGCGGGAAGGTTTGCAGCAGGCGATGCGGAGACTGCGTTAACCGCTGTGCTAACGAGAAGGAGCCAGGGGTGAGTTGGGGACAGGACCTGGCAGGGAGCCAGTTGCCTCTGAGTAGCAGAAAAGGAACCGGGAGGTCTGAAAGAGTTAAAAAAAAAACCCCCATGGGCAGGCAGAAGAGGAAGGGGAAGCGAGCTCCCCACCCCGAAAGCGGCAGCAGAGCAGCTCCGCTCACACCGCTGCTCGCTTGGGCAAGGGAGGAAGAGCCTCTGGGACCGGGCTGTGACCCCGCTCAGACCAAAACCTTGCTTCCCCAGACAGCCAGCTCCCAAGAGGTGAATGCACACGTGGCTCTGCGATAACCTACCAGCCCCTCACTCTCAGAGGCCACGGCCGGTGAGAGAAAGAAATGCTTTGACGGTAGCCGCAGGACTGAGCTGGGACGGTTTTAGCAGCTGCAGCCTCGGGGACCGACACGTCCCCACAGCCAGGATGTGCGTGCAGCCTGCCCCAAGGATTCTCTGGCAGAAGGGGAAAAATACCTTGAGAAGCCGGTCGAGGAGCTCAGAGCCGCTTTTGACGTTCGGGTCAGGATCAGCAGCCAGCTGTGAAGGACAGAAACAAGAGCCATTGCAGCAACAGGTCCCAGGTCTGCTCCTCGTGCTGCAGGGGAGCTCCCAGCAGGCTCACGGGACTGTTCCTCTCCTTTGGCATTACAGGGACGGACACGGAGAAGTCCCTTTATCTCAACTCCTCAATAGGCTCCAACAAATCCTCCTGAGAGACTTCCTAAGGGGAATATCAAGCATCCATCACCTCCCCCAGCTACGCAGGTTCTCATGGGCCAGCAGCCATGCTCTCAAGTGGCGGAGAAATACAAGTTGCCAGTGAAAAGCTGGAATGACAGGCATACGTAGATGTGGTTTTGACCCTACAGACTCCACAAAGCTGTAGTGCCGCAGAGCCACCCTGCCTGCAGCACTTCTGTCGGCCTCATTTTCTACTACCACCCAACAAGGAGCAGAAAAATACATCCTGGAGGTGAGGACGCAGAACAAGACATCTTACAGCGGACTGCAGCACCCACAACATCAGCAGCCGCTGTGCTGCTGCAGAAACTGCTCATTCTGTCCTTCAGACCTGCCTGGGTCAACGTAAACCAGTTTACTTGGAACGAAGACCACGGACAACTTGATTGGTTTGACCCAGAGAAGAAGAGGACTAGGGAATGAGCCTTGGATGTCCACTGTGGCAAAGAAAAGCACACGGGGGTTGAGACGAAGCTTCTTACCTTGCTAAGGCCATCGAAGAGCACGTTGAAGTGCGGGAGGACAGAGCCCCTGGCCACCTTGACAATGTTATAGAGAGCCTCGCAAGCGTAGTACCGCAACCGACTATCGGCGTCATTGAAACATGTCAGCACGGGCTCAATCAGCTCCTTCAGGTAGAGCCCAGAGTCCTGGAGGACAGGAGGAGACCGGTTAGTTGGGGACCGTGACGCAGGGAGAGGTGGCGCTGCCCTAGAACATACAGCAAAAATTCAGGCCCACGATGGCTTTGTGCACCTACGCTGGACAGGATTTATTAATGAATTTTTGAACGTTATCAATGAAATCATTGAATTTTATTATACAGGTACAGCGAGAGCGACCTGAGCAAGCTGAAAAATTGTTTCACGGGAGTCTACGCCAGCAACTGAAGCGATTGCTGCAGCTGTACTCGGCTGGTTTTGATTCCCAGAGACGTGCAAGAAGTTTGGGCAGTTATTCAAGCACTCGAGTGCCCTTCAAAGCAAGAGGGGCTGCCTCCTGCTCATCTGTGCTGGAGACTGGCCCACAGGGAAATCAGTCCCTGCCTCCCTCTGCCCTGCAGGCAGGAGGTGAGGCAGATCCCAGCAAAGCTAGCTGTCACCAGCCCTCGCAGCGCTCAGCCATCGGCCAGGATTTATCCCAATCTGCCTCCTGGTTTTGGTGTAAACTCACCAAGGAGAACATCCCAGGCAGCGACAGACCAAGCCCACCTGCGCCTTCAGTTAAGCAAAGAAACCCTTGGTGTCTTGGGCTACTCTTTGTAGTGGCCCGAGCTGGGCAGCACGGAGGAGCTGGTGATACAGGCTTTGCAAAAAGACAGGCAACCGGCAGTGCCCAAAGCACCTTTCTGCCCTGTTGTCTCCAGAAACACCAACTCAGCCATGGTCATTGGTCAGAGTTAGAAGGGACCTCAAAGATCAACCCCCTGCCCTGGGCAGGGACACCTCCCACCACACCACGTTGCTCCAAGCCCCGTCCAGCCTGGCCTTGAACACCTCCAGGGATGGGGCAGCCACAGCTTCTCTGGGCAACCTGGGCCAGGGGCTCACCACCCTCACAGCAAACAATTCCTGCCTCAGATCTCACCTAAATCTCCCCTCTTCCAGTTTAAACCCCTTCCCCCTCGTCCCATGGCTCCCCTCCCTTATCCAGAGTCCCTCCCCAGCTTTCCTGGAGCCCCTTTAGGGCCTGGCAGGGGCTGGAAGGTCTCCCCGGAGCCTTCTCTTCTCCAGGCTGAACCCCCCCAGCTCTCTCAGCCTGTCCTCCCAGCAGAGGGGCTCCAGCCCTCCCAGCATCTCCGGGGCCTCCTCTGGCCCCGCTCCAACAGCTCCGTGTCCTTTTGCTGTTGGTGCCCCAGCGCTGGAGGCAGCACTGCAGGGGGGTCTCACAGAGCAAAGTAGAACAGCAGCTACCAGAACAGGAGCAGTTTCAGCCTGTGGAGCTGCTCATGGACAAGGAGCCGCAACAGCCGGTGGAGTTAAGCTGGACAAATCTGTTGGATGAAGTGGCTGCAGGGCTCTGATTCCCAGGCAAGATTCATTTTACACGCTGAAGTTTGTCCTCGTGCATCACGAAAGAGCCACGCTAGGCTGACCCTCACGCTGCCCACATGCAAATATAGTCATTTGTGAGGCCACCCCCAGCCCAAAAGACTTCTGCAGGAGTTTCAGACAAACCCAGAGGGAGAGGCGGAAGGTTGGCTTGTTTTGAAGTTAAAAACTCCCTACTTTAGGGAAAAAGGCTAGTGTTTCCTGAATGTCTAGTAAAGGAGATGGTAAGAAAGTCAACAACATGCAGACTAGCACATTAAAGAGTTCAAGTTTTATCAGGGTCCCTTCAAGGCCACAAAAAACAACTCCTAAACCTCCCAGAGCCAGCTGCGTGGGCAGCTCTGGCAGGACAGAGTGTCTGTCCCCCCGCTCTGCAAGAGAAGGAAGACAGGAGCGCCGCTCAGAAGCCTCCAGCATAAAGACAGTTAGAATAAAAGCCATCAAGCTCCAAAGAACCTGTCTAGGCTGACCATGACTCTCGTTAGAAGAGGAATAAAGGGATTAAAATCTATCTCGTAGCTCTTCTGACAGGCGCAGCCTGCCCTTCCTGAGCCCTCTGCTTTCTCTGACGTACTATGGAGCAAAACTACTCCTTCCCTTGCATGCGCTTTCAAAAACCAGCCGTGTGGTTTGAATCAAAAGCCTGATGGAGCTGTAACCTGCAGAGTCTGTGCTCCCCTCCACGGGGATTGGGATGCTCCGGCACAGCCCAGGAGGCAACTTCCTGAGCTCGGTCTTGTTAATGAGAGGAGAGTTATAGAGAAAGACCTTAACTGGGACAGAAATTGTCTGACTTCCCACGCAAGAGGCATCAACATAACGCCTCCAGAACAGGACCAAGCAATCCACGTGTTCTGCAAGTAAAACTTCTGCCAAGCCCAAGAGAAAGCTGTTAGCTCAGGCTAACGCAGCTCGACACCTTACACCACTTGGTGACTTTGAATACGACCCTGTCACCCTTTGGCCATACCTCGGTCCCGCTTCCCAAAGGCCGTGCCCGCGCTGCCAGAGCTGGCTGAGCCGGACCGGGGGGAGACGGAAGGGCTGTGCCTCTTCTCCGCTCCATTAACGCAAATTAGTACTCGACCTGCTGAGTGTAATCCAGCTGCTGGAGACAGAGGATGGACAGAGGCACTTAAACCACGTCTAGGGAGATGCCAAGACGGGACCCAGGCCCGAAAGCACTCCTGTGCCCAAAGGACATGGCTGGGTGTGTTGAGGACACTCAAACACAACCCAAGCGTATGCTGCAACGCAGGGAGCAGCCAGGGCCTGCCAGCCCAAGTCTCCCCATCACGCTGACCCGGGAGGATGCGCCATTCTCCCACTGCAACCCGCATAACCCCAAAAAAATCCCCCACCTGCACCTACCTT